>NW_009258952.1:1810324-1828726 GCF_000687185.1 Egretta garzetta | reverse complement strand
CTCTATCCCATTAATGATTTTTGTTTAATTTCCTGTTTCCCAGGAGCACGTGGAGCCCGGCTCTCTGGCCTTCCCTGCAGTGTCAAGTGAGGCCCTTTTCTTTCCACATCCATCTGCTCTAAAAGCAAACTTTTGCAACATTTAAAGCAAAGGCCTCAGAGAATAGATCACAGCTAATGAATTCCTGGGGTAGATCACATCCTGTGCAATTATGAGATGATACAACTGAAGACCACACCTGGCGAGTACAGAAGATCCTCGGTTAAGACTGAATGAGCAATGGAAAGGTGGTGGGTGTCTTTTATGATATCCAGCACTGGGGGGAATGTGGACAACTCTGCCAGCGGGTTTTCCAGCTGTACCTTTAGGACTAACTTAAATTCTTTTCCTTTGTATGTCTGTAGATCTGGTCTATACTTGAGACATCGTATCGGTTCCCTTTGGTGCCTAAGCTCTACAGAGATCTACAGCAAATTGCAAGGCATAATAGAGACATAGTCTTAATCAGTGCCTGCTACCCAGCTTTCTCAGAAGCTTGGTTGTATGTGGTTTCACCCCATAGGTGATATCTCAACACAGCTGAAGCTTCACCACACTCTGTTGCAAGCAGCTCTGATAGTTTCTAGCTCTACATGCTGTCAAGCACGTTTCTACCTGCTTTTCTCTTTCCATCTCCCTGTGCTGGACCTCAAAGCTTGTGGAAAGAGAAGCCTTGAGAAGGACGAATCCAGAGCAGCGGCTTTCCTGCAGACATCAGAGGTAAAGGTTAAAGAAAAGGTAAGCTATAGTCCGTACCTTGTTAAGCCATAGTGTATTCAGGTTTTTAAAAGACTGGATTTGATGTGGGATGTAGTTTAAAGGTTGGCTTGCTAGGCCACAGGGCTTCCAAGCAACAAGAGCTGTAGTTGAATTTGAGCTGTACGTGCCATGAGAACCTCCCCACCACTTCCAGTTTTCTGAAGCTGGATAAATCCACTGAGAAGTCTGTGTCTGCGGTGGCTTTTGGCTTGGCACAATGATTTAACTGTATTTGCCCCTGTAAGTTTTTATCTTCTGCTTGTTTGTGCAGTATTTTAATGGCTTTGACTTTGTGACTTTCAGGTGCCTAAAGTGCTGCAGCAGAGTGGCACAATAACATTTTTATTAGAAAGCCTTGCCAATTTGGGTTTTAGCTCAGAATTTTCCAGCTGCTGATCCGTGATCCAGTGACTGAAATGTATGTCCGGTGCATTTTCTTTTGTACGGGTGAAAACAAGCAGACAAATCCCACGCTTTCTGTTTGGATCCAAACTGGGCCTTTGAGAGCTGACGTACAACCACAGTAACATCCCTCTAGAAACATAACTCCTATGTAAGGGTTTACTGTGCACCCACCAGCGTGCCTGCTCCATGAAGGATGTGAACACCCAGGCTTTACAACCGGCCTCTTTGCTTGCAGGTCGCTACACTTGCTGTATCAAGGGTACAAAGTCCCCCAGCCTTAGTGCCGGCGCCTGTGAAGTGGGCGCTGGACCAGGGACTGTACAGGGACCTACAGTGTTTCCTTACTGACCCCATATAAATGGTGAATAAATGCTAGGCGTTTTGAAGCTACAGTACTGGTTTTATGTGTGTTTTGTTGGCTAGAAATACTCCTTTCAAGCAGGACCCCCGGCTGGTCTGATACCACAGCACCTCGGTTGCCAGAGTGTCTGAGCTGAGGGAGAGGAAACCCAGCGCTGGATGACATCACCTACCATCATTAGATTTGAAGAGATTCAGGCTAACTTGCCTCCAATCCTACCTCAGAGGCCCAGCTTCAAGGAGATATCCTGGGTCTCCAGTTTTATTCAGGTCTCACATTTTAAAAAGTTTGCTGAGCTAATACCGCTACTTTATCTAGGCTAGCAAGTCCGTTTTCATGTAAGCAAGGGATTAATTAAAGAGTCCTCTCGTTAGCATAGCTGCTACTAGTTTTCCAAGCTAAATGAGTTGCACCAATCAAAGTACTTTTTTGGCTAATATAACCTCAAAAATTACAAAGTTCCCCCCAGGCTCACTACATTTATTGGGTATATTATTTTTCCACATCCCCACCAGTACCATAACAGTGATAAACATGTCAATGGTAGACCCAGACTTCAGGCCAGTCTTGCTGCATTTAGGAGAATGCCTGCAAATCCTCTGCAAATTCTTCCCGTTCATTATGGCAGATAATTGTCCTAAAAGGGAAGAACAGCAAACCAGGTGAGCACATTAAGATTCATCTCTTTGTGCTTAACCTGGGTACCACAAAACACCTTTTTTTTCTTTTTTTGTAGCTGGTAGGAAATACTCTCACACAATCAAGTAACTTGGTAAATTTTTCATGGGTGATGGTAAATCATGCTTTGCAGTTCTTCAATTTTTTTTTTCCTTTTGGCAAACAGTTGCCTAACAGGAACTTTTTACAAGGCGGCACTCATCTATTTAGCACAGGTTCACATTTCACAAATACAGAAGTGCAGAGATTCCCCTCTAAAATTTCTACCTGAAAGACAACAATTTAAAATCACTCAACTAAATGCAATAGCAAGTCACAGAATCACAGAATCACAGAATGGCAAGGGTTGGAAGTCTAAGACTAAAGCTAAGGAAACAACAGGAAATAAACTGAACAGCATGGTGAGCCTATTCCTCAGCCCTCTTGTACAACGTAACGGTGTCGTAGTAACGCCGGCCCTGGCACTTGTCAATGTTCTTGTTGCTTTGTCCCATATTCCATGGCCGTATTTGCTAGTAATGCATTAACAGAATTCACATTCCCAAGGCACGGAAACACTTTTTTTAGCTCCCAACATTATAGACGTATCTTGAATCAATAGAGCTGGCCACTTACTGCGATAATTGGAAATACTGTGGAAGGTAATTGCTTCACAGCAAATGACTTTACATAATTTGATAATCGCTAGGTCCCAGGCATTATTCTTGCTGTTAATCCACTGTGATTTATTGTCCATTTCTACTCTATTTATCATCACATTATTGTTCCAAGGTTCTTCTTGATCTTTGGTTCTCAGAGCCCAGCTGCACATTTCATTGCTGGAAGTTTAAAAAAAAGTAATTAGATTAAATATCAGTTGAAACACCGTGCCCAAAGAATATGTTTCATTTGTGCTGTGTCTGGAGAGTTTACGGAGCAGCCCTCAGTTATCTTTCCATTTTTCAGTCCTTGTGGTAACTTAAAGGGAATGTGTCGGTATAACTCCCCTCTCTAGGGTAATAATGATTAGATTTTTCTTCGCTTCCAGGCTACAAATACACAGCACTGCGCCTCTTCATTGTGCAGCTGACATTTATTGAGCATGTGTCAGAATGTTT
Source organism: Egretta garzetta (assembly GCF_000687185.1). NCBI lineage: Eukaryota > Metazoa > Chordata > Aves > Pelecaniformes > Ardeidae > Egretta > Egretta garzetta. The sequence goes on along the minus strand of NW_009258952.1, from coordinate 1,825,387 downwards.
GGAAAATGTACTGTTATTCTGTGCTAGTGTTTTCCATGCTTCTTGAGTTTTACGGGTTGTCAGATTCAACTGCTTTCGAACAGTAAAGACAGTGCTAGGTGACTTGCATTTCCTTACACTCTGTTTTAACGGTGTGGGTCTGTTAATATTTCCCAAGTGAGAGTTTCCCCTTGGAGATACAGGGACAACCCCTCAGGTCCTGCTGCAGGTGAGGACAGGGAAGAGTGGCCACAGAGCAGGTTCCTACAGAGCTTGCCCAGAGCTGCAGAGCTGGAAGTGGCCTCTCCTCACATCCCTGGGTAGCCAGCAGGACAACCCCAAAATGACTCTTTGACTGGGACTTTCCACCCAGAATTCCTGTGACATAGTTTCACAACCGTCATAGCTGCGTATGAAATAAGACTGCCTGAACAGGGAGGAGAGAGGGCTTCCCTGTGCCAAGGTGGCACGGATCAGTGTCAGGGCCTTGAATAATGCTCTTTTTTTGTCTCAAAGGCTACAGAGCTTTTGTTGGATTTTTTCATAGGTGGTAGGGCAGGAGGTGCAGATGACAGCAATGGTGTAAGTAACCTATTTGCCTCTAAATAGAGCTGAAATATCTGGAGCCTCAGAACAGAAGGAGGCAGCATTTCCACCAGGTTGGTCTAAATGACCCTCAAAGCTGTAGGATGACTCTCGCCACTGACAGCAAAGCACAAGCGGCATTCTAGCCCGTGAGTGACTTGAGTAGTGAGGATCATTCACCATCCCAGATGGTAGCTGGACTACCAGCTAGGTTACTTAGTCAGTGGGTTACCTCTAAAGTTACAGGAGGAAAAAAAATCTTCTCTCTCATGCCTTCAGAATGGCAGGAGGTTTGCCCAACTGGTGCTTCATTTCCCTTTCTAGTGAATGCAGTTTTCCTCATGTTATGCGCAGACTCCTGGCCTATGTTTGGGAATGCATGGCCATTAAAGATGCCCAGAAAGATATGTAAAGCCTAAAACTATAGGCTTTTTGGTTTTTTACAGGGATTCTTTCTGCCTAAATAAGACCTTTGTTTCAGCTGACAATATAGCAGAAGGCTTGCTTGTGCTTTACATGCTTGACAGTTTTTGTGGCTAAATCCCACTTCACGCGATAGCAATACATCATCAGGAGAGTACTGAGCTTTTTTCCTTGAGCTTCTGTACTTCCCGTTCCCACTTTTGTAAGTCATTTCAAATGTTGCTGCTCATTATGTTCCGTTTATGTTCAGTCTGTTCCTCACCTCACTGTTGTCACTCATAGAATCACAGAATGTTTTGGGTTGGAACGGGCCTTTAGAGGTCATCTAGCCCAACCTCCATACTGGCTAACTATGAATCTGAGAATCAAGATTTTTCATTTGCAATTAAAGTGTATTTTAAGCCTCCTTATTTATCGCTTATTAATTGAAATCTCAGCATTAACTGCAACACACAGCTCCTTTTTCTGTCTTCACTCATTGCATGGTATATGCAAGTTGCAAGCTACAGCTCAAGAAGATATTTTCCTACAGTTCACCCAATGATCATTTGTGACTTCTGTGGATTTTGGGTAAAGGCCTTATCTCTTTCTGGTAAAACTGTGACATAACAATCACCAGCAGTGATGGAGTCGCATCCACAGCCTCAGATGTCCCTATGGCTTTGCTTTCTATCCCTTTTTGAAGCAAATGGTGTGACAGCCATGGTGTCACCACTTTCTGGTAGGATGGGCAGAATTTCCCCTCTCCTCCTCCCCCCCTCATTCCCAAGCCAGAGATGCGAAGCTGCTGGAAGAACTCTTCCTCCAGGCCTGCCTGCCAAGAGCTGGTCTTGTCACCGCTTGTTGTCTGCAAGCTTGATACAACTGCCCATTTGCCTGAGGGATGAAAGTCTAAAGGTGACAGTTTCATTACTCAGAGACTTCCCACTGACAGGCAAGCCTGTCACTAAATGTAGCATTTTATATCCTCTCCCACAGTCAGTCTTTTTGCCATAAATGTACCATTAAGCAGGGCATTAAAAATGGACTTCATTTATGTTATACACAGAAGATTTATTGCCGTACATACCAGAGACCTTTGTGGAGCAGTGAACACTATGGTTGTCCTTGTGGACACAATCTGAAGGGTCTGTGGGTCTCCACAGAGGACCCTGTAGGGAACAGGACCTCCGACATCTATGCTCAAACAAATCTGTTTCCTCACAGGTCATTTATGTGAAAGAGGAACATCCTCCTTGAATGTGTGTGTCCTCCGTCCTTCTCCAACCTCCATTCCATTTGTCCCCCTTCCAGGTGGTGAGCAGGCTTGGCCTGTGTTGTGCCACTGGTGTAAGAGCCCATCCTGCTTCCAGCAGGCGTGAGTTTGTCACTACGCTCTCTTCCCTGTTGAACTTAATGCTGTCCAGGTGAGTAAAGCGCAGAGTTTAAAATCACCATGCCAAGGTTTGAACAGAAGAGTTTGACCCAGCTGACATACACCTGAGAGGAGCCTGGCTTTTAGGGCTGTAACTACATGAACACAGTTGGCAGGAAAAGAAAGTCTGGAAATAGCTGCCTTGGAGACATCTATGGGAAAATGAATATCTGGTCTTGAGAAGGACTACCATGGACTAGACCCAGGTAAAACTTCCCAGGTTAAACCTGACTTATCTCACTGAAAGTTATTATATCATGTGGGCATGACTTAATTTTCTTTTAAACAGCTGGGGTTTTCCCGAGGTAACTCACTCATGGCCAAATGGCAAGGGTTATATTTAGTGTTACACTAAAAAGTGAACAGGAAGCGATACTTATATTATGACTGAATTATGTCAGTAATGGTTTGCTAAATCTGAAACTAAAATGTATTCTTCTGGGGCTTGCCAAGAGAGCCGTTACCCAGGATATGATTTGCACAGTCATCCCTGAAACAACCTGAGCTATGTGGCTATCTAGCATGTATAGCTTTGGCCTGTATTTTTAAAAAAAGCTTTCATTTTCTTCACGTTTTCTGAGTGCCAAGACCTTGACAGTTCTGCAGAGCAGTAACTTGGCACACCAAATGAAAGTGCATCCGAGGAACCCTCTTGCTGATGAATAGTATTGTGAGGAATCATGAGTCATAGAATCACAGAATCGTAGAATGTTTTGGGTTGGAAGGGACATTTAGAGGTCATCTAGTCCAACCCTCTACAGTGAACAGGGACATCTTCAACCAGATCAGGTTGCTCAGAGCCCCGTCCAACCTTGTCTTGAATGTTTCCAGGGATGGGGCCTCCACTACCTCTCTGGGCAACCTGTTCCAGTGTTTCACCACCCTCATTGTAAAGAATTTCTTCCTTATATCCAGTCTAAACCTATCCTGCTTCAGTTTAAAACCATTACCCCTTGTCCTGTCACAGCTGGCCCCGCTAAAAAGATTTTCCCCATCTTTCCTATAGGCCCCCTTTAGGTACTGAAAGGCCGCAATCAGGTCTCCCCGCAGCCTTCTCTTCTCCAGGCTGAACAATGCCAACTCTCTTAGCCTGTCCTCATAAGAAAGGTGCTCCAGCCCTTGCATCATTTTTGTAGCCCTCCTCTGGACCTACTCCAACAGTTCCATGTCCTTCTTGTGCTGAGGGCTCCAGAGCTGGACGCAGTGCTCCAGGTGAGGTCTCACCAGAGCAGAGGGGCAGAATCACCTCCCTTGACCTGCTGGCCACACTTCTCTTGATGCAGCCCAGGATATGGTTGGCCTTCTAGGCTGCAAATGCACATTGCTTGCTCATGTCCAGCTTTTCATCCATCATGTCTGTAGTGTTCTGGTAGGTCAAACCTGAGGGTGCCCCTTTGGGTGCCACATGAAGAACAGCTAAAATTATGCACCTGCTGCAGATCCCGGGCACATCCCCATGCTCTTTGGCATGACACCTTTCTTGTAAGTCTTTGCAAGCTGCGCTGCAGAGCTCTTCTAGTATCATCTCCTCCACCACTCTGACTTAATCGTACCATATACATGGAGTGATGCAAGGGTGGGCAATACCCACTTAGCTCTTACAGCAATACAGGGGAAAAAGGAGCTCTCCCATACTGGCAAGGAGCTAGATGTCTGGAGTAGCAGCCTTCCAGTGCAGTGACCCCAAAACCTGAATGCATTTGTGTTGACCTGCATGTAAGCTATAGAGGGCATCCACCTCTGAGATTCAGCCTAAATCAGTCTGTACAGATCAGAAGGCTCCAGATTTCCCATATGGGACATGATCTTATCTCAGGCATTCACAGGCATGAGGTACAGGTATGTACAGGAACAGGTATGTTTGCAGTACAGCTTTGGTATGGCATAGTTCCTTCTCACCACCTCCAGTTCTGGATAAATGCTCCCAGGCGTGATCAAAGAGGGTTTTTTTTTTATTTTCTAAGCACAGAAGACTTTGGCCAAAGAGACCACAGTGTGAGCACACTACAGATACCTCCATACAAGAGTGAGTGAATAGGCAGCAAGGGGCGGGTGCCCTGTGGCAGTTAACACTGGCTGGGCTGGCAGTGACAAGGAGCTGGCAGCAGGCAGGCAGGCATGAGGACAACAGAGTGGGCAGAAAAACATTCTGCAAGGGCTGTCCCAGCTGGTCCCTTTCTGCTTGACCACTTGCTTGGCAGACTGTTCAAGCCATGGCCTGTGTCCCTGGAATTCCACCTGAAAGGATGCAGTACCAGCCTTGCTACCTGCTTTCCAAAGCTGACTGTGCAGGAATCAAGGCTCAGGGGACTGAGGCTGTGGAGGGACTAAGGGTGAGAGGAAGCCAAGGATGGCCCCTCTTGGGAGGCAGGGGCTGCTGAGTGGATGGGGCACAGCTGGTCATGGACCCCGATGTGTCCTGTTTTGATTGTCCCTGAGACATGACCTTGTCACCCTACCACAGTCTGCCCTGAACTGTGTTTCTGATGCGTGCTCACAGCCCCAGCTGGGGAGTGCCCAGCCTGAGAGCCACACAGCTCCACATGGTTGGCGTGGGACACATCCAGCATCTCAGCTTGGGCTGGTGGGGATGGAGGACAAGGCCATGGGGTAAACACATGGGCCGGAGCAGCAGGAGTAGTTCGGGTCCACATACTAGAGGAAAAGATTTGTAGGCAAGTAAAGAACCCTTTTGCTGAGGCTTCCTCTGCCTGTGCACAGTGCACTTGGGAACGCTGGTTCACAGCTGCGCTGCTGCCTGTACAAAAATAAGGGGCAAGCCAGGGCTGCACCCCGTTCTGGGCAGGGAACAGGAAGAGTGGGGGAAACTGCTGAGCAGGCACAAGCCTCAGTGTGTATGGTAGATGCAGAGGAACAAAATGGTATTAAGCCTATGTAAGCACCCAGTGCTCATCATCTAGGGGAACTAGCTGGTTGGTGTCAACACCGGGCACTAACACAGCCCAAATCTGTCGAGCAGCCTTCTGTCAGGGCACCAACATTTTGGAGCTCAGCCATCAGTGCTGGAGTTCTTAAGCAAGAAAAGGCATATAGTGCTTGATAGCCATGGAGGAGGCAGGAGCTACAGCTGTTGCAGATGAGCTACAGTGTGTGGGTCACCGGACAATGTTTTGCTTATCAGGACTGAAGTAAACTTCAGGAGGGACCACATCTTATAGGTTTTCCATGATGGAATGGGTTGCCCAGAGAGGTAGTGGAGGCCCCATCCCTGGACACATTCAAGATAAGGTTGGATGGGGCTCTGAGCAACCTGATCTGGTTAAAGATGTCCCTGCTCACTGCAGGGGGGTTGGTCTAGGTGACCTTTAAAGGTCCCTTCCAACCCAAAGCATTCTATGATTCTATGATTTTGGTGTGAGGTTCTCCTGCGATGCACGGGAGGTGCACTGGAAGCCCCGCTCAGGGCCCACACCGTATTGTTAGCGTACCCTGTTGCTAGCGAAGTAACAAGGTTACGTCTGGGTGAGACCCTAGCTTCCTGCCTGTACCATGAAGAGCAATAGGTGTACTGCAGCACTTAAAAATGGTGACCTTCAAGTGATCCTAAAGGTCAAGATGGTGTAGACTGTCAGAAAGCTTAGCCTCAAAGGCACTGCAGCAGGATGATCGTAGGGGTGCTATAAACAGGCTGAGTCCAGCCCTCTGCTATCATCATAGCAACCACATCATGTAAGGCCCTGCACAAATTCAGCAAGCTTACTCCTAAATTAGATAGATTTCTGTTCCCACCCTTCTGTTGTAAAAGGCTGTTGTAAAATATACCTGTCATGCACCCTAACAAACAAACCAACCCAGACAAACTCCGCTTTCAACGGGAAATTCTGTGTATCTCCCACGGTTTGCTGAATGTAACGTTCAGAAGGACTACACCTCCAGCATCCTGCCTGCCCAGGGAAATATGTCATTTACAAGGAGCTACAGGGAGGATCGCTATCACAGAAAGTTCCCCCATTGGCTTCACTCCAAGGCTTTAAAACTGAGCTCTTCCTTTAGCTCAATGACACTCTGTAGAAACACCCACTTGGCTTGCAAGGTAGCAAACTTCAGGAGAAGCAATGGGTGCTCCGTAGCTGACCCTGTAACCGCAGCACAGCTGTCTTGGACCTTGCTGCCTGGCTGCTTCCTGCTCACCGAAAACAAACCTGGACCTGGATGTGCAGTCAGAAGCCACCAGTTCCAGAGCTAAGATGCTCCTTAGAGGTGGGTTGGGGACTTCCCAGACATGTCTGCTATGGGACCCTGCTCCACCTGGATTCCTCTGCATGAGGGGTCAGGTGTAACACTACAGCTGATGCAGCAGGAGCCAGCCTTCCGAAATGCTCCTATTCTACGACTATTTTGTTTCAGTCATCCAATACCCAATGGCACTGTGGGTTTATTTCTAGCAAGAGAAGAAATTATTATATGAGTAAGGTTATTCTTAGTTGTTCAGACTTGTTTGTTTACAGGGAAGCACATGCATGCCTATGTCCCCAAAACAACCTGGAAATGAACAGTGCACAGCTGTGTTGTTTCCAAGACTGCTTTTTCTCTCAGCTCTGCTTGCCCAAATTTTCTGTCTCTAGGAGATCTGTCCCAGGGCAACTCTCTCCACTACTGTTTCTTATTTTTCCTGGCTTCCAGCCTCTAATATGCTTCCAACAGGCAACCTGCTTTCCTCAGCATTTGCAGTTCATTCCATCAGGCCGGATTTTAGTTCCTGATACTCTTTCATGCCATGCATTATGTAAGTTCCTACTCTTTTTAGCTATCACAGCCTTCAGTTTTTGTCTTTCCATTTAACTTGGAGAAACCCTACACAGATTACCCGCTATTCTTAATGAGGTCTCTTCCTTTTGTCCATAGAAGGCTATTTGATTTCAGATTGCAATAGAGTGGTAAGATACACTTTAAATCACTTGGGTGAATGGTAACTAAGGGCCAGATCCAACAGGACTCGGGAGAAAGTTTACAGTGGAAAATTATTGTGAAATAAGCAGAAGTATGTATTGCTGCACACTAATTATCCTGAACTTCCTCCTGCGTTGTTCTTAACATGCAGTGAGCTCAAAGAGGTTCCTTCAGTTTTGAAACTCCATGTGCTAAAATTATATCCATTGCAACCTGCTCCACCTAAGCCAGAAAACGCCTAATTTCAGGAGCTGCTTCCATTTCCTTCCCTGCTTTATCCTGTCACAAACACCTAAAGCTCTGCTTCAGAGCAAGCTGTGCTGTAGCTCTGCCTCGACAGCAAAGAGCAACTCGGTGCCTACCTAATGCTGAAGTGCTGGAGTTTGAGAAAGCAGGTTCTTCACACCCAAGGGACACCATCTGCTCTGAGCGTGCCTCGCACACCCACAGGATGGGCTCTGTAAAAAGGCATTCCCGCTCCCCCTCGTGCAGCACATCCCTCCGTGCAGAAAACGGTAGCTGGGCCAGGGAGAGGGGGAGCGACCTGCCACGCTGGGCGGCAGGAGCACTTTGAGACCCAGGTTGCCTACATTAACTCTGATTCTCTGAACTAAACAGAGGCATTTGGTTATGCAGCATATTGATATTGCTGATCATATACAGGTATCTAATAAAGGCCTGACTGTACCGATGCAAGGTTGTTGGGATTTGCCAGAAATCTGCTCTCCCGTGAACTCCTGCGTTAACAGATTGCTGGGAGAGTTCTAAGTGGCAGTGATTATGCAGCTAAGGGAAAGTGAAGCAGACACATAAACTTTTTAGGATGTTTTTCTTACCAATAAATAAAGTGCTGATTCTCACTGTCTTTTCCGTAGCCAGGAGACTTGTTATTCACTACCTGTCAGCTCTCTGCTAATATGTGATTTGTACTTTACAGAGACTTTTGGGGTTTTTTTTTGTGCACTCATTTGATGATTTCTGAAGAGGCAGTTGAATGCTGGTGAAGGTGAGAGCTCGCTGTAGGCCAATGGTAAATGGGAAGCAGAAAAAGATTTCAGTTCAAGCAGCCTGCAGTGACCTGCGAAAAGGGCCCTGTCTGCACCACGGAGTAATGCAGCGTAATAGGAGCGGATCGGCAGAGTGAAGCAGTTCATGCTGAAAACCTGACATTTACATTACGTGCCTTTTAGGAGGGTGACTTAAGATGAGCTCTTGTCTGGTCCAATGGACTGAACACACACTTGTGGTTTGAGCGCATCAGACATGCTCCTGGAGCACATCTCATGGTTTAATTTAATCTGAAAGGAGTCTATTCTACAGACTCCAAGCGTGCTACGCCAGATGCAGTAAGTGGGGACAACTGGACAATTTGTCTCAGAAGCACATTCCTCAACTAAAATACTGATGTAGATAAGGCAAAAGACTGCTTGAAATAGATTAAATTTAGACTAAATGAAGCAAAGGTTGCCCTGTGTGATGCATAGGAACAATGAAGCTGCAGGTTCACAATAAATTGCAGCTGACAAAAAAAACCCAAACCCACCCAAATGAGTATGCAGTTTCTTTGTCTTTCTACATCCCTCAGCTTCTTTCCTGGTACACCACAAAGGAAGCTTGGGTGCTTAGCTCTGCATTCTGGTTCTCACTAAAGAAGCCAGCCATCTAGAAGTTAGATACTGCAATGCAACCTTACAGCATCTAATAATAAGCATTTCTGTTTTAAATTAAATATTACCCTCCTCATATTTTAAACAGGGGAGAGCCAGATTTTGCTTTCAGTTACTCTGAATGCATACTAGAGCAAGATTTATTCTATAAATATTTAAATAAACCATATTCATCAAATTAGTTTTCCTCCCACTCTTTCTATTTACTTCTACTTGCTATCAAAAGTTCCATTATGGATTCAGCCAAGTTTTTCCCTGGAGGCTGTAGCCACAATAATATTGTTTGATGTAAATAGGTTGTGGTGACTGATTTTTTTACTCCAGTAAGCATATTGCTTGGAACACGCTGCTCACTCCCATGGTCCAAAAAACTGTGAAGGGATGACTCATACCTGACAACTGCTACTGATCTCATTTCCCTTACTCAAACTCCACAGTTTATGTACAGTTCTATTTTGAATAGTAGGGTATGTGAATGTGTCTCCAGACTTTCTTTATTCAGCCTTAGGAGCAAAGAAGGGACTGACTTTCCTTTCTTTCAGTGGACCGGTGCTCATCTCCCTAATGCTGAGTCCATTTACAAGAACATAATGGAAGTTTTAACTTCAGTTTATCCCACAAGCAGCTACATGTAGTATTTTTAGAACTACTTTCTGAGCATTTTTGAGGTGAAGGGCCAGGCAGACTTGCAGTAGCCTAGATTTTGAGGACTTATTTACACGTATGCATTACCCTTTCTAAGCCAGTTGCCTCTGTGCATAAGGATCTGCATGCACGTAGCATGCTTCCTTCCTGGGATGTCACTAGGTTACTGTTGTGGTCTTCCCCTGCTAAAATCAGCCACAAAGGACTTACGTTGCAGTAATCCTCCTCTGGTCATGTTTATTTTAGTGGTTCTCCTGTTGCCTTCCCGCATGGCTTTTGCACTGTGTGTGACCAGCTGACACATTGGCCTGTGCACCGTCCTGCTCCGGGGTGACTGCGACTGAAGTCGTGGCGCTGAGCCAACATCAGCACAAGTGCTGACACAAACGCAAGTGCACGCTCTGGCCTCAGGAATGAGCACACCGGACCTCGTCTTCTCCCTTGCCCTGTACTTTCTGCACTGTGTTTCCAGCTGGAGCCACTCAGAGGGCCTCAAAAAAGGAGGTGAATACTCAGAAGCAAGTATTTTTGAGAGAAGCAGTAAAGAGACTGGCCAAGCAAGGCTATAACTGAGCTCCCATGTGGTGCCCTCATAACTCAAGGCTATGAAGATTACTTGAAAACTTGAAGGGAAAACTATTTATGGTTGAGCCCATATTATGTGTTGGACTGGATTTACTGACATGAGTCACACACACTAATCCTCACTTCAAGCCTTCCATTTGGCACTGAGCATTTACTTTTCAGTCTCCTCTCTCATCCTACAGCTAAGCAGTTATTTTCTATCAATATTTCAGTAAAATCTTTAGCAAAAGCCTTCATCATCCAAGTCAAGAGAAGGTAGATGTGCGCTTGGAATAAAACACAGTTAGCTGGTGCTCCTTATCCCACATTGTTCACCATGCTAGCAAAGTCAGCCATTAGGGGAAAGAAATGAGAATTCATGCATTTTCCAGGCAAGCTGCATTAATATTATTAAATCCACAATAGGACTAACAAGGCCTTGGTGGAAAGTACCAGTTTTCATCAATGAAGTCCAAGGTTTTGTACAGGAGAGAAGTCATCAAAATGTAGTTTCAACAAGCTATTTCACACAAGCAATGCGATAAATAACCTCATGAGGATGTCGCACCTTATTCATGCAATGACATTTGTCATTTCATAAAATCATAGAATAGTTTGGGTTGGAAGGGACCGCTAGAGGTCATCTAGTTCAACCCCCTACAGTGAACAGGGACATCTTCAACCAGATCAGGTTGCTCAGAGCCCCGTCCAACCTGGTCTTGAATGTTTCCAGGGATGGGGCATCTACTACCTCTCTGGGCAACCTGTTCCAGTGTTTCACCACCCTCATTCTAAAAAATCTCTTCCTTATATCTAGTCTGAATCTACCCTTACCCATTGCTCCTTGTCCCTGTAGGCCTGTAGGGCCTACAGGCTCTACTAAAAATTCTATCCCCATCTTATAAGCCCTCTTCACGTACTGAAAGGCTGCAATCAGGTCTCCCCAGCACCTTCTCTTCTCCAGGCTGAACAACCCCAACTCTCTCAGCCTGTCCTCATAGGAGAGGTGCTCCAGCCCTTGCATCATTTTTGTAGCCCTCCTCTGGACCCACTCCAACAGTTCCATGTCCTTCTTGTGCTGAGGGCTCCAGAGCTGGACGCAGTGCTCCAGGTGAGGTCTCACCAGAGAAGAGGGGCAGAATCACCTCCCTTGACCTGCTGGCCACACTTCTTTTGATGCAGCCCAGGATATGGTTCGCCTTCTGGGCTGCCAGCACATATTGCTGGCTCATGTCCAGCTTTTCATCCACCATTACCCCCATGTCCCCCTCGGCAGGGCTGCTCTCATTCCCTTCATCCCCCAGCCTGTATTGGTACTGGGGGTTGCCCCAACCCAGGTGCAGGACCTTGCACTTGGCCTTGTCGAACCTCATGAGGTTCACATGGCCCCACTTCTTGAGCTTGTCCAGGTCCCTCTGAAGGGCAACCCATCCCACAGGCCTGTCAATTTATTGCATAACTCCCCATTACTGTGGCTCCAAGAATTGATCTACTCCCATAAGTTTATCAGTAGCAGTTGGCACTTCCATATTTCCACATAGTAGGGACCACACACTTACGATCATGGATGTCTCATGTCATGTGCTGACCCTGTGGCATTGGTGAAGGTTTGCAGAAAAATGGTGCTGTCACTGCCCATCATACTAAGTGTTCACCAGAACCATGTCTCACTACATCTGAGTGTACCAGGAAATAAAAAGATAGCCTGGCTGATGATGGGCAAGGCTTTCTGAGGAAAAGGAAAAGGAAGAGGAAGAAGAGGAAGAGGAAAAATAGAATTGGAAAAGATAAGAAGAAGAGAATAAAGAGAAGAAATGAAGACGCAGCAAGCAGGACCTAAAGAAGGCAATGCATTGAAAACTGTTACAAACAATGTTAAAAAGATTAAAGAGAACTGGCATGAAGTTCAGGCTTTAGACAAATATCTGCAGAGGCTGTGGTGAGAGCTCATGGCAGGAAATGGAGCAGAGGGAAGCTGCGCTTTAAAGATTCATGATGCTATTAGAAGAGATTTCCCTGTCTCACAATGTTTATTAAATATCCAGTTTTAGTCTAGTGATAAGGTCAGACATTAGTACCCAGCCCCTATGTTAATATTTAATACTTATTGACCCCCATTCTCATGTTTCAGGGGGACAGGCTGGAAACTGTCATAAAAATTACATGCGGATGTGGTACATAAACATATGGAAAGACTAGTTGTGGTACTAATTTCTGTGTTGCCTGAAACTAGATTAATTTGCTTCTCATCTGCAGCTTAGTAGGACCGGTAGGATATGACAAATATTTATGCTCAACGTAGGATGTTGCTGCACGTACAGAAAGGTCGTGGCTGTTTTCTCAATGCTCCCCAGCTGCTGTGTCTACGGTGGTGCCGTTCGGTGCAGACAAAGAGATGAGCCAGGGGAGCATTCATTTCAGCCAACACCACCGGTTTACAGCATCACCTTTTTTTCTCCTGAACTACAACACCCTGATGCTAAACACAGACCTCGTGATCCTCTTCAACTGTTTTGTAGCCAAAAAAAAAGAATGCCATCAGGCAGCACAGCTTCAGTTACCAAAGAATTAGTGAATACAGAATTACAGATATCTGATTATTGTTAGATAAATGTGATAGTGGCAAAGTGTTATACACATTATCTCTCCCATGCTACTGCCATTTGCTGAAGTTGTTCCCAAAATGTGGATACTAGATGACCAATCACTGCATCTGCTGATGGTTAAAATCAAAACCATTTAAAAACATGTAAAAGAGAGTTCAACGCCTATATTTTAAGGGGAAAGGAGAAGCATACCTGAAAAACATGTGCACCAGCTGGTGGTAAGTGGACAGCTTGTAAGTCAAGGCCTCAGTCTGCCACATGTGAAAAAGCCTACAAAGATGAGAGCTTCAAGAAACTATGAAGATGAGAAAAATTAATCATTGCAGTATTTATGTATTTTTACACATTCTAACCTCAGAAAGACAGAATGAAGTAGAAATAAGTAGTGAGCTTCAAATAAGTGAAACGAGCTCGGAGGTGCTACATACATGTCATATATCAATAATCTGCAGAAGAAGGCTATGCATAGCTGCCGAGGTACCAGCATTTGCCAGATGACTAATTTCATAGATAGGTTGACCTCAGATAGGACTAATTTCTACATGAACTGGGAGACGCACATGAATCACGGGATGACGAGATGCTGGAAAGGCTAACTTGAACCAATTCCAAAACTGTAATGAAATAAAATGCAAGTATTCAGCTGAATACGGTGCTTGTGATAAAGGCATATGGGTAGTTTTTCAGAACAATGTCCTCTCTCTGCAGGACAGATGCCTTGTACAGAAGTTGTAGGCACTTCTGGGGTGAGATTGTTTCTTTTTAGTATTCATTTAGTACAGGATTAAGGGAGGCTATGCTCCATGTTTCAAGCCCCAAATTGTTGTTATGAGATAGTGCATGACAGAAGGGAGGACATTTTCCCTGCATACCTTATGCATTTCTCACTATACTTGGACCTGAAGTGGCCATGCCCAGGAGGGGAATTTTTTTCAGGCACAGAGTTTTTCTGCATCATGCTAATACTACTACTAATAATGACACTAATTATATAATAATAATAATACCTTAGGATATATTATAATAATATAACAACAGAATAACTAAATATAATACAGTAGTAATAATATATGTTAATGTTATTCAGAACAATGTCCTCTCTCTGCAGGACAGATGCCTTGTACAGAAGTTGTAGGCACTTCTGGGGTGAGATTGTTTCTTTTTAGTATTCATTTAGTACAGGATTAAGGGAGGCTATGCTCCATGTTTCAAGCCCCAAATTGTTGTTATGAGATAGTGCATGACAGAAGGGAGGACATTTTCCCTGCATACCTTATGCATTTCTCACTATACTTGGACCTGAAGTGGCCATGCCCAGGAGGGGAATTTTTTTCAGGCACAGAGTTTTTCTGCATCATGCTAATACTACTACTAATAATGACACTAATTATATAATAATAATAATAATACCTTAGGATATATTATAATAATATAACAACAGAATAACTAAATATAATACAGTAGTAATAATATATGTTAATGTTATATAATATATGGTAATGATAATATAACACTTAGTATATGACAATAACGCTAATAATAGTAATACTAATGAAAATAAATATAACAAGAACAACAAAGCAAGAATCGTTTTTCTCTCATCTATGCCGATTCATCCCTTCTTTATTGTTCTAGGCACAGGGACAGCGTTCTGTGAGCCCTGTATCCTTATTCTCCCTTCTGCCTTCCAAACTATGGAGCAGGTTGAAGTCAGCTCTTTTAAAATATAAATGGAGCTTACGGAAACACTGTTCTTCGTACTGTAGCTGCCCTGAAGGTCCAGGCAGATGAGATGAGAGCATAACCAGTAGTCAGGAGCACTTACAGTTTGTCCTGATTTCTTGAGTGCTGGATCATTCATCTCAACACCAGCACAGAAGAACAGATGTGGGGTCCCAACTGCACGTCGCTAACCAGGAGATGCTGCTCATCGGGGAGCATCTCCACATCTCCACCTTCTGGGGGCAATCTTGGTGCTGTCCCCAGGATGGTTCAGACATAACCAGCAGGTACGCTGGGGTCTGCACTTCCTTGGCTTAGCAGAGCAGCTGCCAGTGTCCTAGTGGTGAGCTCCTGTGCCCTCACGCAAGTCAGAGCTGCAAGCTTCTACCCACTTGGACACAAGCATGAGCAATTGTTCCCACCTTGCAAATCCCTAGTACTTTACAAAATACACAGCTCTGGTGTCTCCAGCCTATGATTTTATAACACCTCTCTTTTTTTTTTTTTTTTTTTTAAATTTTTTCTTTTTTTTTCTGGCTCCTGGAAA
>NW_009258952.1:1794831-1809651 GCF_000687185.1 Egretta garzetta | reverse complement strand
TTTTAAAACCCCTCTTTTTTTTTTTTTTTTTTTAAACTATTATCTTATGTCTCTGGCTCCTGGAAATAACTGATTAGTTGGGAATCTTGGCTTCCATTGAATCATTTTGTCTTTGTCTTCACTACAAAGAGTGTGAAACGTGATATCAAAGGCTTAAAGAAATGAGAACAAATAGGCCCAAAAGTTCATTACATTTTTGCGAGCCTAAATAATAGTTTTGAGGTCTGATTCATTGTTTGGAGGTGTTTGCGGTTAGAAATTGTGAAACCAACAAACCTTTCAAGTCAAACAAGTTCCTCAGCTGTAACTACTGAGAAACTTGTGCAGCGATCACCCTCAGGTTAGGCACATCTGTCTTGAGGCTTTGTACTTGTATATGTACATGGATGGATGGATGGGTGGATGGACAGTTTTTCCTGGAAGGTCACTTCCATCGAAACCAGTTAGGATTGTTTAAGACAGAGCAGGCTTAATCGTAGTTTTATAATCAGTGTATTTTGTATGGGAGTGGTTACATGTTCTCTACTCATATCTGTAGGGAGTGCAGTACTGGGCCTAGCTAGAGGGGGCAGGGGGAACACAATTTACATGGCAATGAACCCCCCCACCTGGCTTTAGACAATGGCCATTGTCACCCTTGAAGGCCTGCAAAGTGCTCATTGCCTTGCCCGGTCCCCAGGGCCTCCTCTCCAGGGCTGCCTGCTCCCTGCAGAATGGGAGCTCCCAGTTCCTTTTCTTTCAGGTGAGCGCTGATAACACCTCGTGGGGAACTGCAAGTTAAACACTTCTAAGAGAAAAAGACAAGGGAAGCCTACCGCTGATAAAAGATAACACCAGCACATGCACTTAACTGGGCTAACCTTATCTTGTTATCTCTTAAATTAGCAGAGTTGAATCTAATTAAGTGCTCAGATGGAAGAAACCCAAGTTGTGGTGTGACTAATCAGCTCTCCTAACCCCAGCGCTGATAGGGCTCTATTGTGCTGGGGGCTGAGAGAAGACAGAACTCATGTCCCCAGTGGTTTGCAATCTAAAGCCTGGTCTCCTCTCAAAAAGGTGGGCTGGCAGTCATTTTATAGATGCAGCTTGTACCTTTAAAAGGTAATTCTGCCAGGTTATTGCAACTCTTAAAACAAGATCAGCATATGCTTGTGCCTTTTTTGCTGTTATCAATCAGCTGCATTTACTATGCCAGCGCTGTTGCCTAATACACTTAAACTGATAAGTTATATTACACCTAAGGCAGAAGTTTCTATAGTAGATAAGGCCTAGGGAATCAAACTGTATCGAGGGTCATACCTCAATTTATTTATTTATACCTCGAGGTTTATCAGCAACAGAGTAGTCGATAATCTGCTGTTGTGGATTCTTTAGAAATGCCCAAGAACCAGTCAAAAACATAATATTAGGAGATTTGGATCCCAAAGCTATGACCAGGTAGATTCAACAGCCAACAACACCCAGGGGAGCGATGAGTTTAGCATTTGTATCTGATGATTTATTACTTCCCGCTCCGCATAGCTGAATGCCTCCTTATATCTAGGTGGTCTTTTACGCACGTCTACAGCAAGGCCAGGGCCTTCACACAGCTGGATCTCACCGTAGATTGGAAGCACTGTCACTGTGCTCCAGTGAATAGATTCATACCTGTACAGATGGATACGGAAAGTCTGTTGTATACAGTCATATTTTGTGATATCAGTGAAGTCCGTTGCTGTTTTTTGATACATTTGCCTGAAATTTAACTGAACCCTCTTGAGCACAGTGTGGGCCTCAGATACTTGTGCCCAGGTCTGAAGACGCTGTGGATGTCGGGAATTAGCACAAGCTGTAACAGAGTGTGTCTACAGTAAACCAACGCACATGAAATACCGGTGCTGGTGAACATCATCCGTGGTGCCGCACCAGACCTCTGCTGACAGGTTGCTGGCCCTTGCTGCCTGGTCCATGCGGAATATGAGCCCCAGGGAGGGTGGGAACAAGTGCACTCAGCTGGAAGGAGAGCAAGCTGGGAAGGAGAGCAAGATCTTCTATTGCTCTGCGTTTGCCTGGGGCGAGGGAAGCCTGAAAATGAAAAAGTCAACCGGCTCCTTCATTTGAATGAACTACAAAAAGAAAAAAGAAAAAAAAAAAGCAGCTGTAATAGCAGCTACAGCCTCCCACGCCAGTTCATCTCAGCTACTAAAGGGGGGAAAATGGAGGAAGACAAACAAGCATCTGGTCTTCCTGATTATCGTCTGACCCGTGAATTTAAAACCCTGTGGAATTCAGAGGTGGGAGGGTTTCTCCCAGGGAGCTGTGCAGCATTCCTGGGAACAAAGAACGTCGCAGCACCCAAAGCAGCTCACCTGCAGAACAGCTCAGCTAGTCATACCCTTAAGTAGGTGAGAAGGCGGCAGCTCCTTTCTGCCCCTTTTCCCCCTCATTTGGGCTGTCACAGCCCAAGGGTTCAAAGCCCTCTGCCTGCAATCCAGCTTATAAACCCCGCTGCCCTGACTGGCTACTGTCCTGTTGACTAAGCCTCATATCTCTGGTATTTTTGAAGCAAAATAGGCCAGTGGAATACTTCAGCCTAAATAAGTTTCTTGGAGGAGTTGCCTAAGGAATACATGTGCCACCACCCTCTGTTGGATATGGACAGAACTGCTCCATCACAGGCTGCTGGCTTCTCTGCTGGCACCCAGCATTGCCAGCACCCAGCATCGTTGGCATCCAGCATCACTGGCATCCAGCATCACCGGCACCCAGCATTGCCAGCACCCAGCATCGCTGGCATCCAGCATCACTGGCACCCAGCATCACCAGCACCCAGCATCGCCAGCACCCAGCACCACCGGCACCCAGCATCGCTGGCACCCAGCATCACTGGCTCTGTGTGCTTCCTGGCACTCCACACCCAAGAGCCTGGGCAGCCCCTGGGAACCATGTCCTTCCTACACTAACAGGTTTTACTGTGTCCCTCTTCACCTGTGGAAAACTGACCACGGACACAAGCTTAAAAATATCCTCTTGCTTTGGGGCACAGACCTTGTGAAAAGGCATTATCATGGAATCATAGAATGTTTTGGGTTGGAAGGGACCCCTAGAGGTCATCTAGTCCAACCCCCCCGCAGGAGCAGGGACACCGCTAACTAGATCAGGCTGCTCAGAGCCCCATCCAACCTGGCCTTGAATACTTCCAGGGATGGGGCCTCCACCACCTCTCTGGGCAACCTGTTCCAGTGTTTCACCACCCTCATTGTAAAGAATTTCTTCCTTATATCCAGTCTAACCTACCCTGGTTTAGTTTAAAACCATTACCCCTTGTCCTGTCACTTGTCAGGTCCTGATGAGCTTTAAAGCGGGCGCTGTTACCGTAGCTGCTCACCAGCAAAAGCGCACAGCACTGTTTCAAATAAAAAGCAAGTCATGAGTGAGCTACCATGAAGTTTCAGACATTTAAACATCTCCCAGTGTTTAAAATAACAATGCAATTCTTTTTAGATTTACCACACCATGATTAAAGCAGCCGGTTAGTGCCAATACTCAATAAATTCACATCATTTATGTTCTGTTTTTAAACAAAATGAACCATAAGATGTTGGCACTGGATAGGTCCATGGTCTTGGCAGATTAAAATTAAATATGCTGTATAAAGGGAACTGATAACCCAGAGGCAAGCATCAGAAGCAATGGCCTCAGAAACTCTCCACCCCCGCAGCCGTCACACGTGGCTGGTGAGTGCAGACCTGGGGCTCCTGGGTTCCAGCTCACTGGGGTGCTACACGAAAGGCTGCCTTCAGCCATGTGCTCTGTTGGTCTCCTCATTGCCCTCTGTCCTCTAACATCACGGGGACAAGGAGGTCCCTGGTACTTCCAGCAGCTGCCCATTCATCATGGATGAGCATTGTTGCCATTGTGGGGAGCTCTGCTTGCTTCTCAGACCTGTGAAGCTGAGCAGGATCATGCACTGGCAAAACAGCAAACATGTTAGAGAGCAAGAAATGGAGACCCTTTGCCAGCCAGAGGAAGGCAAGATATCTCAGTGTGCTTTGTTTTGACCAGCTGCTTTTTTTGGCATCAGATAACTTGGGATAAATCCTCAGAAACTGTAGTACCACCCAGAAGATTCAAGGGGGAGTAAGAGCCTAGATAAATAAGGCTGACATTAAGGCAGGTTTACCCCCAAACACAAGCAAATCGAGCATTTGTAGAGAGCCAGGGACTACCTATGCCAGTCCCAGAAAGCCAGGTGGTTTTGGCAGATTCAGCCTGATTCTGTATCCAGAAACAAGAGCAGTCACACTCAGTGGCGTGTATGATGCTGCACAGCCTGCACTGATTCCTAGGATGAATTATTCCCTCTCCCATCACTAAAAGTGGCAAAAATGATTGGCTCAGAACACGCAGGTAGGTAACTCTCAGTGTAGCTTTACTGAAAAGTAGAAAATAAAACCAAACCCAGCAATCATACTACGGGCAAGGAAAAAGTACAAGCCTAGTAAGAAAACATCCTGTAATATAAGCGGATTCAACAGAAACTGGAGATTTGCAGTCTAACTCCAGACACACGGCTGAAGTTTTCTTTGAAAAGCCTGTTACAGTTAGGTGTAAAAGCATGTGGGTTGTTCCTCTGCCCTCCCCAGGGCAGATAAGCAATCAAAACAAGCACATTTATCTGAGGGATCTGTTAATCCTCTGCATAAACAACATTTCACCACGAAAGTTATAGTGGGCTTAGTGTTCCTTGAGCACTGAGAAGCTTAACGCAGCAGTTCAGTTCTTATCCTATGAGCACAACCACGAAATCCAAGCCATGTTTGCATGTCCTAAGGTTACCCAGGGCAGGAGGCAGGGAAAAGGGCCAGATTTGGTCTCTTTCTGCACAAAATGCAGCATTCCAGTCCACCAGAATCCTTGCTTGGTGGTAAAAGCGAGAGGGTGGTGGGAGCCTGGTACAGGGTTTGAGGCAGACAAAGGATGTATATTCAATTTTCCTTAGGTTAGCAGGAATATTCATTAGGATCTCTTTTGCCCAGAGCGAAGGAGCTCCTTAGCTTGTTCTTTCAGTGCTCTAAGATTGGAGCGGCAGATCCCCGCATAGCCGCTGGGCAGAGAAGGGTGAAGGCTGGCACAGGGAGAGCACATGCCCTTAGGGGCTCGGGGCTGGACTCAGGGAGGCAAAGCCTTATTGGGGAAAGGTAAAGCAGAACCCTCTCAGAAATGCTGCCAAACCTGAAAGCTCAGGGGATCCTCCGAAGAGCATACCTGCCGGGCACCAGCTGCTGCTCCTGCTGGCTGAAGAGTTTGAAAGGTGAATAAAGAGGGTGGCTGTGCTGGGAGGTGAAGGCATCCCCCCTCAAACAGCCTTCCCAAGGGATCTCTGCAAACCCCCCCCACCTTGTTGCCTTGCAGCTATGGGCATCCCTGTCTCTTGCCCTCATCTTCCCTACAGGCACACAAGTTCTTTCTGGATACAGGATTTAACCAGGGAAGAAAAGGTCCCTGGCTGAATCTGTGGCTGTCCAGACGTGAGCAGGTTTTATTTGGAAGCACATTTCTCCACGCTGGCCCTGACCATGTCAGTCATTTTTGAACTTTGTGTTGGAGGGGGCTGGTTTTGCAAGTTAGGCTGCAAAGCACTGGAAGGAAAAGGAGCTGCCAGAATATAGAAGTGCTCTGACATGTGATCCCCGAAATGCAGAGGTTTGAATTGTGAAAGAGGAACTTGGTAAGGCTGGTAGGGAATCCTGAGGAAAGGAAAAAATAAGAGAGTTTTTCCCTATATGCCAGATTGTAAGATGGTAAACGCTTTGCCTTGGGTGATATCCAGAAAGGAGGCATTGAAATCTGAGAGTCGCTCATGGTACTGTGAATATGAAGTCAAAAAGGCCAGCCAGCCAGAGATGTTCACTGCTGGAGAGTGGAGGGATTGATGGACCCTTTGCTGAATCCACTGCGTACCTTGTACACCACGTAGCCGCTGCAAAAGACTGACAGTCTCTGCGAGGAACGCTATCACAGAGAAAGCACGGAGCTGAGAAAGGGGAGAGGGAGAGCGAAGCGGCCCTGGGACCCCATCTCCTGGGCTTGTCCTGAGGCACATGAATCGCACGTGATGCCCACGGATGGCCGAGTCAGCCCTGAGCAGCTGCTGCGTAAATCTCATCTCCCCCGAGGGCACGCTCAGCAGTGGGGTGGTTCTGGCAATCAAAGGCTGCTCGCCTCCCTTCCCTTGGTTGAGGGTGTTATCATCAGCATCTCAGTAGGGAGTGGATCTTCCTCTGAATAAAAAAGAAGACTTGGCTTTGATCATGTGTCTGGCAACTGTTTTTATTTATCGCTGCCTTCTTAAATGCCATTATCCCAATCACAGCAATGTTACATCTCATTCTTTTGAATACCTGTGCTGAAAGGCAAATTAGTTTCCAAAAGTAGGAATCTGATACCAAGTTTGGGAAAAGATGTAATCAAAGGCTTTTCAGGCACTATGTATTTGGCACTGATTAATTGGTGATAAAAAGGTAGCTTTATTCCTGTTTTATAAATGAAGTAACCGAGGCATGGAAAAATTAAGTGGTTTGTTCAGGGCTCTACAGAAAGCCTTGGCCATGGCTAGGAACAGATACATCACTAACTCCAGTCCCAAACCTTTTTTTAGTGTTGTTATTACTTTTTCCTGCGATTTTACTCAACCTCCACTGAAGATGAGAAAATTCTGTGAGAACAACTTCAGAAAGTTTCCTGTAAGCAGCAAACTAATGAATCCTGCTTTTCCTGTGGATTTGCATCCCGAAAGCCGAACTTCTCCTCCTCCCTGGCAGACTCCCATGATCCCAACACCCTTCCCCCCAGCTCCCTCCCATGCCTGCTTGTCTCCCTGGGCCCAGCCGCAGCCCTGGCAGCTCTGCTGCTGCAGCAGGGCTGCCAGTGACCACCGTCCTTCTCCTGGGGAAGGAGGTGACTTTGGGTCTGTCTCTTCTATGCAGTAGCTGACCTTCATGGAAAACTCACAAGGAGCGTTGTCTCTCTTGCAAGCCCTTCTTTGAAATGCGGTTGGATTGGTCCAACAGTAACTGGGAGATCCCAGT
Source organism: Egretta garzetta (assembly GCF_000687185.1). Taxonomy (NCBI): domain Eukaryota; kingdom Metazoa; phylum Chordata; class Aves; order Pelecaniformes; family Ardeidae; genus Egretta; species Egretta garzetta. The sequence continues at coordinate 1,802,581 of NW_009258952.1, read as the reverse complement.
TTCTTCAGGAAGCAGGCTAAAGCACAATCAGGCTTAAGCTAAAGCGCCTGCCACTGTCTGAAGCTGTGGCAAGCACTGCAAATTTTCCCGTTCACAGCAAACTGCGAAGTGGGGCGTTTTGGAAGGAGCGTAGTTTATTAGTGCTGCCCCTGTTTATCTTCCAGGAAATCCCCCAGCAGGGATTGACCTCTGTTGGTATGGCTCCGTGGGTGCTCCTCAGCAGCATGCCAGCTCCCCAGTGCCTGTGTCACTGCGGGGAGGCCACTGAGCCATGACTAGCCCTGGCCACAGGCTAGTGGCCATGTGGTCAAGTCCCATCTCATCCCAGTGCAGCCCTTGGGGCAAGGTTCTAGCTGCTCTGAGGTTTGCCTCTCACATTTGTAGGAGTGGCACTAAAGTGCACTGACAACCAAGATTTAGTAGACTTCATTAAAGGCTTGTCCTGGTTTTGGCTGGGATAGAGGTTTGTTGGGTTTTTTTCCTAGTAGCTGGCATAGTGCTGTGTTTTGGATTTAGTACTAGAAGAATGTTGATAACACACTGATGGTTTAGTTGTTGCTGAGCAGTGCTTACACTAAGTCAAGGACTTTTCAGCTTCCCCTGCTCTGCCAGGTGCACAAGAAGCTGGGAGGGGGCACAGCCAGGACAGCTGACCCAAACTGGCCAAAGGGCTATTCCAGGCCATATGCAGTCGTGCTCAGTATAGAAACTGGGAGAGTTGTCTGGGGGGAAACTGCTGCTCAGGAACGGGCTGGAACAGGGTTGGTGGGTGGTGAGTAATCTCATTGTGCATCACTTATTTTGTATACTTTTTGATTATTATTTTTATTACTACTACTACTACTACTACCACTACCACTATATTATTTTTGCTTCCTTTTCTGTTCTATTAAGCTGCCTTTATCTCAACCCACAAATTTTACTTTTCCCCCCCCTTTTTTTCCGATTCTTTCCCCCATCCCACTGGGAGGGGGGAAGTGAGTGAGCGGCTGTGTGGCGTTCAGTTGCCTACTGGGTTAAACCACAACAAGGCTGTTAATGGTACAGTTGTTTTCACTGCTCTTCACAGATTTTCTTGTTTACTGGCTGAGACAACATCACTGATGGGATAGACAAGAAAGGGGAAAAGCATCCCAGATTTATCAGCCTGCTCTATCGTGTTTGCCCCACTCCAGTGGATTTTGCCTCACTCTGGATGTGACCATGGTCCCAGCAGAACAAATACTCACATTAAATTGATTAGTGTTTCCTATACCTGCTCAAGGGTTACAGGTACTCTGATGCCTTTTTTCCTCACACATCATTCTATATGGTTATACCTTAGTCTGCCTGATGCGGGGAAGCACAGCATAGTGTACCCTGGCTGTTATGAAAGAACCAGGACTTTTAAACCAAGCAGTCCAGCCTGAGCAAGAAGGCTCAGAGTCCATCGTACGGCATCAGCACAACTGCCCTTCTTAAGGTCTTTCTGTCTACATCACACTGAAAATAGCACACTGTCTAGTGTAGTCCAACAGTAGAGACTAACTGCACTTCAGATGTTTTCTGAAAAATAAGGACCTTCTTTCCATAGTAAAAACCTAAAAATCCACATTTCCTTCTTTTGCACAATTCAGTAGTGACAGTAATTGCAATAACTGGGGTGGGAAGTTGATTGCTAAAAGCTTGAAAAACTTTGAAACATGTGACCTGGCACCTGAGAAGCTGGGAATGATGGAGTAAGATCCATCCGCAGACGTCAACCACAGAATGCCTATGAGACATCTCTGTGAAACGACCACGGGAAAGGCAAACCATGATCACAGGATGCATCTACTGCATCTACTGTCTGGGAGACAAAGGGGAATGTGAACACCGTACTGCAAGGCCTTGGTTAGGCATCCTCTCAAACCTTGAATGTGGCTCTCTTCACCTGTATGCATGCAGCAGAATTTCATACCAGAACACATAAAGAGAGGAACTACCATAGCTCTTCAGGCATGGCAGCAGAAACTCCAGCTTCAGGCAAAAGAAACCCATAAACTGTAATTTTTGCAGCCTGGCCTTGTGAGGCTTTATCTCTTTTATCCTCTTTTATCTCTTTATCATCTACTACCCCTTTTCCTTGTTTTCTCTTTCATTCTTCCACTGTTGTCTCTTGCCTCTCCTCCATCCCCTTAGCCCACACCACTGAGTGCCATCCCCTCCAGCAAATGGTGCTACTCTTCACCTTGCATTCTACCTGGTGTTATTCCCCAGTAGGAAGCAGGACTCCCAAACGGCAAAGGGCCCTCCATCATGCCATTGCACAGCAGACACTCAAGGAAGCTGCATCAACTCCTCGTTTGGAGGAAAAAACTTTCTGAATGAGCATGTGATAGGTTGCCTATGCTAGAAGGGGTTAGGTTCAGTGACCCCGGCAGTCCCTTCCAGTTGCATGTTTCTCCACTACCTCTCACATATCCTCAACACTGCACCCCACCTCCCCACCCCCCTGATTTTCAGTCTGGGGCTTTACCACAGGGAAAAACGAAGCCTTCAGTTTGAGAGGCTCTGCCTCCAGTTCTTTGATTATTAAAAACAAAACAAAACAACAACAAAAACCCTGCCTTGCCATTGGGCATAGGTTTTTTGTGGTTTGGGTTTTTTTTTTTAATGTCTAGATACTTCTCAGATCCTTCTGCCAATCTAGATAGAAATCAGCTCATTACTCAACTAGAGCTTTAAAGGTCATTACTAACCTATTGAATTGCCCCTGCCAGAAGAGCAGAAATCCAAGCCTCAGAATTATGTAGTCATCCTCAACTGTACTATCATAGTTGGGAAGGGAAAACTGGTCTGTACCAGACCTCATTTCAAGGTGGACTTCAATAACATGATCAGTAACATAATCAATAATGGTTGTGTCCCCATCCCTGGAGGTATTTAAAAAATAGGTAGACGAGGTGCTTAGAGACATGGTTTAGTAGTGGACAGGTATGGTTCGACTCGATGATCTTAAAGGTCTTTCCAACCAAATGTTTGATTCTATGATTCTAACAGCTCAAAGAGGAAGACACTGTAGCATCTAGACCCACAGAGAACTAAATTGTGGCCGAATACAGTAAAGCTCGCCTTACAGGAGATGGCTCCAATCCCTTGCCCCATCATAGCAGCTTCAAGTGATCATGACGGATTCAGCAGAGCCATCATCTATTTCAAGTGTAAACTCAATATAAGTCTTTGAAAGACAGTTCGGCTTCATATAGCATCAGCTTCATTGCACAACTCCCCTTTTAGTTTTTTCAGGTCACGTGTAGTTCATAGTCACCCATAGGTCTATCTTAGCCAGGTGCTTTCATTAAATGGAAAGACTGAATGCTGGGATGAGTATCTTCTGTATGATGGGGACACTAGAGCCCCCACAACATCCTATCAGCCCCACTGCCTTACTTTAAATCACAAACAGGCAAGGTAACCACTTAATCTCAGGCAGATAAACAGTCGTATCCTCCTGGAAACAGGATGAAACCATTGGCAAACGGCACTCAGTGTTTCACTGTAAGAGGTTATTCCAGCACAGCATTTATTAGTGAGTAACTCCTACCTTACCTGAGAATGTCTAGAATTACCCACGAAATTTGCCAGTAGCCTCAAGCACACCTTGGGATGGCTTGTTAATGGCTTGCGCTGCTCTCCAGCCCACTGCCCTGCAGTGTCTTCCTGTCAGAAATCAGGACTCTAACATGTCTTTCCACTGTGAAAAATAGTCCATACTAGAACTAGAAGAAAAATGCTTGGAATAATGTTTCTAATTGTTGTTTCAACATACTAGTGATTGGTTTTTTCATAAAACTTATACCAGATGTGGCTTCTTAGGTATTCCTTTCTCACATTTCCTCTCTAGAAACTTAAGTGCCGTTTTAGCCACAGTTTATGGGCAAATATTTGTTTCTGTTTCCTTTTCTTTCAAAAATACTAATGTTGGTTTGTAATCCAGTTTATTTTTTTTTACAAAAGAAAGTGAAAAGGAGCAGGAAGCCCCAAATGACCTTGAAATGCATTTCTTTATGAGTGTTTCTTTTTCTGAATACCTCATTTCTCCTATTTATATACCTTCCTAAGTATTTAACAAAGCAGGGACAAGGTGGTTATTTGCATAGCATTTGCTTTTTTTTTTTTTTCCCCAGTTTTATGCTTCCTCACCATCCACATGAGACATGTGGATGAGGCATCACCGAAAAGCCAAATAGATCAGCTTTTGGCTTAGGCAGCTTGAGCTCTTCCAAACTGAATAAATGCATCATTTTTGCTAAAGCATCTTGTGAAATGAGGTGGTTCTCCTGGTTGCAAGTTGAAAGGCTAACCCTCTTTACGAGGGTTAGCAAGCATGGCGAGTACCCGGCTTTCCTTTTGCTTTCACCCACTGTAGTCACGTACAGAAATCCATTATTTTTGTTCATTCACTGGTCAAAGATTCACGGGATAACAATTTACTGGTGATGAATCTTTAAGCCACTTGCTGCCACTTACTGGATAACTAGACATCCTGCTTCATAAAAAGGAAAAAAAGAATCAGAAATGGGCTTACGATGAAATTCACAGTAGGCATCGCCTTAAGCCTGTGTCAGTGGAAGAAAAATGTCAAGGGCAAAATGAACATTAAAGTTGTTCCACTCACTGGAGACCGAGTTCTTCGTTAATGAGTTACAACTATAAAATACTTGTAAGCTACAGCGCCCTATTGCACTTCCTCCCTCGCTGCGCCGCTCCGTACTGGCTGCACAAATCCCTGGGGAGAGGGAGCAGGCAAGCGGAATATCTAAATGAAAGGAAACCAAATCCATTTATGGAAGAGTTAAAGTGACACCTACCAGGAAGAGAGGGTACATTTTCCTACCTTTTTCATTTTATTACCACATGATTTTATTTCCTGAGGATACCAGTACTGCCAGCATTGCTATTTCCTTAATGAAATGAGAAATTTGTTTTGTTTTGATGTATCTGGAGACTTTTAATACTAGCTGCCATTAAAAAAGAGACGGTTAAAAGAACATTAGAAGCTGCAAAGCCAAATATTTACAATTAGTAGCCAGGACTAAGAGGATAGAAATAAAAGAGTGCTTTTACACTAGCAAATAATAATCTTTAGTCATGCAAGAATGTGCTGTTTTGCTGGAATTGTTGCCTAACTGTGAATGGGAGGGTGAGTACAGCCCATGCATATTTGGTCTATCCTCAGTTTTCGATCCCTCTTCCCTTACCTACTACACACTACTGAAACCCTGGCAGAATTATTAACTTCTTTCCAGGCTGTCCTGCGCAAGTGTTATCTTATTATCCGAGCACACCACAACCACAAATTAATTTCTTTTTCACAGTGGCTCTCTGGGAAGAAGAGAATAGCTGCGAATTTCTCGTTCCACAGCTGACAGCTGAGATGTAATCAGCAATGTCCACAAGATTGTCATAAATGAAGCGGCCAGCTCTCAAGCAGGCAGCCCTGAAGAGAGAAACGCCACCAGTAGCCACTTTTGAAAAGTCTGCTTTTAGCAGCCTGTACGAGGTTTCTGTGACAGAGCCAAGGACAGAGCACAGCTCTGCACCGCAACACCCGTTCCCTTGGCTGTGCCTCTCTCAGCTCCTTAACTAACATGGCCAGGGTCCAACAGCTTCCTTCAATCAATAAGCCTGATCCGTCCCCAAAACAGGTCTATGACATCCATCAGTTGAGCTGGGATTTCAGGACAATACCAAGTAATCACATATTTAAAACTTCTGGACTGGATGTCACTAGCCGAATTTTGAGGTTGGAATAGGAAAATTTCAGCTGCCCAGAAGCCTTCTTGACAGGTCAGGAGATGCCAGGTCTTGCTTCCTGGAGAGACAAACCAGTTGAACCGGGCAAGCAGGGAAGATCTTTGCTCAGTTCAGAATGTGCCCCAAGTCGTTCCCACATATGACCACCTTTTGATGAAAGTATAAAGTGGGATATGAAAAATGGTGATTTTGGGGTTCAGTGTTTCCTGTTGCAGAGAGGGATTTAAGGTACAGATTAAGATACTTCACCTTCATGGTGTGACTAGTGACCGACCCATTCCTCTGTATTGCTTTCTGACTTTCTCACTAATTCATCTCAGCATTTTTAATAATCACAATTTGTTGGCTTTTAGCAGCAGAAAATGTTGACAAATGAAGAAATGAGAAATGTTGTTTGTTGTCAGGGTCACCCTGTGACACCAAAGCTGTCTCTCGCTCTACGAATACACAACTTACTTACCTAAGCACAATGTTAAGAAACAGCAAAAAGCAGAGCCTCCCGATGCAGAAGGAAGGGTGAGCTTCCTCGTGCTAGACCTCTCCCAGACAGCTTTACATCCCTCATCTCCATAAAGCGGAAAAGTATTCGGAAGTGGGGCATAACCAGTGAAGTAACCCCCAGGGCAATCATACTGAACTTACTCATTAATTGTTTCATTTCTTCACTGAATAGCCTTTTTTTAAGAAAAAAAAAAAACAAACCTGACCACCCAGCATTTTGCTGGTGCTGTGCACACAGCTGGCTATGGACCAGCTAAGGAGTGATGCTGCGCCCTAGTCCTCTTCCATGGCCTTCACAGCTCCAAGCAAGAGCTTGTCCAAGGAGCAGAGTCAGGGCTGCTGCCATGCCTGGGTGGGCAGGGCGGACACGAGGAATGCTGCTGTGTGGCTTGGGGACAGAAGATGGGGAGATAACCACAGCGGCCAGCGGGTACGTGGGGTGCAGGAGCTTCCTTTTCCTCCTTGCTGAGCTCCAGGCAAGGACAGCCTGGTCTCTGAACAGCCCTGGCTCAGGGTGGCTGTTTGGAGAGAACAAGGTCCATGTCCACTGAGGAGAGAGGTGGTGTTTGAGCTTCACCTGAGGGCACAGCCATTTTTAACGTAGCTGCTGGACTTTTTCTGGCCATAAAGTGGAGTAGGTCTTACAACGGGACAAGCTTTATCAAATGTTAGGTGCAAAGCAAGCTGCACACTCCTGCATGGGATGCTGCATTTCATGCCTTACTTTACATTGACCTCATTCATAGCATGATCAAAGAGCACCATGAAGAAAAAGGAAAAAAAATCCAAACACTGAGCCCTCCTAAACTGTCATCTATTTACCTTTTTTTTTTGCTGCTTTTTAAAGTAAATCTTGAGTGAAAAATGAATTGCTGCAACTCCACTGAGCTTTATCTTTTCCTTCTGCTGAAGATGCAAGGGAAAAATGACTCCTAGCAGGGAGAGGCCACAGTGTCCGAGGGGAACAATTTGTCCATTGCGACTCCCCCTCTGAGACACCCTCAGAAGTGTGTTCTGCCAGCAGATGCCAATGGCAAACCATACCATATGCCTGACAGCCACATCCACCTGGTTAACATATTAGGATCAAACCAGAAGAGACGGCACGTGCTAAAGTACATGCATACACAGGTGGAAAATGGCATTAGGAACAACCTAACTGGTTAGGGGCATCTCTGTGCATTAGCTATGTTTAAATTTCAGATATGCAACTACAGTAACATAGAAGCTCAGGGACCACAGGAAGGATGCATTACCTACAGAAATCACACACAGCACTGATGCTTCGGAGAAGCTTGAGGGAGTCAGTTTCTGCAGTGATACCTTACATGCCACATGAAAATAGTTCAAACCCACATGAGGTCTGAAACCAACAGCCTGTCCTCCTGCAGCTCGTGCACCGGTGGGAGAGTCTAGCTGTTATTAAAACTGCAGACATCAGATTGGCTGCCACGCCCGGGCGGCCCTGGTT
>NW_009258952.1:1762937-1794815 GCF_000687185.1 Egretta garzetta | reverse complement strand
GGAATGGGGTTGGATACAGATCTGGTTGTGGACGTGCTATGAGCTCCAGGTGCAAGTTGCTGTAAAGCTAGAAGCAGATGCATTCCTCCCTTCCCAAGGCTGAGCTTAAAAGCCAGATGAAAAGACAGATTCAGCCATTTAGCTGCTCCATCTTAGTGTGTGGCCACCAGGACTTGGACTCAAACCTCTAGTGTGAAAGAGGTCCCGTTGGTCAGCTGTGCACAGCCGCACACCCATCCAGCCAGAGCCAGGAGACTGTAAATGCAATGGATATCAGGAGCCAGGACACAGACACTTGCCATTCCCAAGACCTCCACTCCGAAGGTGGCCCTGGGTTCCTCTGTACCTGGGACATTATGTGAAGGAGAAATTTTACAGAAATGGGACAGCAATGTGTTTGGTTAACCACTATGAGTAGGACTGTGATGTTTGTCTTACATTTTCTACTCGAGATAACAGCGACTGCTTTCCCTAAGTTCTAGGTGGATTGGTTTGACTGTAATAAGCAAAATATAAACAGAAGTTATCGTTTCTCAAAACAGTTTTGTTCTGCCTTACTTGCACTCCAGGTTTCTGCCTTTTAAACATCTTTTCCGCCCCAACTTCTGCATATTCTCTTTTTTGCAAATATATCTGCCTATATATTCTTGTGTGCAAACACATGTATACAAATACACACACACATATATACACAAATTCCCTATAGTAGGCACTAAACTGCAAATGCTAGTTCTTTAATACTTGTGTATATACTGTCCAGTATACTATTACAGTGGAGTTGAGGGGAGTAACTCATTACTGATGGTATAGAAATTTTTATTTTCCGATTCTTCTTCTTTGCAATTTCTGATTAGTTTTAAAATACCAATAGATGTCCAAAATGCAGTACCAACTTTGCATGGCTCTTCCTCTATTCTTTTCTGCTCTTTTAGAGGAATAAAATACCTTTGAAGTGCTTGAAAAGTTTCAGGTTTTGAATGCTATTCATTGCTCTCCTCCCTTGTTAATTTGCCCAAGACTAATCCCATTTTGATTGATTTCCATAAAAAGTAAACCTATCAGAATTAACACTTCAGAGAGAAAAAAATGATGTATGATTTTGCATATTTCCTCTACAAATTCATTCCTATGAATTAATTCATTGAGTATTTCTACAAGCCATCAATCCATGAGAATTTTTTTATAATATTACAAATCTGAGAGGTAACATTTTGATTGTCCAACAGGTCACATGGCATTTCAGTAGTATTATACCTGAGCCTTTACACTCAGAATCAGATTTCTACTGCAGATTTGTGCTGTTACACTTTTTGCAAATATTCTTGTCAGGATAGGTCTACTTCTTCACAGTTATTTTTGGGCCTCAGGTTTCATAGGGAGACAAGCAAGGTGATTTAGGAATTGTCTTCTCTGCAAACATTGGTCAGTCATACTTCTTTTACAAGAATTTGCGTTTAAAATTGAAAGCAAAAGAGGAGCAAACTCTAACTAAATTTATATCAGAACTTAAATACTTGAGAGAATGCTTTGTAATTTCTTTTAATTCTGAGGGCAAGTTCAGAACATGATCACAGCATTTTTTTTTAGGTTTGTGTCTCTAAATCTCCTTACAAATGGGTTTTAACAGAACATTCAGCTGATCACCACTGACTTGCACTCCCTCGTGTTCTTGATCTTGATGTGTCCTATTGATAAGGCATCTCTGAAAGTTCAGGGTCCCGGGTGGCATTTAAGCCACCTGCACATAACTGCTTCAGCCAGGTCCTTTGCTTCGCTAGAACTTGCTTCTGCTACCCTGAAGTCACAGGAGGACTGTAAGACAAACACCCAAGCCTCTGAAAAGAGACAGCAGGAGCATCAGCTAGCACAGGACATGGGCAGTCCCTGGAGCATGCAGTCTGGGGATCACCTATGCTGGCTGCTATTTCAGCTGAACGGTGGCTGAAATATGTTACAGCCTGTTCATAGGCCTTGGTTTTCCAGGTATCCAAACCGAGTCCTTGCTGACGCACACCGCAGCTCATGTTTAGCCCATGTATTTGTGCCTTGACCAGCAGGACATGGCCAAGAGGTGCAGCCCGTTGCAGGAATCTGAAAGCACACCTGGCTGCCCCAGCTTAGATGGAGCCTCCAAGGCCATGTCAGGGTAAAGAGATGTGACTGGGGTGTCCTTACTCTTGGCAAGTCCCAGCTGCCTTACTTCATGCCAGGCAGCCCTCCAGTCCCTGGCTAACTGTAAGTTCTGCAATGCACAAGGACTCTTTGAATTCCTCCTTCTACGGGTGGCTCTGACGACAGGAACTTAGCCTTACGCTAATTCACGCTCGGTTGCCCTTATAACATCTTTAATTAACTGATGCATGCAAGAAACCTGTTCTCCTAGCTATTCAAAATCTGGCTATTCAACATTAATCCACGGTCTCTTACTATATCAGCAGTCACCAGCACAAATTATTGCAGCTACCTGACTTGGATCAGTTTGGAGAGAAGTCAGGTCACTGTAAATAAAGGAACATTGTTTCAGAGCATGATTACAGATTTAAGGCCAATTGGAAACTGAGTTCCCAAAATGCCATGGGGCACTGCAGCCTATTAATTACATGCATCCTGAGCTGATGAGAGTGGTTATCTTAGAGAACAAACAGGTCTGTTTTCCTGAGCTGAACTCTGGTGGGAGTATTTGCTAAAACATGTACCCAAACTAGTGAATAGCAATATACCTAGATAATAGACCTGAGTGTCTTCCATCAGGATTAGTTAGACTCTTCCTCTCCTCCTAGCCTCTGCGTTTGTACAGAGTTATTGAATATCGTTAACCGCCCATCATATTTAATTCTGGAAATGACTGCCTTTTACTCATGGGTGAAAAGCATACGATGTTATAGCTTCACGTTGCATTTTCTTCTCCAACAAAGCTGGCTGATAAGCCCATCCAGAGCTGCCTGTTCCCACCCTTGCACTGTTATCACGCTGCCTTCGCAGTTCTGCCAATGCTGACCGTGCGCAGGGCTGCCCGGTAAACTCTCATCAGTGAAATGATCTTTTACCTGGGTTAAAAGACCTCTGAAACTGCTCACAAAGAAAATGTAATGTGAAACTATGGCCTCCCTCAATTCCCTCCTTCAAAATAGTCCCAGTTCTTTGATGAATCAAATACGCTGAGTTTCCTCACCATGGCTGTTTTAATTCTAATTCAGGATGGAAAATGTCAGCACATCAGGTTTTTATAAAGAACAGAAATTCCATTTCCTTATTGGGGTGAATTATACAATTCCTTTCAAAGCAGGAAAAAATATTTCTAATGGCAAAAAAATGGAAATGGTGATTTTTAGTGGTATTTTTGAACCCTATACATTTTTTTTTCCTAAAGACTTTCCTTTTCCCTTTCCTTTGTTTATCTTGCGGAGGGAACAAAAGCTTGAAAACAGGCACATATAAGCTCCCTATCAGGCCTGCCTTATCTCATCTTGAGAGTTTCCTCATTTTTGGCAGAGCTGAAGACAGGAGGAAGCCACGTGCCTCCAGCCGCTCCCCTGCTGCCTCCCGAGCAGTCAGGGAGAGGGATGCTGGCACCTCACGAAGAACCGAGCACAGCTGGAACTGAAAATCTTCTCACCTCCCATCAGTGCGACTCCTCTTGTCAGAGGAACCCCAGTCTCCTCTTTTCTCCAAAAAGTATCCTTCAGCTCTTTTGGGTCTCCTAAAATAATGGTAGGTTGACTCCATATCTCTGTCCTCCAGAGTGACCCAGCTACAGCCCCTCTCTCCCAGCCTCCAGCACATTTTACCTCTTCTCCCCAGAACTGCATGTCCCTCTACCCATCCACCTGAGACCACCAGGCACCAGAACTTCCACCAGCCCACTCCACCTACCGCCAGTACCCTTGAAACTATCCGCAAATCCTGGCCGTTCCTCACCCAGCCCTTAGGCAGCAAACAGAAAGCAGAGAAAGGCCAGGTGCTGCATCCACCCACACACCCCTATATGTCCTCACTTCACTCAGAATATCCGGCATCCCCAACTGGAACCCATTCCCACTCTGCTTCTCCAAACTTCATGACTTTGGACAGCCAGTTGCCTGCCATGGCTCTGAAAAGATGCATTTACTGCTAGCAGAGGCATACGTTCATATAAATTATTTGCAAATCTGCACATTAGTTCATTCCAAAATGAGCGTAAGATGCCATGTGGAGCTGCACAGAATTTAGCAGCCAGCTGAGCGATGGCAGCCTGCCTCTGCGGACAGCTGAAGCATTAGGTCCAAGTGAACTGCTTTGGCTATCTTCACTCTGAAACCTGCTGCCTCCTCAGGGGTGGGTAAAGCCCTCAGGTGGGATTGAAGCCCAGCACAAGCAGGGGGCAAGTAGGGTACCCCAAAGTCCAAAGTAGGGAGTGCCCTGGGCTTTGTTTTGTTTCAATTCAGACTTGCTGAACTTGGTTTTCCACAAGTCCTTTTACTTCAAAGACGCCTTCACTCCACCTAGTTCTGGGTAAGGAAAAAAACAGGTCCAAAGGCCAAGCTTTTCAATGTGTATTGCAGAACAGGGATTTCTACGTGAAGAGGATTGACAGAGTTTGGAAGTACATCAACATGGAAACAAGGACCTTTTACCTTCCAGCAAGTAAAAACATCTTCCAGAGAAACATTCAACTGCATCTGCTTTCAGACAGACAGTCCAATATGGGTGAGGATGTGCTTATTTTGGCAAGACACTCCCAAACTGAGCTGTTTTGTGTGTGGTTAGGAGTGTTGGATGCAAGCTCAGTAATTTGCTAGTGGCATCTTGCGGTAAGTAGTTCTTGTGAGGAGGTTGACTAGACAGCCAAAATGTAGGTCACCAGTGGGTGGAGTTCACAACCTCCCAGCTTTGCTGAAGTCAGGATGGAGAAGTTACTTCTCCACAGGATTTGAAATTACCGATGAAGCCTGAAAGCTTGGCCACTAAATATAAGATTTTAGGGTGATAATTCCTCATTTACGTGTGACGGTATATAATGCCCAGTCAGTTCCTGGATTTCCTGTTATTTAGGAGAACTTCAGGCTATGTGAAGACATGGGTCTTACTCTACAGGGTTTAAATGTGCATGGGCATTTGCAGTTAATATATAAAACAAATTTTGATAATACAGTTGAAGATTATTCATCGTATTTCCAAAGCGTGTCCTTCCTCATGGCAGTTTAGAGCAATCTCTGGCTCCTAAGCTCTGATGGCCATTTCACTGGAAGGTCTTTGCAGCAAGGATGGGTGGCAGCCATGAGGTTCTCCATCCATGCCTGTCTCTCAGTTGCCCAGCCAAGCATTGAGCCAGGGCAGTCAGAGGAGGGCACTAGTTTCTCAAATGGCCATTTAAAATACGTTCTGTATAGCAACGTGCACGTATTTCAGAAAAAAACCCCCACCTTAATAATTTTTCTGAACAAAGAAGCCAAAACAACATACCCTTTTATGTTTGCACACCCTCCATAGCCACCTTAACTCCAGGCTAAATCTCTTTAGTATATCTGTATAATCTTAAACCTTAGCAAATTAGAAAATAAATATATGTGCATTCATTTGAAATAGCACACTCTCCTCCAGGCTTTATCTCTCTGTAACTGCTGAAGTTGTCTGACGGGGATATTCCTCGGAGTCCCATCACACAGATCTATGGCGAGAAGGTTTCAGCAATTTGCAGCGCCGATGTACCATTTGTACATTTTGTAAAACCCAGCTGCCCCTGGAGAAGCTTGCTGCACGTGAGCAGTGCGGCAGGAGCGCTGGCTGTGCAGACACGGAGGTGCTGCATATGGCACCTCTGATACACCCCGTATCAGACATACTGCCTAAAGAACTGGCAGCTTGAGTTGTCTCTCTGCCAATAGGAAAACCAACCAGGCCAGTTAGAAAGCGTCCTGTGTGATGTCTGCATGAGATGTACTGGTAGGATTCACGAAAGCTGGTGCTTAAGGCTTTAAACAAGCAAGGCATTTATTCCGACCAAGTAACGCAAACAGAAGCTTGTGCCATAGGCCTTTATGTTTGTAGTCTGCTACCCTGTGGGGAAAGGATTAATCATAGACAAAGGTACTCCATAAAAAGGAAGCACTGCTGGCACCAACGTCAGCCCTATATCAGGATACATTTTCATGTGAATGCCTGTACTTGCTGCTGACTCCACGCGGTCAGCCTGATGAGGCATAATCAGGCTGGTGGTACCTTTGAAGGGCAGGGACGCTCAGGTCATGAACCCCAAGCTGGAAATAAGATAGTGACAAAATGACCAGCACAGACTAGCCAACGGGGGGCTGGGGAAATAAGAAGTTATTAGGCACCTAAGAAACTTTACAGATAAAAACACTGGTGTCCCAGAAGAGGTAGGTACTGCGTGACGAGGCAGGTTTGCTGCCACTTGGGTCTAGGCGGGCAAATTCCACCTGGGTTGCACATTAGGTATCTGGTTGCTTTTCTGGATCGGGCTGTCTATTGAATTTACGCAGGAAAACAGTGGTGGAGTAGGAGACTGATCTCTGATTTTCCAAATCCCAGGCCAGTGCCTTAACCATGGGCTCCTCCTCCTCCTGCAGTTGCTCTGACTTCATACAGATGCTACTGTGCCATTGCTATTTATTTCACTGGAGTTCTTCCAAATTAGCACTGATACCAGAACAGAAATAGGCCCTTTCAGCACAAAATAAACATGAATAGTCCATAAATGTTAATGATACAATCTAAGTGTCACTGTGTTTGGTGAGGACAGCTTCCCACCCCCAAATGCTGGCAGCTGGAGTTTCTTTTCTCTAAGATCAAACACTGATTATTTTAATGGGCTTTGTCTCAGTAATCTGTCTTAACATTATGGTTAATATCTGACAACTATGCTAGATTAACATCCAAGAGTAATGGAAAGACTGAGGTAAATGTATTCAGAACAGAGTCACCACGAAGTTCAACATAAAGATGTTTGCTGTCAAAGAAAGGTTTTCTATTATAAACAAGCATGTTATTATTAATGCTGCTGTATAACTATCTAGGAGTAGCAACTGGGCCCTTTGCCACTTCTAGTGTCAAGTAACTAAATAATGCAAAAGTTAAGGCATTAGATGTAAAATGTATTGGTGCTTCTTGTGCCAAAAAAAAAAAAGTAGCTAAAAGAACAGCAGCAAAAAGCAATGCTCTGCCTCTTCTTGTCTCCCCGTTGTTAAGGCATTAGATGTAAAATGTATTGGTGCTTCTTGTGCCAAAAAAAAAAAAAGAAGTTGCTAAAAGAACAGCAAAAACCTGCAATGCTCTGCCTCTTCTTGTCTCCCCGTTGTGATCATTGGCCCTCCCAGCCTTTGTAGTTGTCCTGCTTGTCCATTCAGTACATGCATGCCCTGTCAAAGGCTGACACCAACAGAATCAGATTTCAGGGGATGCTCTGGTATCTAAGGAATGGTGCAAGGGTGAGACAAGGTACAGAAACGAATTTAAACCTCATTGAAAAACACCAGGAAAGAGGTTCTTCAGCCTGAGAACACACAGAGTGAAAAACAAGAGGACACACAGAGCACACAGAGTGAAAAACAAGAGGACACACAGATTTTATTTATATATTTATGCTCCATTAAAAGGCCATATATTAAAGTATGTCATTAAAAACATCCCCAAAGGTCCCAGGATCCTTAACTAATGCTGTTTCTGCCTCAGGAACTACAGACATTGAAATGCTGCAGAACTTCCACTAGGCTGCACCTGAGAAGTCACTGGGACAATACACATGTAATATTTTAAGCACTGTATTCCATAGCAATGTCTTTTTTAAAAACAATTTTGTCTGTTTTCGCAGCTTGTGTTTCATGAGTGGTCAAGCAGGGAACATGTTTGTGTGTACAAATACTGAAGTCCAGGACAGTGGTAAGGCACAGATTTCCACTTCTATTGCATGACAAGTGATGTGATCAGTACACAGATGCTTTTTCTGTGTTACTTACTAGTGATCAAATCCTACAGTATAGGGACAGAAGATCTCTTTGACTGTTGTTTGCCATCATTCTTTGTAAATTATTTAATTAAAGCATTATATCACTTTATTAATAAAGGATTTCCCATGTGCACTGATGCCTTTCAGCATTCAATCTACTGTGCCTACATTCTGAGTATGATGATTACTGGCTGTTACCAGAGACAACGGCTGTCAATGATATCTTATTATGTTTTATGTCATATTATTATGTCTTTGTTATTAAGTCTTTGTTTTATCCTCCCATCAGGTATTCCCCCACATTGATAAGACACCCGTCACCACAAAAACCTTCTATTCTCAGAATTTGTTTGCTTTCTCTCTGTGAGCTTGGTGATTTCCTAAATGCTGGCTCTAACTCCAGCATCCATTCGAGCTCCACAGGACTGCCCTTCTCCTTGAAGTTACTTGGATGCATCAGGGCTTGATGAGACAGCAGCACTGCCATTACAAACACATTGTGGGATTGAATCTCAGGAACGACATGATGAATAAGAATATACTTTTTTAACCAAGTTTCTTTTTCTCCTCATGCCGAAGCGTGTATGTCTTTTAAATACAGAAAAGAAAACTGCCTTCTCCTTTTGGCAAATCCTGTAAGAAAGGTTCTGTGGGAAGGAAAAAACCAAGAGGTGGAATACAGATGCCACTTCATCATAATTTTAAGCACTTGGCCCTGGGAAGCAATCCAATCCGTATGACATATTGCTCAGATGCTCTATACAATCACTGGAGAGTAATCAAGTTCAAACACCTCCCCCTCTCCTCTGACAACATACCACAGGGACTATATGCATCCTGGCAGCAATTCAGTCTGCTCGAGTGTGGTGTTTACCTCCTTCACTAGTGACATACAGAACCGAGGGACAAGTTTTATGCCCCTTCGTCCATTTGGCGTCATGGTCATAGAGCCTCTTGGGAGGATGGGTGCTGGGAAGACCACCACTGGAGCTTATGCAGTAGTCCTTTGAGGCTTAGGAGTTAGAGGCTGTCTCTTGAAGTACCTGTGTAGCCCATGGACTGAACCCCATGTCAGAAGAGAGCTTTAACTGCCACCTGGGGAGGACACTGGGTGAACATACTCTTGGCTGACCTTTGGGAGCCAGACCGCAATCAAAATCTGCAGGACCAAGTAGAAAGCTGGTAAGAGGGACCCTCACGGTAAGCTTGGCAGTTGAGTCACTTTGCTTATGGCAAGGCAGAACTGATGTTCAGATGGTGCTTTCTACATCAGACTACCTACCGCAGGATAAAAGCTCGTTTCTCTTCTGCCACTGACATGATGTCCTATTCTCCAAACCCATCAATCTTCTAAAAATTGAAAGCAGTCTCAAATCCCCACCTCCAGCTGTCACTGCTTTGGCTGCAAAGCTTCCTGGCACTGTACTCAAGAAGCTTCTCTCCCTTTTTCTGATCCCAAGAGCTTTATAAGCTGCATTGACTCAGTAAAACCCAAGCTATTTAAAAATAATGTTTGGATTGCAAATTCAGGCACTTAGAAGTTAGGAAATACTAGATCTGTGCAATTTCAGCTTTGTTCTCTTTTTCATTCATTCTGTGCTGTCCTGTCAGTGAGTACATGAGCAACTTCAATTACGGTTCTGACCTTAATGTCAGCACCATCCTAAACATGCACAGAGGGGAAAGAATTACAGTGGCACAAGCAGCCAAATAATTTCCTTTTCTAAGCCCTTGCCTTTGTAACCTAAATAACAGTACACCAGTCTTCCTCCCGCCCTTCCTCTGCCCCTTTCTTCCTTTCTTTATTCCTTCCTTCCTTCCTCCCTCTCCTCCTCCCTTCCCAGCCATAGTAGCCCTCCCCATTGAAAAACCATCAGCATTTGGAGCTCTGAACCTTGTGTATTGTATACTGAACGGAGCTTCAAGTCTTAACGCCAACTAGCAAGAAGGAAAGCTATATTCTCAAAGCCGTATGAGGCTGCAGAGCCCCAGCTCAAGACGGAAGGAGTGTTAGCGTAAAGTCTGACCTGATACTCTTTCACCCTTGTGTAAAAGTCAGGGAACTTCTGCTATATGTGTTGCTGCTGACATACACAGTAATTAGGTACTAGGGCCATGGGCCATGTCCACTTGATGTTAGTCTATCCGCTTCTTTCTGCTTAGGAGCTGAAAAGTGAGAGAAGGTTTGGTGTCTCCAGTATCATGTTATTCCTGGGGAAACCCTAAAATAGGAGCATGAGTGCTGTGTGAAGGAGGTAACCCAAAATATCTCTCTCAATCTTCAGGATTTTTCCCCTCAAAATACAGCCTGAGTGCCTTTGTTCTACATTAAAAAAAATCAGTGATTTATGCTTGGAGATGAAACACATATTCAGTTGACAACATGTGATTTTCTTCAGGAAAGAGGTTCCTGAGCACGCACTTTCCTGACTAAATAGGTTAGCTAGGTTGACTTACAATTAAGTACATACAGTTGGACGCTTTAAGCACCTTCCTGTCTCAAAATCTGTGTGGAATATTACAGGTTAAAACCTAAGATCTGTGGAAAGCCAGACAGTTTGTAAAAAACTAATTATAATAGCATAAAACCTCTAATACTGTAAGAAGAATGTGAACCGAACACTCACTGTTCATTATATTCATTATCTCACTTCTTCCCCAACAGATTCCATTTGTAGTGCAATTACTGAGGTCCTTTATCTTGAGGATTTTTGTTTCTTGATTGGCTGCCTGGTGTGGATAAAATCTCAACATAATTCATGGTACACGCGCTTGCCAGCCATGTGCTCTCTGCCAAGCTCAGTTGTGTGACCCAGCCGTCAGGATCAGAAGTCACTAGGACGGATCTTGTGCTCAGTCAAACTCAGCCCTCTCCTCTCCCTGGTAACTTATTTATACTGGATACACAGGAACATAATTTCATACTGAGACATATACCCTTGCATTAAATGTGGTCAAAGCTGCCAGAAGGCTGGAAGATGTTAATGGGAGGGAGGCACAGACATAGAAGCAATCACACAATTTTGCTTCCCTAGAAATGGCGGCGAGTTGCATGTTGCACGCTGGCAGGAAAACAGATGGAAAACACCATCAGAGGGGCTTAGCATTTGATTGCTCCTTTGCTTCCAGGGGTGTCACACCCAGCAGCGGGGTGCTAATTCCACTTGGGAGGGCTCCTGCCGCCAGCTCAAATGCATCACAGCCATCTGACGAAAGGTGTTGAAGTGGTGCAAAATCTTTCTGCCAGTTCAAGTGTGTTCAAAAGAAGTTTGAAGAAGCAGTAGTGTCCCTAAAGAATTCCTTTTTTTTCTGATCAGGTGTAACGTGTCCTCGTCCAGATGGCATTAACATTACTGTTCTGGGTAAATCAACAGAAATGCAATGGTGAGTTCACATCAGGCTTGCATGGGGGCGGTTAGTGGGTGGTTACCCACAGTTTTAATGAGAGCAGAGCCATGTCCTGATATACAGTATAGTGTTTGTATGTGCAAAGGACTCAGAAGTCATGAGGAATAAGCTCTTATTTCAAGCTCTTTGAACAGTTGTCAGCTTCCCCTTTGGTAGACGGCTGCATCTCTTTGTCTCCATTTTCTTACCTGCAAAATGGGAACGATAATTACTTTCCTATCTAATGAGATAGGGATGACAAATGGGAAGCACTGCTATCATCCAAACAAGTCTTAGCTCCTCAGTATTAATTCACATCTATTAATCTGTTCAGAAGCACCTTGTTAGTCTCAGGAGTTGCGAAACTTTTTGCTGCTGCTGTCACGTATGCGTGAGTAGGTCAGGATTAAGCCTCCTGAAGTTAATAATAAAGCCAGGCTGAGTAAATTCAGAATCAAACCCTCCCAGCAATGAAACACCCCAGAGCCAGTCTCACAGGAGCTGATCTTTCTCTAGCCATTTTTAGCAACTTTGTCATCTCCCATGACAAAAGACACCTCTGTTTCATGCTTTCACTCCTCCAGCAACCTGTTTAGATCTAACATTTCTAAACCTGACTTGTTTCCCAAGTGGAGAGTTTAATTTTCTCACCTGGAGAGCAGTTAGGTCACCGATCTCGGTGTTTTGCTCCCATGCACAGACACTTTGCAAAAAGAAGCTTTCACAACCTTTACCAAGGGTGAAGACCACACATTTATTTATTCAATAAATCTAGCCACTTAATCTCTACACTATCTATTTTACTCACCTATTACCGCACGATGGTGTGTATTTCAAACAGAGAGTCCGTGAGGGTACGAAGGACAGTGAGCACCAGCTCTAACACCTTCCCCACCCACACAACCATACAGTCTGGAGTGAAGCAGTCCTGTTGCCTTCCAGGCTCCTTCTAGGTTTCATTTGCTGCCTTTAGCATACAAAACATGCCTGGCAGAAATCTGTTATGATGCATTTGGCCTCTCAACATAAGGAAGACACAGAACTGCAGATTTAGGTGTAGCCATATTACATTGCTTCAAAGGGTTGAAACATAAGAAGTAAATCACAGATACATGATTCCCACTGCTTATGGATCTTGAATAGGTTAGGGTTTTTTAATGTGTACTATTACCACCTCACAAAATAAAGAAAATTCTCTCTATAACATTTTGTATGTCTATCATAGACTTCAGCCCAGCCTGAAGTTCAGTAAAAATGTCACTGGTTTGGTGTAAGGTGGGTTTCTTTTTAAGGCATGCATTATTTTCTGGGAAACAACCAGGTAGTCTGTAGCTCTGGACTCTCTGTATCTCGGAAAGGAGCCCTCGGGACATGCAAGAGGAGGGGGGCTGATTCAGAACATGGATGCATGCAGAGCAACCATGCCGCCGCATCAGGACAGCAAACTTTTAGGATGACTGTCACCAAATATATTTGAGAAAAGACTGTAGCCTCTGGTGCTAGGACCAATCCAAAACTATCAGTGACAAAAATGGCTCCAGCAGTGCCCTATACTGCTGCCATATATAAGTAGCCACAGCACAGGCTAAGGCCAGAAGACAGGAAGCCAGTCCCATAGGAAGAATTTAACTCCAAACACGGTGGGGATCCTGGCTTCTCTGCAGCTCAGAGACCACCACCATAGCAACGCTGATACCATTCCATTCAGCCTCTGCTGCTGCCAGGAATTTAGGTTGCAAAGTACTTTTCCCTCTTTCTCCCTCAGCTACAATCCAGCCTCAGCACCCTCCGCACAGGGGCCGCCAGAACGCTGATCCGCTGGAGCCTGAGCTCCCCCTCACCTCCAACAGCCCAACCTTGCTCCAGCGCCTACGTGTGGGCTCCCACCACAACCACCTCACCCAGCCACCCTACCCTATTTTACCTAGGAGTGGTGAAATGAGTGCGGGGGAGCGTGAGGTTTCTCCACCCACCCATGGCTGCGCAGCGGCGAAGCATGGATCGTCCTTGCTAGCGCTGCCGCGGCCGCCCGAGAATCGTTGCCTTATAAAGACCATTTTGTCTCCGGCTCACTCCCATGCCCTGTATACGCAAAGAGAAATTGAAATGTTCCAGGCTCCGCTTGTCATCTTATGAGCAAAGACATATACAGCCCCGCGCCTTCTTTCCATCAAGTCAGCTGCTTCGGTTGGGCTCCGCTCCACGTGCGGGGCTTCAGCGGGACGGTGGGCAAGCTGCCACGCTGGCCAGGGAGGCACCAGCCCGGTGAGCCGGCTGCTGTGAGGAGCTCCCTGGGATGGCTTTGCTCAGCCTCCACATTTGGCACTGACGTTCTTTCCTAAGATGACTATCAGCCTAGGGTCTCTGTAATAACAAAAGGTCTCAAATTCCAACCACTCGTACTTTGCTGGATACCTGGTAACAAAGCTGTACAATTTGCTGGAGGGAGTTGTAGTGGAAGATTGCTTCAACATCTCAGGCAGGACAGCTCACATCTTTCCACTTAAAAATCTGCAATAGAGCAGGAGACCAGCATTTCATCCTCAGCAGCTCATCATATCTTTTCACAGCACGAGAAGGGCAGCACAGCTGAAGGTTGGATATGCTGGCCCTCAAACTATAACTCACTAAAAACAGCTCAGAGCAGCAAAAGGTCTGCTGCCACCGACAAATGAACTGGGCGTAATTTCTGTTCAAAACAGTGTCACAGCTGAGCCTGTGACGGGGAGGGGGGGACACAGGGGGGAACACAACTGGTTCTCGGGCCCTCTCCTCACTCCTTCTGCAGTTTCAAGTTCAAGAGAGGCTTGAAGAGAAATTTGAGCTCTTTATGTGGTGCCTTTTCCAGTGAGAAAGATCAGGAAATTTTTCGCTTATTTACAGAAACATTGTGCAACACCTGTTTTGGACACAAGAATATCTGGCTACCAGTGGTAAAGAAATCCTTCGGTCCTATCAATCCATTGCCATTCACTCCAGACAAGAAACCCTTGTGAATTTTGTGACCTAAACCTCTCTCTCAGAAGCAGAGACTAAGTATATATTATTCCCCTTAGAGATATTGCTTTGTATATGCCAACATATATCCTGCATTCAGTTCTAATTATACAAGTAGTGACCTCTTCTATTTACAGAAGGGAAAGCCGGTCACGCAAGCATTTCTTTTTTTTTTCCTTTTTGGCTACATGAGCCCTTCTGACACAAATATGCTAAAAGCTTCTAGACCAGTTGATTTATGTTGAAAGCCCAGCTTTAGCTTCAGGCTTATGTTAACTGATTCCTACTGAAGCCACTTTTGTCAGCCCATAAATGCTGTATTTCCTCTGCAAAGATGTTTCACAGCAAAACGCTGCTGTAACACCCCCTATGATCCTTTTTGTCCCTCCCAGGCTGGGCTCTGCTCCGGGGCTGATACCTGCAACACAAAGAAGCGGGGACCAGAGGCCATCACAGCTTACCATGCTTTGCTGTTTTGCTTTTGCTTACCAGGCTAGCAAGGGCTTTTAGTGCCTTTCCTTGGTCAGGCTGGAAGACAGCCGTAATGTCCCACCCATTCCCCAGTGTGAGAGGCAGGCTGGCCAGGCCAGAAGGGTCCAGCTTCTCTGAGATGGCAGACAGCAAGGAGAAAGGACAGACCCCACTGGCAGATGTAGAGAGAGGAGACCTTGACATGACACACCCCCTAATATACTGCAATCCTACAAGGACTGATCTTGGGACAAACCCATTTATTTATTTTTATATATATATATTTCTGTAGCATATATATAGAAACACACAAAAGTCAAACACTTTCAAGGCACTTATAACAGACTAGCTACTTCTTGGTTCGGTGGCCTCAGAAGATCTACGGCATCTGTAGCCGTAGGAAGGGGAGAATCAAGACAAAGAAAAAGCTCCTGACTTAAACTTGGATTTCCCCCCCCCACACCCCCAACGCATGAAATAGCCATGTGTGTTCTGCAGCCTGGCAAAAGACCAAGAGCAAATTCTGGAGGACAAAGGAGATAAACAAACGGCGGTTTAAATTAGCAAACCACAGATTGATACACAGCATGCACAGCTAGAGCAAAAGTGAAGGCTAAGGGAGAGGCGTCAAAAGCCAAGAAGAGTGTTTTGCCAGAAGCAGGATGAAGACTTGCCTACAGCCTGGAAAGACACTCGGATCAGGAGCACCCGGCTCCACACAGCTTCTATATTTGCAAGACTAAAATTATTTTCTGCAAAAACTGCAGACAGGTTGATGTGGTATGTCCAGCTATGGTCCAGACTTTGCAAAGAAAATCTAGGTGTGGTGAATATAGACTAGTAAAACACACCTTTTAGAGTGGCGGGGAAACAGTTATTTTGGGAAAAAATATGTTTGTAGTCATTTCAGCCAGTGGGAAGGGTTGAAAAACATGGGCTCAGTAATTGGGACTCAATACAGTTGCCTAAATAAGTCATTTACTGCCCTCAAGATGCCCAAGAGAGTCCTGTCTGACACCATCTACTGCTCCAGCAGGGCACGGGTCTCCTGAAGGCCCTGTGCTTTATCCATCAGTGTACCTGGATGTCTCACATGCCAGTCAAGATACTCTGGGGTACCAGCTACCTGTGTCCAGCAAAACGACCCTGATCCCTAGGCATCATTAGCAGAGCACTCACCATAGTCAGACAGACCCATGAGGACAAAAGAAAACAACACTAAATAAAAACATAGAAATTACAGGGAAAAAAAATGCCCAAATTTACAAGAGAAAGATGAATAGCAACTGGATTTTTGCTACCACTAAATGTGATTTGAAAAAGGAAGAAGACCAGAATCCAACGTTGTACTAATATCCTAAAAAAAAAAAAAAATTTGCACTGATGGATGCAGATTTGTCCCTTGGTCACAACCTGGGCTCAGAGGGCTGTGGTGGGAGGCACAAACCCCATCTGGAGGCCGGTCGCTGGGGGGGTGTGCCCTAGGACCCCTGGGCAACCTGCTCTGGCTGACCCCGCTTTGAGCAGGGGCTTGGACCACACAATCTGCAGAGGTGCCCTTCATTCTGTGATTGCATGTGGAAAAGAGTTACACGCTGTCTCTGAGTTCTGATTTCTTCTATCCAAAAATACATGACATGGCTGATGAGCATATAATCGATGTCATAGTCAAGGTGTTTGCCAGGAATGGCATACTAATAATATCAGGAGTAGTCAATGGACCACAGCTTGATTCTTACAAGTTTAAAAATCAAAGCCTTTGCAAATCATTCAAACATTTTACTTCAAGTGCAGGATATTCACAATATAAATGCATTGTGGACAGTGGTGCTACAACAGCTAATCACCTAAGGACATTAGAGCATGCAGATTTTAGGGAAGCCAGATGTTTTGTGAAAAATAGCTAAGAAGATATAGAAGAGGTCATGTGAATGACAGAAAAGAAAGGAATACTCAAGTGCCAGAAGCCTATAAAATAGCCTAAGGAAAATCTGGAGTGAGTTATACCAGAGGAATGTGCGTGAAGGGAGGAAAAGACAGGGAACATAACCACACAGAGAAAACTTCACCAGTGCAGGACATTCAGAAGGACTAGTCAGAAATGCATCTACAAAAAAATAGATTATCCAGCTAAGGAAAAGGTGAACATAAGCCACCCATGACAGATGGTAGCAGCTGAAAGATTGAGGAGGATATGAATAAATGAGAAAGGAAATTTGATTAAGGAAGAACTGTAAAGGAGATGCGATCGCATCTTCAGCAAAATGTTTTGAAAGAAAAGTCTTGCTCAGGGGGATCTCCAAGAGGAAATGGCATGGAAGAAAGACTGAAAACTGTGAAGCCTCTAACCTGAAAAGGAAGGAAGATTAGTCAATGACTGTTCAGTCTATGACAGATTCTTGGAGAATGGAAGAGGTCATCATCCCACGGTGTGAGGAAGACAAAGACAGGGTAGAAAAGATTCAGATGCACATACAAAATAAAGTTTGAATTTTGTAAAGGGCAAGACTCTGAAAAAAAAGGGACAGTGTAAAAACATTCGCTGTCCATGGAGAAGAAAAACAGCCACAGGACTCATGGCCAGGTCCATCTTCACATTTGAACTGAGCTGGCCACAGAACCGAGAAGGTGTCTGGGGAGTCTTTCAACCCCGTAAGCAGCTGGGAAGCAGGAACCTCTTCCTGACAAAGGTCTTTGTTCCAGCATCCCTTGCAAGGGACAGACTCTTACCAAGATCATTACACTGGCTCTGTCTGCTGAAGACTTTGTGAGAAGATTTTCTTAGGCAACGGTAGCTGGTTTATGACTACTTTATTCACACAGTAATTCTGGATATGAGACCAGAAGAACTCAGTAAAATACAAAGGACAAACTCTGTGGCATAAGCCCTAAACAGGAAAAGAGATCAGACAGTGAAGGATGAATAACAGTTAAAAACGCAGCAAAATGCATCTGCATAATGGGAGACACAAAACAAAAGAAAAACCTTGGAAAAGAGTGGAAGAAAAGTAAAAGAAATTTTGCAGAAATAGCAAGTATCACCGTTAGCAAGGCTGGTATCACTATTTTAATTTGCCAAAAATAAAAGCCAAAACCAAACCTGCAAAGATGGATTTGATTTGAAGAATTAGGCACTGGAGAGAAGCCTGGACTTTCTCCAGCTCCATTCAACAGCTGAAGGTGTGAGCAAGATGAAAAGCAGAAAGCAGTCAATGCTAAGGAGTGTCACAGATGCCAGAATGTGAAACAAGAATTGTGAAGACAAAGCATGAGAGCAGTAAGATGCACAAAGTCCACACCCAGCTCAGGGATCACACCTCCTACCCCTGATCACCATGCTGAAATGCTACGACAATGGGGCCAATGGATTATTTAATACAGAAGTTTTTCTGGTGCGTGGTGTCACCTAAAAGGAGCTGAACCAAATGTGGTCTGATTCAATGGCCAAAACTCTTCTTGAAGAGACGTGGCATTTTGTGACCCTGCAGGCCACACCACACCCCCAGCGCAGACCATAAACCGAATGCCACAGACAAAAAATAATTTAGCAACTTTGCTGAAGACCTTTTGCAGGAGCCCAGAGTGAAAAAAAGAAAGGGGTGGGGAAGAGATTTTCTTTCCAGCTGAGCTCCTGCCTTCTCCCCACACAGAATTACTCTCTTCCACACTTCTCTGAAGAAGATGTGACCGAGGGAACCCTCTCTTTGCAGAATTTACCAGGACAGGCTAACAAGCATCTACTCTAACTGAACTGTACGGCAGCTAGTGTCTGTCATAAGTCACAGTATCTACTGGGACTTCTGAAGAAAACATCCATGCTCACTAGCACTAAGCTAGTGCTTGTTAGGTGTTGTGAGAGAGCTCATCTACCCTTGCTGAAAGCAGGGCCAAAGGCTCTGAGTGCACCAGTGTTGGCTGACATGCTCTGCAGGCTTAACACACCTCTCTCTTCTCCCTACTGCCCCACATGGATCCAGAATAGGACGCTGATCTGTTCCTGCATTTAGCTACCCTGTTAACTCGCAAGGATTTAAATCAGACATACAGGACACCAAAGAAGACATGTCAGCAATGATACATGATCTCTGAAGGCAGGTTTTGATGATGCAGTCATGTGGGTTTGTCGGTGATGTGACAGACCGAAGACATCTGATGCAGGTTGTGAGATTTTTGTCCATGATAATTCCCAACTTGGGTGCAGGGTCATAACCTCAGAGAAGTGCAACTCCACTGTCCTTGAAAGAGTTAACAGCATCTCCAGAACTTACAGGTGAAGCATGTAACCCAATCATTCAACACTGGAGGAGGCTATGAGGAACACCCTCCCAACTCAGCAGCAGATTGCTGCTGCTGCCTGGAAGCTTGCTAACCTAAACAGCCACAGCTCGATGGCTAACCAGCCCAGCCTTGGCAAGGCGGCTGTGGGTACTATGGTGGAACATCGTGGTCTCTTTTTAAAGACACAGACCTGAAAACATGAACATAAACAGCAGCATGCGTGCTTTATGCTATGATACAAACCGGGACGTTGAGTAAGAACATCAGGAGTAGCTTTGTGAGTCCACGTGCTAAGTGATGAAGGGGCCTCACATGCATTGCAGGGCAAGAAAACCCAAAGTGCAGCTGAGGCATTGCCAGTTTATATCTTTCTTTGTTTGCAGTACCGTGAACATCTGCCTATGCTTCATGCCATTGAAGGTATGATTGGAACAGGACACTCAAATTTGCAATTTTATTTCTCCTGAACATGATGGTAGGTCCATATAATAACATTACTTATTACCATCATCAGAAAGAGAGAGCAGCTAAAGGGTCTGCAGCCCCTTTCTCCCCATTAGAACTACCTGGTCTAACATGCACTCCAGGCCATGTAATACTAGGAGGTTCCTGTGCACTGTGCCTGTGCTTCCAGCTCCAACAGCAGCTGCATTTAGCCTCAGTTCAAAGGACTGGGTCTGCATCGGTGTTTATTGGGTTGCACATATTGGCCAAAAGCCTTCTGATAATAAGTGCGGAACCACCTTTGCTGGTAGGTGAGGGAGCAAAGGTTGGAAACTTTGTATGATTTTAATTCCATATATAACTTGACAATATGATTATTTTTTTTTTAAGATGAGGGTAAAACCAAAATTATACTAGATTTGCAGGAACATTCAGCAATGATTCTTTTCCAGAAGTCTGAAGCAAAATTTGCACTGAGTAAAATGCTACTACTATTGAGTGTCATTTACAGATTAGTTATGCCAAATATAATTTTGATGAGATTTTTCAGGAGCAGTCATGGGTTACTGTAGTTCACAGTAGGTAGTTCTCTTCTGAAAACACTGCACAAGCATGAATTAATTAATTCACTCAAAAGAGCAGAAAAATTCATCAAGTGCATTTGTTAATTGATAAGTACAACCAAAGAAGGCTAGTGGTGATGTTTTGGCCAAGAATTTCAGAAAAAAAGACATGTTTCTGTAACAGCAATTTGAGCAATCTGATGACTTTCAATAATAGTCACTAATTTTTCAGACACACTTCTAGAAATACTAGAAAGTCATACATCTTCTAGTCACAAATCTTTCCCTCTACTTGCCATCACACCACAGCTTACTTTTTACTTTAACCTTTTACTTTCAAAGTTAACAGTTGTTCAGAAATAAGGATTTAACATATTCAAGATTCAAATACTTCATCATAACAGAATTAATCCTGCATTTTTCTTTTCCCACACAAACATTTGTTTGTGACTTCTGTGTCTGTTGTAGATTTAAAATATTGGCTTCAATACAAAACATGCATTGTTTATGAAAGACTGGACAAGAGGCAAGTTGCTCGTATACTTATTAAGCTATTCCACAAAATGTTATGGAAATGTTACTAAAATGCCTTATTTCACACACAGATCAGCTTCAGAAGAAGCATTTAATACCTGAGAAAAGTTAAGTGATAGGTTTATGCAAAACTCGTCAATGAAGATCTTGGTTTACATCAAGCTAAATTCAGAATCCCCTTCCTTGGGGAAATTAGGAAGTGTCAGGATCTGTTTTCATCCTGTTTTATCATCCTAAAGAAAGGTGACATTTCAACATTTCCTAAATGAAACCACCACTTAGTCATCACCAAGAATCAGATTTCAGCAATAGGCAAGACATGAACTTGTTAAAGCGGGTCCAGAGGAGGGCCACAAAAATGATCCAACAGCTGGAGCAACTCTCCTGTGAGGACAGGCTGAGAGAGTTGGGGTTGTTCAGCCTGGAGAAAAGAGGGCTCTGGGGAGACCTGATTGTGGCCTTTCAGTACTTATAAGGGGCTTATAAGAAAGGTGGAGAGATGCTTTTTTCCAGAACCTGTAAGTGACAGGACAAGGGGCAACATTTTTAAACTGGAAGAGAGTAGGTTTAGATTGGATATAAGGAAGCCATTTTTTACAATGACGGTGGTGAGACACTGAAAGAGGTTGCTCAGAGAAGTTGTAGAGGCCCCATCTATGGAAGTGTTCAAGGTCAGGCTGGACAGGACTTTGAGCAACCTGATCTAGTGAAAGATGTCCCTGCCCGTGGCAGCGAGGTTGGATTAGATGAGCTTTGAAGGCCCCTTCTAACCCAAACTGTCCTATGATTCTATGAATCTGTGAATAGATGTAAATTCTGCTGCAGTTTTATTTGTTGTTATACTAGTCAACCAAGTTGTCTGTATTTTTCACCAATGGTTACTCTCCCAGACTCATTTGACTGTTTAAAGGTGCTGTTTCAAGGTACACCCTGGGGAAGCACAGAATACAAATTCCAAAGCTTTTGATTAGGATACATCGTGGTAGCAAATCATGAAACAAGGCTAAAAATCTTTGCTTCCAGTCATCACAATGGGACAGTCATCTCAACGTTAAACTTTCATTTCCCATTGTGATGAAGCTCCATAGCTTGAAAGAGCTTGTTGTTTCAAGTAAAAGATGCCCCATTCTTTCCCACAGGCATGGCAAGCTGGTTGAACTACATCTTCCATAACATACCAGCCAGGGCGATCAGAGAGAAAGCACTGTGTTACAGTGTGAGATACAAATTCCCAGGAACATCAGCCAAATGGAGGTATCGTGACAAATTGCCTATGAAAATCCCAATTTTTTTCAGAAAGCACATTTACCAATGTAAACCACAAGTTTCTAGCCAGCTCTAATCAATTCTAAAACCTAGACTGCTTTCTTGTCATAATTGGTAAAGTGGTGAATGAACTATGCAATTAGTCTCTTCCCATTCCTACATGCATCTGGAAACTAGATCCTGGGGGAACGTCTTGCTATAAATGAGGTGGAAGCGTGCAGCCTGCCTTTTCTTGTACTTTCCCTTGTGCAAAGGACACAGGGGCAGAGAAAGTCTTGACTCCAGGTTCATCCCAACTCATGCAATGCCTAGGAAGAGTTAGCCGGGCACCAAGGATGAAATAAACTTCATCCCTCAAGTAAAACAGTAGTGCACCTCCAGGAAGGTTGGGATTCACTGTCCTGTGTATATTAACTGTATTTCTGACTCTGAGTACTTCTTTGAACCAATTTTGGAAGCAAGTAATTTACAGGTTGATCTATATTTAGATTTGTGCCAACAAAGCAATCCAGCTTTACTGAAACATGACCCAAGAAAGGCTCTTGAAGTGAGCTCAAGAAATTAGCGTATTTTACAGCTAGAGTCAATGATTTACAGCAATTTACTCACGGTTCCACAGTCAGAACACCACAGTGGAAGGAAGAAAACAATAGAAGAGTCCTAAACAAGTAGTGTCCAATTAAAAAATTAATATATAATGCCCGTTGACCTGAAATGAACATTTAATTCACATTGGTGCAGGTATTCAATCAAGTAGAAGCAGTAACAAATACTATCATCTGTCACACACTAGTCTGTTCACGTTCTCACCCCATTGCAGCAATACCCAACTGCTTTCCAGTAGCGCATTAAGCAATGTTATTTGTTCTCCCTTCCTCTTGCCCCAGGGGAGAGGTTCATAGAACGATTTGCTTTGATAATTTGGGTGCTTTTCTTTAATGTATATGTTACAACGTATTTATGTCATAAAGGCAGGTTAAAGAAATCTTGTTTGCATTTAGATGATGATGTTTGTGATAGTCCTCAGCTCCTGAGGGAATTCATTCCATAGTCTTGGACCAGATTTTGAAAGTTTTTAACCTCCAGCGCAGAGTACATTGAGGCCAAAGCAAAAATACATTTTTCTTGATGTTTGTCTTGGTTTTTCACCTTGAGCTTCAGCCCATCTTCTAGATCAGTGGGTTCAAAAGTGGGGTATGAAAGGCAATCCATTGTGATGCAGCAAGAAAATACATTTTGCACTATCAATAAATAATTTTAAGTGCTTACTTAATCTTGAGCTTATTCTTTTTTAATCTATTTTTGTGTATGTTTTATAAAGTACATAATATATTAGCCCAGCAGTACTTTTATATATTTTTATAAATAAATACATGAACATATATTAGGGATGCATGCTCAAAATTTTTCTAGTGATAGGAGTGCACTATCAAAAAAGTTTGGAGACTGCTGCTCTAGATAGTACACTCTAACAACACAGATGGAGATCCTGAGTTTCCATCAGCATTCCACCGGTCAATGCAAAAACAGAAAATAGCTGTCAAGCATACTTAAAAGAACCGCTGCTGTTGCGGAGAATTGCTACAACCTTCCCATACCCCATGGATTTCCCTGGTGCCAAGAACCTCCTGCAGAGATAGTGTGTAGCTGCTGTGGAGGGAATATGAGAATAGGC
This sequence comes from Egretta garzetta, assembly GCF_000687185.1. Lineage (NCBI taxonomy): Eukaryota > Metazoa > Chordata > Aves > Pelecaniformes > Ardeidae > Egretta > Egretta garzetta. The sequence goes on along the minus strand of NW_009258952.1, from coordinate 1,771,258 downwards.
CACAGCAGACCTGCCAGAACAGGAGTCTCCTGGCCCAACAAAGATGATTAAACATTGCCGGCTTCGTGAGCTCCTATTTGGGTATCAGCAAGAAACCCAGAATTGCTCCCAAACTGTGGACTGAACAGACTGGGGGTTTGTGCATTTGCATAAAAAAAACTACAGTGGACACGTAAATTCTTCAGAAAAATTTCTGTGAGCACCTCTTCTGTCTTGCTGAGATTTCTGACCCAAAAGCTGACATCATTATGTTGTGTCCTTGGAAACTCAAACTACTGAACTGAGTGTGTTGATGTAGTTGGGTGACTGGCACTAAGTGCTCTAGCATTAGCACCCGGTTTTGAAAATGTAGCCTCCCTAGATTAAATCAAAATGTTACTAGGGTGCCAACTGTAATTTTTAAAATCCGTGTGCATACATGTGCCTGCAGGGCTTTTTTTGTTTACTCTAATGTAATCAACTCAATTACGATACATGCCTAATTTCTAGGAATGCTTACAGAATACACTGACAAGAAAGTCAAGTAGCCACTTTGATTTAATGTCAATAGCCCTATAGCTTCAGCCATTCTCACACACACAAAAACAATTAAAACTTTTCCGGTTTACTTACAACTTCCAAAAAAGCCTGAGTAGTTACACTGAGGTAAGCCTGAAGTTCTCCTGACTAAACGAGGCTGTTACAAAGCATTAAAGTTCACATTTTAGCAATATTATAAAAATGGGGTGGGGGGGCCGGGAGGGGCTGTCCTTGGAAACTCAATCAAACTACTGAACTGAGTGTGTTGATGTAGTTGGGTGACTGGCACTAAGTGCTCTAGCATTAGCACCCGGTTTTGAAAATGTAGCCTCCCTAGATTAAATCAAAATGTTACTAGGGTGCCAACTGTAATTTTTAAAATCCGTGTGCATACATGTGCCTGCAGGGCTTTTTTTGTTTACTCTAATGTAATCAACTCAATTACGATACATGCCTAATTTCTAGGAATGCTTACAGAATACACTGACAAGAAAGTCAAGTAGCCACTTGGATTTAATGTCAATAGCCCTATAGCTTCAGCCATTCTCACACACACAAAAACAATTAAAACTTTTCCGGTTTACTTACAACTTCCAAAAAAGCCTGAGTAGTTACACTGAGGTAAGCCTGAAGTTCTCCTGACTAAACGAGGCTGTTACAAAGCATTAAAGTTCACATTTTAGCAATATTATAAAAATGGGGTGGGGGGGTGGGGGGGCGTCCCTAGTGAAAATGGACATACCTTACCAAAACACCCATTTGGCAACAATGTTCCCCGCAGGAACATAAGGCCTTAACAGCCTTATGTTCCTGTGGGAACTATATATATAGCCTATCAATAGATTAGGACAACAGCCCATCCATACCACAAAGAGGAGAAAGAGAAGGAAAATAAAGGATGTTGAGCAAGAATACTTCAGACAGGCACCGGAGGTGCTGATGCTGCTGGCACACGCTCTAGGTCCATGTCATGGTGAAAGGACCAGCCACCAGCATCTAGGCAACACCTTCCCAGACACTAAACAGGGTATCCAAGATGGGCATGGGTATCACTACTATTACTATAATTTGGATAGGGGAATGCAATAGGCATAAAGTCATCAACGCTGCATGTGGGAACCCATGCAGCACGCCATGTGGAGAGGAGCACGTTGGCAGGCTGAGGGCTTTGATGGCTTGGAGCAACGTACATTAGGGAGAGGGACGGCATGAGGGCAGTACAAAGGCAGTCAGCATTGCTGTGGACTCCTTCCCTCGCTTGCACTAGCCTGCTTTGGGACAAGAAAAAAGAAAAGGGAGCATTACATCAGGGAATGGATGCTGAAGTGGGCAGGGGACTTCAGTAAGGACAAAATGGAGTGTCAGGGCCCTGAGCCCACTCCCACCCTCCCAGGGCTTTGGCAGCCTGGGCTCAGGGCCAACTCCGATAGTGCAGCTGGTGACCTTGGGGAAAGCTCTTTGGAAGGCAATGCAGGGAGGCCTCGGCCAGGGCTGTCCCCCCTTCCCTTGGGACCTGCTTTGAAGTTGAGTCTCCTTCCCTTGGTCCCTGCCTGAGTTACGCTGCAGCTGCACTGCAGTCATGCCTGTGCACTGCCTGCCAAAGACTGCCAGAAGAAAAGATTTGTGTGTCCATGTCTGGCACTGGCAAGAGCAGAAACTGCAACATCCTATAATGAGTATATCAGTAGTAACATTTGAGAGTGCTAACCCTGTTCCACGCTGACCTGGAATTAGAATCTGTTGACAGATTTCACTCAATTTAAGGAGTTTTGGTTTAAATTTGATTTTCTGAGTGATTAAAGATATCTTGTAAAATATTTTTACGAATCACTTGGAATTCCCTCCAGTGAATACAGTTATAATTATGGCTGCTGTATAGCATTGCAGGATTAGCAAAGTGTGCCATAATAAAACAGTTTGTGTTGTTTCCTTATCTCCTCCCAAGACAGGGATTCATAAATATTGTCCTGCAAGGAGGACATCTTAATAAGCAAAATTTTCAAGTTTCCCTCCTGTTCACCACTGCATGGACTAACTCTGCTCAGTTGATATTCTGCAGCCCATGATGACTGTAATAACTGCTCAGTAATTAGTATGAGGAATGTTTAAGCATGAGATGCTTTCTATGACCTTTGGTTACTTAAAATAAAGAGAGTATCATCGACCCATCAGCAGTCTTACAAATAAGAAAAATATCTAAGATCATCTAGAAAAACAAGAGATGGAAAGTGGGCTAAAAAGAGAGGGCTAAATTGGATTACGTGAAGTCAGCTCTCAGAGCATTCGGAGGAGGCTGTAACCTGACTGAACAGGCACTGATCAAAGTCACAGGGGAAGTGGAGTTGTTTAAATACCCAGAAGAGGAGCTTCATTCCTTTCCTGATTAGAGTGTATCTTGCACAACCCATTCACTCCCTGATAAAGCACATCTGTCCTAGCTGTGGAGTGAAAAATACAGGACTACAATGGAGGACCATCAAAGAAAAAAAAGACACGAAACACCAAGAATGTACTATTTTTTCAGTCAGGTAAAAGTTGAAATCCAGCGGCTTTTGGAGCTGACCTCCATTCAGACTAGATGCCTAACCCAAAGACAGACAAAAAGATCAGAAAGATATGAATAAGACTAGCAAATCTTAGGCAGGCTACATTACATTGCTTTAAAAGAGGGCTGGAACTAAGGAAATGCCTTGCATTTGCTAAGGCTAAACTGGCCATAGCTGTATCCATAGGAATACAGAAAAAAATCCTTCCATTGCCTGAGCACTCGGCCCCAAGGAGTGAGCAGATTACCACCTCCTGCAGCAAGCTTCAGATCAGCTCTTCCAGACCTACTTCAGAAAAAAAAAAAATCTCTTTAGCAAAATTCTATGTCCTTTCTTCATGGAAGCACATGAAAACACACTTATCTAGAGGTAAACACATGCTCAAGTGCTTTGCTGAGGAAAAAAAAAGTTTTTCATTTAGGCTGCAGGTGACTGACTAAAACAAATAGCAGCGTGGTCCATGTGTAAAATAAAAAAGGAAAAAAAGAAACAACAAAAAAACAACTGTGCAAAGCCACAACATTAAGAAGATTGGAATAAGCAGAACTTCTTCCAAAAGAAGCAATATAGTTAGTAGTCATAATAGCAACAACAGCAGTAGATAAAGCACAATCTATTGGTAAGGATGTCCAGAAGCCCCGACTTGAAAGCACCAGAGAAGACAAGCTAAAGAGATTAGGAAAATACTAAGAAAGAGATGAAAACAGAAAGCAGAAGATAGATAAACTCTACAATGAATCTGCCGTACTGCAACAGTTCACCAAAGACAGCGTGGGGGATCTGTGAAAGGAGGGAAGCCACTACACATCCCCTGGTTCTTCCCGGCAAGGTGATGGCGCAGCCAGAGGAGACGGCTGCACAACAGGAAGGACACACCTGGAAAGATGGGGTGAAAGGGAGTTCTGTTCACAGCCAGGCAAATAAAACTCTCCTCAGAAGCCTGTGTGCAACTGCAGCCCTCGAGGTTTAACAGTAGTAGGAGTCATGCGCACAGCAAAGGTGAGAAAATGTGCAAACTGGGAATGAAGGCTGGACCTCACTCCACGACGTGGATTTCCCCCAGTAGCATTAAACCAGTGTGAGACACAGCCCTGAAACGGACTGTCCTTTGGCTGAGGGGCAGCAGTGCCACCCCGCACCCAGGGCTCCCTGTGTATCCGGCACCCTTTAGAAGAATAGCTGAGGTTCTGGGTAAGAAAATTATGGATTTAATTCTGCAGGACTGGAGTCATCAATATTCACCTGTTAGACCTTTTCACATTGTTTTGCTGAATAAGAAGGCTTTAACACCTCTGGATGCTTTCAAATTGTTTTGTATTGCCGGAGCGATATAGAAGTACTTAGTGTAGCGGAGAATTAAGCCAGGAATGTGTAAGAGAAAAGGCACCGACATGTTTGGAAGAGCTATAATACCCACAGCGCATGCAGGACTAAGTCATGCGCTGGCACCCAGCTCGCAGACAGGTGTGCCGGTCGGTGACATTATCATTCTTCCAGTTGTTTCTTACCACTCCTCTGCTGAGAGCTTCCACCCCCGCAGCTCTGTTGGCAGAAGGAATTAAGTGAGCGCTCCCTCATGTGCTTCCAACAAGTCAGATGGATTAGTCAACAAGGAGGGTTTAAACCAACCTGCTCGTGTTGCCTGAAGCAAATGAAAAGAGCTCTTGAACAAACCCTTTTACCAGCAGAGCGACGGCAGGGGTAACCACAGCATGAAAGGGGTAGCGTGTAGGTGCAAACTGGCAAAATCTTCAAATGGCACAGTTATTTTGGAACACACTGTCTGTCCATAGCTTTACACGTACGCACAAGCTATAGCATCTTATATGCACAACACCTGTCCACCTGCATATTTTATTCGGCAGCAAACGCAAAGTTCATGCAATTATGCTGAAAATTCTTCCACCATGGGCTAGGTTAAGGCACGTTATATTTGCTCTGTGCCAAGAGTGTGCAAGGGAACAGTTATCAGGCGATGGATGGTTCAGTTTTAATTCATGATACCTTCCTGACCTAAGGTGACAAGTTGTGATTGTGCAAAATCAAGTAATTGACCTGAAAAAGGTTGTGATTTACCTTTCCAAATATTACTACCTAGAAGGTATTCCAAGAGGAGTGACTGCACGAACTTGATTTGAATTCAGTTTACTACAGAAGCAGCTACTGATTGTAGTCCAAACATTCTGCTGACACTTTACAAATGTGCGAGTTTCTATTATTGGGAACTACGCTTTCAAAAGTCTTCTCTAATTGTAATCTGGAAGCAAGGATTGCAACATGAACAGATGTGCCTGTGCCAGGTTGGATGGCAATGAAATCTCAGCACACAAGCCTTCCCAAGACACTCTGTGCTCCCCAGGCAGCTGAACCCACGCCACCAAAATCCACTTTGGTATGGCACCTCAGCATGCAGCATAAGCCTAACTTCAGATGAGGGATGGCACTAAGGTTTCCGAGTCCTTCCTCACAAGTTTTGATCATTGTATTCTCCTACTGGTGCTTGTTCTGTGGAGCAGCACAGTTCACACTACTAAGTGACAGCTTATACTATTTATTTGCTGCTATGATCTGTTTTTCCACTTTTGGTGTATCAGGACAAACGTGTGCTCGTTCCTGCCCCAGTAATAAGGCTCCGATTCCAACACATGCAGTTTTCTGTGTGATCCCCACAGCAGATCAGCCTATTCTGCAGAGTAATGCCTTTGCCTGAGAGACAAAAGAGCCTCCTCTCCTATCAGTGAACTTCTAGCTTCCAAAATCCCTCAATATGCAGGAGCATTTGAACTGAAACCTCCATATGCCCAAGAATATAGATTTCCAATAACACAAAAACCATGTTAGTGGAACTTGAACTCTCTTTGAAAAAAAGTCTTGAATCTTCTTTATTATGAACATCCATCGCAGAGACGAGTTCCAGGGATCGGACAACATCCCATCAGTTTCAGAAGTTATCTTGAAGAGTCAGCCCCATCATGAAAATGTTTCTTAGGTCACAGCAGGAATTTTGGGACACAAATCTTTCCATGTATAACGTGCTGTTAGTATCAGCAGTATTTTGCCGTAACGTGCTGTTAGTATCAGCAGTATTTTGCTGAAAACGATACAATCAGTAGACACTGGAATTGCACGATGCCTCTCATGGCATGATCTATTTCTCACTCATTTCTGTAAGGGTTAGATCAGACTTTAAATAATCTCCTCAGCTGCAACAAAAGGAGACACTGGGTGTGTGTAACAAGCTCACTGCCTCTATGGATGACACACTGTCCCTAATCAACAGGGTACTCTACGGGAATTTAATCCTCAGAGTCCTGCACAAGTGGTTTTATCATCTAAAAGCAAAAGATCCTATCCTTTGTGTAGGAGCTTGCAATTTGTTCATTGAAATCCTAATTCAGCAAACACACGTTGAAATGTTTTGGTGGAATGGGCTTTAAGTAGTATTGAATAGGGAACTGCTTAGTGATGATATTCATCCACAAAGGAGTTCTATAAACCATTTTCCTCAGTTACACAGAGAGCCGGAGTGATAAACAGGATTTTACGTGATGTTCACTCCCTCTCACACCATTGTGCCCATTTAATTACTTTTAAATATCGGACTTTTAGATCCTGGAAAACAAAAGTAAGTGACAACTGATGCCTTCCTAGGGTGTGTCCCCTGCACAAAGTACTACCAGCGACCAGCAACTGCATAGTTTAGATTTGGGTTACTCCAGGCTTGAAGCAAAATGCCACCCTGCAGCAGTGTATATAATATGATGCATCGATTATTAATTCCACTCTCTCACGTGAGTCACTAGCTTTTCATTTGCAGGAAGCCGAATCGGTTTATGATTCTTTCCCAATGAACCGTGGGAGATTTTTATGTCTTTCTGTAACACGGGAGAAAGAAGCAGAAAGAATCGAAGGACTACCAAAGAAACAAGGAAGCTCCATGCTGTATCTGGAGAACTGGATTTCAGACCGAACGAAACAACATTTGCTATCTACCAGACTAGGACAGTTAAGGACTAAAGATTTCTTTCCTATATCGACCCATCAAAGAATGGAAAAGGAAAGAGATTCCAGCTGTTATCTGAATACACGGACTTCGGCAGTAAACACTACTGACTTTCAAGAGACTACGGGTGAAAAAGGTATGTTAAAAAATTACCACGAGGTGCACATCAATGATTTTTTTTTTTTTTTACTAGGAACCTTAGTAGCATGTGGGTTTGACAGGGGAATTGAAAACCAGTTGATGAAGAAACAGCAAATTAATGTTTCTACAAAATAAATACATTTTTTGCTACAGCATCTCAGGATGCTTTTTGAAATATTTAGTTCTATCATGAATATAATGTAAAACCTCATTTGCAACAAAGCAGTCTGAAAACAAGAATTTCTGCAATGAAGATTAAGTGGTCTGAAAATTTTTGCAAACTACTCGGTGACAAAAAAGGTGTTATGCAAAAGTTAAGATTAGCTGGGGAGACCTGCGTCCATGAAGACACTCAGTAAAACAGAATTATCAAATAGATCAACACAACCTCAGTCCTGGTGTTGACAGAGCCATTACAGACCAATTCAATTAGCCACAATGATTTGGCTAAGTTCCCTTTCCTGAGTGTGCTGCACAGCGGTGGAATCCCTGGTAGCAAGCTGACAAAGCAAAAGCATGATGAGACGGCTTGGGAGGAGCCATTACCAAAGGTCTTCTCAGCAAACAGTCCAGGAGAGCCCGAGACGTTGTCCCTGAGCAACCAACTGCAAGTTTGAGGTTGGCCCTGCTGTGAACTGAGTGAACTCTGGAGACTTCCTCCAATCTAAATTATTTTATGATTCCATATCGATTCTTTAGCACTCTAGATTACCTGCTGCAATCAAATAACACTTCTTTGCACTCCAAAAAAGGGACCCTAATCGCTCATTACCCCACCTACATTGCTCCTACGTATCTTATCCCAGGTCATTCCTGGATGTCCACTGGGTGGGTTTTAAACGCACCAGTCCTGGGTGCTGGTTATGTTCCCCGAGATCACAAGAAGTCTGCTCCGTAAATGCGAATGCCAGCAGGGATTCTTAATGTAAACTTCCTGCATACACTCACTGCAACCTGCACTAGTTCAAACGTTTAGAAAGAAATCATCTATGCCACCAAACATTTCTTTAAAAAGAATGTAATTTTCAAACAGGTAAGAAATTTAATATAGGTAAGTGCTGAGGCGCTCGTCAGCTGATGAATGCTGACAGGCAAGGATCAAGTGCTGCAGG
>NW_009258952.1:1762052-1762718 GCF_000687185.1 Egretta garzetta | reverse complement strand
AAAACATCGATCCATCACAAAGCCCAAAACTTTATGAAATACGGGTCTGTTTTGCGTTTTACAGAGGCTGTATCATGGGAACCTTTTGCTTTGACGGACCCAGATCCGAATTGCTATCTCCACCCTGTGCCCCAGCGAGGCACAACAAATTTTAAAATGCTTTATCTCCCATCACTCCTCCGCCTCCTTGGCTAAATTTAGACCATCTTTGCTCCTCTCCTGGAAACCTGATACTGCCTTTTACAGTTTCTTCATGACCGACTCTCCTCTCCCCAACCCCCCTGAATTTTAGAAAGATTTTCTTCATCTTTCCGGAGATGGAAGTTAATTTTCTGCCAAAAGTCTCTTTTTCCCGAGTAACTCTTTGGAAGGAGGAAGGCATTCTTGCTTACAGCATCATTTACAGCATTTATAGTATCCTTGCAAACTCTTCTCAGAAGTTGCAGCCGAAGTCAGTTCTTCCAGACCCCTGCGTGTTTCCAGGGCAAGGCACAGAGGAGTATCTCTTTTTTTTTTTTTATTGCTGAGTATACAACATTACACGACAGCTACAACACTGTACTTCTTCACCGGGAAGACTCGCACAGCCCTCCCTCTCTGACATCTTTTGCTGCCTTTTGTACTGGGTTTGCTTTGCTCCACGGCAGGTTGCGCGGGACCACGGCT
>NW_009258952.1:1749374-1757622 GCF_000687185.1 Egretta garzetta | reverse complement strand
GCACGGCGCTGTCAGCGCGCCCGTTCTGCAGCTCGGGGAGCGTCTGCACGGACGGAGCCTCGTGGCTGTACCCGGTTACCGTGGCCTCGCCGCTCGGAGGTAGCGAGTGCCGTGTTCATTAGTTTTATCTCTTTATCTCGTGAAGATAAGCCGGCAATGTGGGAAAAAGTTGCGTACGAATACCAGTGTTGCTGCACTGATTTAAAAACACTCGTTACAACTTCCTCCTGCGGTACCGGAGGCGGGAGGGTAGTGTCCGGCTGTCGACTGCGTGTGAAACCGGTACTTGCCAGCGTGAAATTGGGAGTCACGCTGCAGTTCTTAACGGTATGGCCCCTGTGCATTAATCGGATAAGGCTGTGTAGTCAAGCCCTTCTCGTTTAAATCCTTTTCCCGATTGTGTTGCTTTAGATTGAGTTACTGAGCAAGAATTGTCTGCAACTGCTTGGTGTGTGTTTGAGATAAACATGTGGTTTCCTGAAAGCCACGTTAATACGCCAGCTCTCCTCTAATGCTTTAGGACCAGTGAAAACGCTTCATGTTCCCCGCTGAACTTAAAATTACTGTGTTTCTTGGCTGCTCTTAGGAATAAGGCAGGGCTAACTCCAGAACGTATGTGGATGAGGAGCTCTTAAGGAACAACGCGGGTCGAATCGGCAGCCTTCTGCAGCCTTCCCTCCTAAAGGGTGTCGGCGCTGCAAAAGCTCGCTCGGATCGCCTAGCCGGCGGCGTTAAACTTGCCAGCGGGCACAAGCTAATGTGCTTCAGGTTAGGCTAGCACTTGAACTGTTAGGCTGAATTTGAGCTGTTAGCCGGAATTAATCCCTGATCACTCCGTTTTCACTATTTAGAGCTCAGTTTTAATTAAAACACCCACCCGGGTCGTATAGATGTATCTGGAGTCCAAATTGTAGTGCAGTAGCTAAACTGGGCTTATTGCTGGAGCACTTCAAGGAGCTCAGGGTACCTTGGACAAGAGCTGCTATTCTAATGTTTGGGTAGGGTATCAGGATGACAAAATGTTAGGTGGAACGCAGGTTATCTTAGAGCTAGCTGGAAAAGGAATGCAAGTTCCATGTGAAACTACTGCAGGATTGCAAGGAAAACCTTACAGAGCGTAAATACCAGTTATCCAAAATATTATTTTTGGACTTGTAAGTGCAAGGTTCACCTTCAAGATGAGTAACGCTACTTTTTCAGTAAGCATGTTTCTGAGGCAGCAGTTGCTAGAGACGTTTCATGGCAGTAGGTCATCTTATCAGTTTTCTCCAGTCTGGGGTTTGCTATTCACTCTGCAGTATTTTAGCCCAGCTTGTCTTAAATAACTTGTTTCTAATTTTGAAACTTTCATTCTTAATTACTTTTACCTCTCTGTACATTTGAAAATGTTCTTTTTGTTGAATGTTATTGCAGTATATTCCTTACCATCTTGTTGCCTAGTTCTTGATTTTTGAGATGTGAATGATTACCCTGTTAAGGTATGTCCTGCTGCTGTGTAGCCTCCTGTGTCACTAGATGTTGCTAATTCATGCTACACTCGAAAGTTTTTCTCACTCCCATTAAGCTGTGAGTAAGTAAAACATATTCCAAGCAGATTTTCCTACTAAACTTACTATTTTTTTCTATCTGTCTTCCTATCCCCAGTCTGTCATAAGACTATAAAATACCAGGAGGGTGGAAGGGGGGACAGAATATTGGTTTGTGTGTCACAGTAGCCTAAAAGTTAATCTTCAAATAAATACTTAACATTAACTTTTCATTGTCATGGGAGTTTCTATGAAAGTGAGCCGCTGTTTTTTTATCACTGATAGTTTAAGACCAAGTATTTGTAGTAACTAATAATAAATTAAAGAGTAGGGTAGACAAGATATGTCAGTGTTCTTTTATACTGTATTAAAGGTGAGGTTTGGACAAAGTAAGCTTCTATTAAGATAGCTGTACAGGGATTGGTGTTTTCAAGTGGAAAACGGTGCTGGATGCATCCCTGTGCAATTACATTTTGGTTAAAAACTTCTTACAAGGGAAGGAGTTGTAGTTTTTCAAAAGTCAATGTAGGTTTCTTTGTGGTGTGCTTTCGGGTTACACTTGCTTTATCACAAATCTGATTAAGAATCTCTGTTTTCTTTTCTCTTTGATGTTTAATTTCCGTATCCTTTCACACTTTTAATAGCACTTGAATTCCTCTTGATACATATGTTTAAATTAATACCAAAACAATAACCCTATTTTTTCCTTAATGCCATGATACCAGATACATGGAACAAAAGTAGGTAATTTGTATCCTGACCATATTTCCGACATACGTAATGAGGCAGCAAAGCCATTTAGATTTAATGAAACTTGGGAGAGAGCTTTCAGCCTTTGTCTTAGAGACAACACACATGTATTCTTGACTTGACAAGCTTCAACTGCAGGGCATGTTTAGCAGCTGCTAATAAACATATGGCATAGTGCCACTGTTCAAGTGCTAAAAGGAAATTGTAGGTGTTAAAGACAGTAAAGCAGTGGAAATTTCTATAGGTCTGTTGGATATTACACTTATGAAGAAATGAGCGATGATTTCAGTTTATTTTTGGGATACATTTAATTTGGAATGCCAAAATACATCACAAGTGGTTGCAGCTGCTGTAATTCGAGGGTATTGAGCTGTCAGTCGGTGCTACTTTCTGAGACAAAAATCTTGACTCCTTTTTTTCTATCCTGTTTTTTTTTTTTAAAATAATCTGTCTCCATATTTAAAGCTTAAGGAAAGGTATAATCAGCTTGAAACTACTGCTGTTTTTTTAATAAGTAGACTATTGTGGTGCAAAAATCTCAAGAAATAGACACTTACTGGGAAATCACTGCAAAAGATTTTAATTCTGTGGTGAATTTAGATCCATGAGATGCAGATTTATTGGCTGCTGGGGGTTCCTCCCCTCAAAGCTGCTTCTTAAAACATTTTCTCTCTGGACGTAATTTGAAGCTGAGCTTTGGAAATGCTGCCAGAAAAGCTTTCTCCAGCCTAATAGGCATGTTGGTTTAAAGCAGAAGCTCTCCAAAAGGAGGAAGGCCTTTGATGTGTTATTTTTTTCCATGTGAACTGTAATTGTTTACTTTGTATGAGCAGTAACGAATAGAAGTTGTGCTTCAGATGTAAGAGTTACATTATAGTGTTCAAAGTTAACTGCTTGAATTACTGTTAGCAGAGCACAGAAGTTGAGGCGGAAGTCAGGCCTTCAGAGTAAGGGCTCTCATTTACTCTATTTTTATATAGTGGTTTTTACCAGACCTCGAACTACTCAATCGGATGTTGGGCACTTAATGGAACAGTTTTAAATTGCTGAGTTTTCTGTGAGTGATGCTATGGCATGTGAAATGGCAGCAGAGCATCATGAGTGCAGCAGATAGGACCATCTCTGGAGATAATTTTCCTCTGTATCTGCACATGCTTCAAAGTTTCTGATAGCTCACTTTTGTTCAAGGATCCATTTTTTGGGTTAAGAATTAATTTGGGGACGTAGGAAAACTGCTGTAGAGTAAGGTAGAGTAACAGGGAAGGGTTTACAAAAATGCGGCATAACTACTTTTCATACACATACAGCTGAGATGGAATCTATGGTTAGATTGGTTTGGGGTTTTGGTTTTGTTGGGGTTTTTTGGGGGTTTGGGTTTTTTTTTTTTTTCCTTCCCCCCCTGCTTTTTGCTCCCAGGAAACAGGCTATGCTGATGGCACAGGAGGAGGAAAGAAAAGTAAGTTTCTAGTAGCAGGTTTTCATTGTCTGTTTCTGCTCATTTTAGCTTTTAGGCAAGTTTTATTAGTAAATTATACATATGAAATAGTCATTTATCTTTGGGTATATTCAGATGAGTCTGTCTAATTGAAACTGAGCACGATACTGGTTTCCTTGAGCAGTCTCTGTTCTGTTAGACCGCTTAATCTCACCTACAGAGAGGAGCTTTTCACACTTAGTGCTGTAGATTCCACAAATAAAACTGAAATAGTCCTGATTTTTCTTCTTGATTTGCTATCAGTTTTTATTAAGGGATAAGGTGATTTGGTGTTGAGACAAGTTAGGTGATGGGAAAATTTGTTCTGTATTCTGAAAATATAATTGACATCTAAGCAAATACCATTAGTTTGTGGTTCTCATCAGAATAACGATACCCTTGTGATGATGTGCCATGAGCACAACATAAGTAACAGAAGCTTGAAAATATACTTTTTTAATTTTCTGTAACTATTTTCTGCACCTTGCCTCCTGTTGAACTGTATTGTACGTTTTCTGTACAAAGGGGAGATGTTTAAAACTCTCCAAAGAATATTTTTTTTTTTTTCATTTTTCTCATAGTAAATGTTAATTCTGCTTGTCAGACTTGGTTTACATAGGCTTGATAGCTGTTCAGAAGTCAGAGCTTTCATTTCATTTGAGGTGCAGCATTAGTGTTAGCTACTTCCATAGGAGCAGTTGAACAGTTGTTTCCAATATTACAGTTAGTTCTAAAAATATGTATGCACCCATTTCTATAAAGCTGTAGTATTGAGCTCTTACCCCCAACACATACCCCTGTAGCTTGGACATTAGTTGCATGATGTCTGTTATTTTCACTCAGCCTCAGGTCTTTTCATAATGAAGACTTCAGTCTTGTGTTTCTGTGACCTGTGGCTCCTTTTTACCGTGCTGACTTGTTTTCTTGGAGGGGAAAAATATATTATAAATCTTGATCATCTTTTTTTTATCAGCTTGACTGGGTACGTACACATGCTCAGTTAAAATGTAATACTCTATCCCCATTCTTTAATGAGACATTTGTAAAAAGAAAAGAACCACTGCAGATTATTTTTAAATTTTATGTGGTGTTTAACGTGTTCTCAGAGAATGAAATTGTCAGCTATCATAGCATCTACCTAACATTTACTGTGTGAGATGCAAGTCACTGATGATTGACTTTGACTGAGTGACTACACTTTAGGGTATGATAATTTTCATCTTAATCTGATCCAAAGTCGGCGTAATTGGTGTTTTGAAACTATGCAGTGCTCTGTTGCTGGAGTGGCAGAAAGCTAGTCCAGATCCAAAATCTGCTGAGAACTTAAAGAATGATAGACTTCGTTTTCACACGTTTAGGACATACTTTCTGTTTCAGAGTTCTGATCTCAGGGAGTACTTGGGTATGTCAGAGAGCACCAGAAAAGATTAAGCCGAGGTTGGACGAAAATCTGTTGCTTGCTTTCATGGAAAAGCCTAATTGCTTTTACTTCTACATTTTGTTTTCACTGAAGTGTTTTTGTGATAAGGTTAGAGATTTAGAAGCAACTTGATGTGACAGCAAGCTGAAATTTCTCTGCAGGAGATACTGAAATGGTACAATTTCTATTTTGGTTATGCTGGGCATGATTTGCTGCTTATAGATGTAAATACCATTTTAGAGGATGTTGTTACAGCCTTGGTTGTCATCCCAGTGACTCACACTGGGATTATAACTTGAGGTGAGTACTGATTTCATGAACTAACTCCTGTGTAATGTAAAGTGACTCTATATATAGTCATATATATAGTATAGTCCCAAATTAAGGGTAGTACTTTGCTGCAACATGTTTTAGCCCCAGTATAGGTTATGGGCTCATGACTTCATTAACGTTACTTTGTTAATGTTGTTTTAGATCTGTAATGTTGGGGTAGTCAAGCTTTAATGATACCTCTAGCCCCCAAATATGTGAGGTTTTTTAGAAAATGAGAAGAGAAAATGGCATAATTTGCAAAACTTAATCATTTCTCATCCAAACCCATATTGCAGCCAGCCAGTATTGAACTGTCCTTATTTGCTAGGGAAGGAAAGAGTCTTGGAGACCCAGTATAAAAGAGATTCCGTCATCGTTGCTGCTCTTGATGGCAGCACCTATCAATCAATGCAAGTATGATCTCAAATATGCCAGTCTGTGGTGTTTTCTGCTTTGTTCTGGCTGCTGCTTTGTAGCAGCTCTGAATCATCACTATCTGAACATCAGTTATAAATTTTCAAAATGCTCTAAAAATCCAGTTCAGATCACTTGTTTTTATTAGCCTCTCCCTGTCTGAACTAATCTTTAATGACAACTGATTTCTTGGTGTTGGATTGTCTGGTACTACTTTTAGCGAAATTTTCAAGCCACGTCTAAGATCACGTCTTAAAAAGGTTGTAGAGAGGCATGTAAGTACATATTGTCTGCATAACAACTCTGTACCAGTTAAAGGTGTTGCTACTTGAAGGTTTCAGTGAAGCTTGATTCAGGAAAGTCTGTGTTAATTAATTGTAACGGAAGCTTCAATTTTATTTGGTCACCTGCAATGTTCTGTCTGCTTGTCATGTACTACAGCTATTTAATCCTAAAACTGCCGCAATTAGAAAATAAAGAATAAGTGCCTAATTTGTAGAATTGTGTAAGAAACATATCTGCTATTATAATTACTTCAGTAATACGTTTCCTTTAAAACATGTAAGACAGTTAGATTGGGAGATACAGGCCTGATCTTTGTGTACTCGTCTCTCGGCATGAGAAAATGTTGAGTCAGTTATCAAGGTTGTACTTACCCATTTAAATGGAGGTTTCTGGGGAAGAACGGGGGGGTTGCATATGTGAGAACAGTCTAGTTAAATCTTTGGAAAGTGAGACTCCTGAATCTTCAATGTATGTGGGTTAAGAAAAACAAGTGCTTCACACTCAACTAAATATTTCCTTACTTTTGGCCAAAATTTCACTTCCTTTGCCCTCAAGGCAGTTCTGCTAGTTCTGGTTTTGTTCCAGATTTGGGGGTGGAGGGTGCAGAATGAGATCGTGATTCTTAGTTTTCAGAAATATTTTTTTTTAATTACATATTCCTGTCTGCCTTTATGACCAAGAACATAAATTTAAAAAAAAGAATGCTTTGAATAACATTATCTTCTTAAGTTTATTTTCATATCCTTATTATAGTGTTGGAGGACTAAGGAGAGCATTTATTAAGAGCTAATTATGGTTGTGGTTTTTTTAATTGCAGGAGTCAGAGTTACCATCAGAACTGAATAATGAAGGATACTGTGATTTTAACAGCAGGCCAAATGAGAACTCTTACTGCTACCAGCTCCTGCAAGAGCTCAACGAGCAGAGGAAGAAAGGCATTCTTTGTGATGTTAATATTGTGGTGAGTGGGAGGGTCTTCAGAGCTCACAAGAACATCCTGGTTGCAGGCAGCCGCTTCTTTAAGACTCTGTATTGCTTTACAAACAAAGAAAGCCGTAACCAAACCACTGTTACCTATTTGGACGTTGTTGCTGTTCAAGGTTTTTCTGTCATCTTGGACTTCTTATACTCTGGTAACCTCGTGCTTACGAGCCAAAATGCCATTGAAGTGATGTCAGTGGCCAGCTACCTTCAGATGACGGAGGTTGTCCAGTCCTGCCGCAACTTCATTAAAGATGCCTTAAACATAAGTATAAAATCAGAAGCTCCAGAGACTGTTGTAGTGGATTACAACAGAAGATCTGTTAGTAGGGATGGGTTGTCTCCAAGGGATCAGAAAGTTGCCAGCTTCTGGGCAACACGAAACCTTACCAACTTGGCAAGTAGCATAAAAACTGAGAATGATGGTTACTCTATTGATGAGGGCCAAATGGAAAGCTACCAAATGAATGACTGCAGTTGGGTCCAGGACAGCTCACCTGAAATGGCTGAAAATGAATCTCAAGGTGAGGGAAAAGTTTTCGTATGGAATGACATGGGCACACAGGGACAATCAGTTCAAGAACCTGGAAAAGCAAGAAGGAAAAACCAAACTGCAAAGAGATTTATTTATAATATACCACCTAATACTGAAGAAAACTCGGAAGATTGCTCAGTGTTGCAACCGTCAGTCCCATATCCAGAAGAAGATTTGTCGTTTATTAAAGAAGAAGCAGGTAAATATTGCTTAATGTCGGTCATGTAATGTGAAAACTAAATTATTGAATGAAGTATGTGACAATGTAACTTTTATAAAGGTATGTTGTACAGGATCTTTTGGTCAAGTCAGCACACCAGTCAGGTTACTAAATCAATAATCTGATTCTCCACCTTGGGGCATGGCAGTGCATCTTCATCTAGTGAAAGGAATGACAGTGCTGTGCCATGGAGTATGTAACACACTCTTAGTATCTGATGCTTGAGCTGGGGATCCTTGCCAGCTGGTAAAAACTAAAATCCTTACATTTACATTTAATCTGCAGCCATTATTAGGCACAAAATCAAGGAGTGATAACTAGTGGCTAATGA
>NW_009258952.1:1707254-1749350 GCF_000687185.1 Egretta garzetta | reverse complement strand
ACACTAGCAAAACATTTTTTCAGTAATCTCCCTCACCTGAGTGTCACCCCGAAACAGAAGTCTACTTTCTGCTGCTGTTTATTGTAGGCATTAGCTGGGAAGCTACAAAAAGGAGTAATCCCTGGCTAGTATGGCTAGTATAATAGAAAGTCTTAAAGCAGATTTGTGAAACAGTTTGGAAAGAGACGCCACAATGACATATAGTAGAGGGAATATTTTTTTTGTCAAACTGTTCTTTAAACAAATGCTGAGAGTGACTGAATTAATAGGATTTTTTTCCTTAAGGATCCATGGTGAATGTAAATGCTAGAATAAGATTAAATATCTGTTTGCTAAACAAATACAGTCACACAAAGTATTATAAGCAGACTGTTCACAGTGTAATTAGGATTTGGGGGAATGTAATTAAGTTCTGTTTTATCTTTTAAATTATTACTGTATGAATAGTTGAAGTATATGTTTCAAGTACGGCCGTTTACCTGTATCACTTTTAGATTAATTAGCGGTTTTGAAAACTTACCCCAATTCAGGAGTCAAATTAATTGTGGATTTGAAACATAGCTGGAATGTGTCTGTTTCTAAAGCATTTTAAACTGTATGCCCCTTTCAAACATGAAGGGACTGTGTATATCCTCTGCTTCCCAGGTTCAAGGGGTAGAATTAAGAGGGGAATTTTTAAAAAAAAAAAAAAATTGTACTCAGACCTGTGGGTGTAGAATATTTCCAGATATTTTTGTATTCCCATGACAAAACAGAGATTTGAAAGCAGCCTGAGTTCTGGGAGGGTCTAGGAATCTACATTTACTTCAGTGGAAGGAAGGATGGCCTTGGTTTCTTCCTGTACCCCCCAACTTGTTTAAAAAGAAGGCTGAACGAAATCTTTTCAGTAGTGGCAGGGACAGGTCGTTTCTCCTGGGGCCCTGAGATGCCTCTGCCCACAGCGTAGGTGCCCATCCCTGTGGCTGGCAGCTGCTGAGATGGGAGGAGGAGGTAGTAGGCGAGTGGCAGTCTAGCGGAGGGCATGTGGTGACTCTGCACCGTGCTGTACCATGCCGGTACGTATGCACGAGCACCACAGTGACGTCTGACAATATAGAGTGGTGCAGACTGGAGCTGCAGACCTGTGCATCTGGCACATGAGCAGGGGCAGCCAGTACAAGATACGTCCACCGAGTTAGCAAGTAGTGTGGCAGCAAGGAGCACCTCTGGAGAAGCAGCTGAGCTGAGGAGCTAACGTTTGTTCTGTAAATGCTTCAGGGGGTTTGCTTATCTCTAGTCTTCATCTCTGAACCTGCTTCAGGGTTTGGTTCAGCTTGGGAGTCTGCACTTGTAAAGTGAAGTTCCTGGTCTTCTCTTACTGTCTAAGCTTTCTTAGACTGCACAGGGTTTCTTCTGGCTGAAATGGAAATAGAAGCTGCCTTTTGGAAACAGGCCTATTGCGTGCCAACTGCTAACAGGCCTTGGGTCCGCAGCACCAGGTTAGACCTAGCCTTAAGTAAAGTACCTTTTAGATGTGTATAGTGGGGATGTTGAGTCCTCAGCTCCCACACAACAAGTCTGCCTGTGCTGGGTTACACTACTTGCTAATGTATACCTAGCTGCCGCAGCATGGCAAAGGGCAGTAGAGGGTCTGGAGCAGGAGCTGAGGGACCTGTATGTCAATTGCAGAAACATCAAATTTCTGACACACTTTAGCATATGATTTCTGTTTCTGGTTTATATGGGATAGATATTCAACCTTTTTTAGTGTTGAAAATGTCACAGAGAATGGTACTACTAAACGGAACTACTAAACGATGTGTCCTGCAACAGAAATAAATACTTGTTTGGATTCTGCAGAATTTTAATATGTGCTGTGGAGCCTTCTTGGAGGAATAATGGAGGATGGGGCAGTTCAGTAATGATTAAACATGTTCTGTCCTTGTTCAGTTTTTCTGGACAGAAGCACCTAGGTTTCCAGTAACTTGTTGTACTAAAGAATTAAATTAGAAAATACATTCATGCAACATCTTGATGAAACAAGCTGTATTAGAGGCTAGGAGCACACTGAATTTGTTCTATGGTGTCTGTCTAAAACTGTTGAAAGTTCTGTGATTGCAGGGGGGAGTTTATTTTACTGAACTGTAAGGTTGTGTCAACTAATGATCTCCTTGGTACTTTCAGAGCACAACAGAAGGGGTCCCAAGTAAATAATCACATTTTCTGTCAGTGTTAGAACTATTTTGGAAGCCATATCTAATATTTTTGTAATAAGACTTTTACTTTTATGGAGTTCTTTGTACACGCACATGGTTTGAAACAAGAAGAAATACTGGAAGTAGGGCTTGGTATAGCTTGCTTTCACCCATAGTCTGTGCTTCAGCATTCTGGGTTCTTTCTCCTCTGCTGCTGGCTAGCTTTTTCTTTGCTCTGCAGGTAGATTCCACTTTTAAACACTCTTCTTTTAGTTGTTCCCACTATGAACGTGAAATGGTGCAAGAGGGAGGAGTGGAGAATTGGAAGAATGACAAGAATGAGTTGTAGAGTAACCTGCAAGTTACACGGTAACTTTTTAGTTGTGGATTAAATTTCTTGTGGAGATGAAAAGCTACTAAAAATAATAGGCACTGGGAGTTAAAAATGCATAAGAAAATATCCTCTGGAATAGATACAAGACAATGCCATGAGAAGAAAAAGAAAGAATAGTAAATTCCTGTGATGAAAGCTAAGGAGTGCGCTGTCCCTTTGGTTGCTAAAAGGGAAAGAATGAGCTTCTACTATTATGCTTTGTCATGTGCTGATGAGGATAACCAACACCAGCTGTGGTTGAGATGTTCAGTTTCATGCCAAGTGAGTTACTGTGTTCTTGATCATGGTTTTGGGCTGTCTAGTGTTTTTGTGAAGGGAGAGGAATACCATTGGTACGGTAGAAGGGAAGCCTATTTAAGAACACTCCTCTCGCTACAAAAAATTACCCACAAAGCTACTACTTTGAGTTCTGTAGTAAATGGACTTTCCAGTTGGGTACTGCTAAGTAAGTATTAGACAATAAAGAATAAAAGCTTTCTGAACTATCTGCTACCCCTCTTGTCCCAGTAAAGCAAACATGTTAAACTGCTCCTTGCCAAACGTGAGTTTTCCTACAGATATCCATAAGGATATGTCAGCTTCTCCTTCTCACCCTGTGTTGCCAGTGAGTTTATATTTAACACCTTCCCTGTAAAAGGAGCACTTTGAGTTTCAAAAAAACTCCATGAAGTTTAGATGGATTTTAAATTGCATGTACCATCTTAATTCATTTACCTACTTTTACTGACGTTTCCAAGTCTTCTCCAGTTTTAGCTACATTAATTAAAATAGCTGTGTTTCTTCACACTGGATGTTACCACCTATCTTACTGTTTCCCCTTCTAGTTGATAATCTGCTAAAAAATGTCTTTAATGTTTATAGCTGTGGTGTGTCCTACAACTGACCATTTACCATGGTGAAGGTAACAGTGCAATCAGTCAGTCAGCATCTCTCAAGTCAGTTCCCAGTTCATAAAAGCCCAGTGATTCTAATTCCTCCTATTTTTAGTGTCTGGTCATAGTTTTTTATAAAGTTTTATCACTTCTTGAATTTGTTTTTCATTTAGGCCTGTTTCTTGGAGTACAGGTGTCCTATTCTTAGGCTTCAGAACACAACTGTGAAGTATTGCTTATGCTTTCCAGAGCCAACTGTGTTGATTCCTAAGGAGACTTGTATGTAATATCGCAATAGTGTTATGAAGCTACGACTGGATTATTTGTTACCAAGATTTTCAGGCTAGGTAATGCCATGTCATATATTGTGTTGGGGGTGGGAGTGAGGGAAAGGATAACAAGGCCAGGATAAAAACAGCCCTTTTGTGGAACAAGAGTGTTCCTGAATGATTTTGTAGGGGCTCTTAATTTAATTCAGCTTGCTGTAGAAGGAACTGCTTTTTAGAAGGGTATAAACAGTGGCTAAACCTGCTTACAAAAATGTAATGTTGGTCACGGTTTTCCTCATGACTTGAGGGACCAGCATAACATAACTTGATTGGGACTTTACATTGAAGACAGGTAACTTTTGTATTTGAAGAAATCAAGATTGGTGGACTTATCTGGACGTGTGTGTATATCTTGTAGGGATAAACCCCACTTGACTGTCAGAGTTACAAATTAAAATTGGTACAAGAAAATTAAGGGCTTTTTTCCTACTCTTCCGTGGTACTGTAAGTCTCAGCCACATCTTCCTCAGATCTCCAGCTGATACCCTGATTGAAAGATTTAAATTGCTTAATGGACCTTTAACCTCTTTATTTGCCCATTCTCTGTGTAACCTGGTATTGAAGATCCAATAGATTTTTAGAAGTCATCTAAGGAGAGTATAACATCCAGGGGTCAACCTCTTCTCCATTCATTAAATTTACCTCTCCTGGGGATGATCCCAAAGACAAGTAGATCCTCCCATTCTCATGGTATGGTCAACCACTGACCTTGCAGCTTCAAGCAATGTTCTGCGTGTTGCTGTTGTGTTGGGTGGGGAAGAAGGTTATGTGGTGTCTACAGACCTTTTCTGCCAGAAAAAACTTTTTTGTCTCAGTGCAATTGAAGCACAGGCAATGCATTCACTTTTAAAAAATTATCAATCCGAAGTGCTGATTTTTCTGCTACCTCATTTGTGAAATAGTGATGATGATGGAAGCAACTCCATAAAGAAAGAAAACCAGGGGCCATATATCTCCAGGCACAGAAGTTAGCTGTGCTATTTCTTCAGCCAGTTTCTCTTCTGCATCTCAAAGATGTAGCTCAGTAAGTCAAATCTAATTAATCTTATCACATGCTGAGCAGCGAATGTGTTTTTACTCCAGATGTTCCAGATCCTTTTGGATTGTAGCTGATTTTCAGAGCAGTGTGGAGCATTTTTAAACTATCACAAAGATTAGACTACAACTTCCTTTAAAAAGCCTTTTTTCCAGATAGTGATTACCCTAGACAGTAAGTCTTGTCTTTATCCACAGCCCCCTTATCTCCTACACACTTGTCTTCACATGCCTATCCATTCCCATATGATATTTATGAAGCTAAAGGGCTTTTGAAAATATCCTTTATGCCTTAACTGACATATGGTACAGAAAAACAATGTTCGGTTTCTTGTTTAACCTGTAGGTTTTCTGCGTTGCTAGGCCTATTCAATTCGGTTACAGCACCATAACTCTTACACTAGAGGGACTTTGTCATGTAAGAGTTTATGGAAGTATAGATTGATCAATTGCTGTTCAGTTACTCTAGGCATACAAGTCAGTGTGCTGTGCGGTTTGGGGTTTTTTGTTTTGTTGGGGTTTTTTTTGTTTTGGTTTTTTTTTTAATTTGAGAGCAGGAGTAGATCATCCTCAGTGTTGGTAGCTGAGTAAAATAGGGTTTAAGTGGCATGTGGTTTGACTAAGATGGTTCCTTCAAGTTCTCTGTCCTTGCTGAGTTGTTCTGCTCGCTGCCCAACCGTTTATTCTCTGTGTACCTTCTGGAACTCTTGTGTACAGAACTTGGAGTCGTTTTTCGGGGTGGAAAGAGACAAGCAGCATTTCTTACTTGTGCCAGTTTCTGGCAGGCATCAGTAAATATATCCAACCAGAACTGTAGAAAGCTTATACTAAATGTAGAATACCATAGCAAGCTTATACTATGCATTTATTCTAAAGCTGACTGTAGTACTTGCAGTACACATGCGTTGGTAGGAATACAGCTTTAGCAGGCAATTTCACTTTAACCGCTAGCCTTCACTGGTGCAGCTTTGTTAGTTACAAGCTTCATCCAGTCATACTGGGAACAATGGAGAGGGGAGTTAGCAAGATCAGAGTTGCCATTTTTACTGTAAAAAAATGTAGCCACAATTGCAGAACTTTAGTCACTTCTGGTATTCCCAGGGCTCAGGGGGATTTGAAGGGACATTTTTAAAAACATGATCTTTAAAGCTGGAAAAAAACCACCTCTGTTAAGCAGCAGTTGTCTTTCATGGTCAGGTCATATGTATGAAAAGTATGACCTGTGTAAAAGTTCCAATCTTTTACACATTTGCTTGCTTGTGACTTGAGTTGATCCCCTTTCTTTAGGGGATCAACTCCATGCATGTTACTTTGTAAGGACAGCATGACACCAGTCTGGCAAGCTTAGTTCATCATGTATTCCCAGATCTTGTTATGCAGAGCTCCCAAGGAAGTATCTGGGGGGGTGTGGTGGTGGTTGTTGTTGGAAGGGTTGGGTCTTGTCTTTTTTGTTTTGGTACTTTTACAGATTTGTGCTGCTGTCTTGTACCTTACTTTTCTTCAAAGTGCAGTGTAAAAACAAAATCCCTTGGTACTCCTGAAACTGAGTTAGGCTTTGGCAAAGTAAGTCTCGATTGAATGACACTGGGATGCCGGTTCAACACAAGGGTTTTGGTCAATTATGCTACTGCTTCGAAGCCTGCCTGCAAATAGCAAAGCGAACATAAAGGGAAGATCTCCTTAGCATTTCCTTTCAACTGTGTTAGCATAGAAAGTTGCTCGGACCAAAACAGCCTCTACACAGCATTGGTATGTGTGCTTCTGTCTTTACATAAGAATAAATACAAATGAAGACCCATATCAGTTCTTGGTGTATTTGTCTTGACTGCAGTGATGTCAGTGGTCTTTGATCATGATGCATGGTGATACTTCTATTTCCTGTCCCTTGAGCTGACGTTTAATTCTTCATTTAAGAAAACATGTTTACAAGCTGGAACATGTAGCTGATAAAATGGTGGCAATAGCAGCTCTCTAATGCTGCTGCAGAAAGAAACTAATGGCTTCATTGTGTAGAGTACCCTTGTATTAGGGCTAAGATGGGAATAAACTTAATTTTCTTTCTTTTTTTTTTTTTTTTTTTTTTTTTTTATTGGATGCTTCTTTACCCCTTCATTAGGGAGAAACTGGCAGCTTTGAGGACAAGTCAAACTTATTTCCTTGGATTTGTTTTACAGTTCCTTTTTTTAAAGAAAATAGGAGTAGACCATAATGCAAAGACATTTAATTTGGTTACCAGAGTATCTAGAATGGTTGGTGTTTTGGTTTTTTTTTACTGTTTTGAAGGATCTTAGTCCTAAATGCCAGTCAGTCTCAAGGAGTTTCATGCAGCCTTTCAGGTGTGTATCTCCTTGAAAGTCCTACTTTATTAAAACTTCAAATGCAAGATTTGATGAAAAGGGGATGTGAAATGTTTTATTTTGTGAAGTCTTTGAGTTCTCTTGAATACTTTACTTGGGAAAGCTCTTGAGGTACATCCTTAATTGACTTGTTTGCAGTGTTCATGATCTGGCCCTTGAGATCACAACGTAGTCAGGAAGCTTATGGATGAAGTTATTTTCTTGGCAGTGAAGTCAAGAAGGGCTATTTTCCTGAAAATAGCTTACTGAGTCTTACACTGTTTAACGTCTTCAGTGATCAGGATAGTAGGACAGAAGATGCTTTCAGCAAGGTTGCAGATTACATCAATCTGGTGGGAATGGATGATATGCTAGACAGCATGGCTGGACTGCTGTTCAGATGGACCTCAACTATCCATAGGAATTGGCCAACAGGAACCCCCAAGATGCTGTGCAAATAGAAATATCAAGTCCTGCATCTGGAAGTAACAACCCTGTGCATCAGTACAAGCTGAGCACTGAGTGGCTGTGTAGTAACTCTGCGGGAAAGAACCAAGAGGTCCTTGTGGACAGCAAGCTGAATGTCAGTCAGTAGTGTATCCTAGGAGCAGCGAGGGCCAGCCTCGTAGTGGGGGTATTAGCAAGAACATAGCCAGAAGGCTGTGGGAAGTGATAATAATACCCCTTGTACTTGGGACTGGCAAGACCACATTTTAAAATCCTGTGCCCAGTTTAGGGCAGCCCAGTACAAGAAAGATACTGGCAAGCTGGAGGTAGTCCAGTGGAGGGGCACTGAGGTGGTTAGGGGGGTGGAGAATGTGGTGTTCAAGGAGAGGCTGAGGAACTGTATTGTATGGAGAAGGCTGAGGGGTCTACCTGCTGTCTTCTACCACCTTACGGGGATTACAGAGAAAATGAACCAGATGCTTTTCAGAGGTGAAAGGGCAAGAGTCAGCTGACACAAGTTGCAGCTAAGGAAATTCAATTTGTATATGAAGAAAACTGTTGACCATGAGAGTGGTTGTGTTGGAACATACTGCTTAGAGGGTTTATGGAATCTCCCATCCTTGTAGATATTTAAAACTTGGCAAGGTCCAAAGCAACCTATAGTCCAGCTTTGAAGTTAGCCCTGCTGTGAGCAGCAAGTTGAACTAGGTGACCTTCAGAGGTCCCTTCAGACCTAAGTTTTTGTTTGAGTCTCTGATAGTCCCTGAGAACAGTAACTCCCCCTCAAATAAATGATCTTGTTGAGGAAAGCTCCTACTGTCTTGTGTTTCACTGATGTAGCCTTTGTGGGGAGAGATCAGCAAAACAGCTTTCTAACGTGAATGGCACCCCTTTCTTAGGGAGGAGCTTTTCAGGGATTAGATGATAAGCAAGTTGAAAAAGCAAGTGGATGATGATGATGATGTATTTGGCATCAGTTGATGGTCATCTGGCAGGGTTAGTTGGTGATAGGTCTGCCTCCACAGTCAAGGCAATAAAACTTTTTTTTTTCATGAATGACAAATAGTAAAAATTAAGAGCAATTGGGAGCAGTACATGGAGTATGAGTAAGATTGCATTGGCAAAATGTCTTACGTTTGAGCATTCTGTTGCAAGAGGCAGTTGAGAAGTAATATGCTTTGACCCCTTTTCAGAAGCAAGGTTAAAGATGTGAGTAATACCCTGGGAACAAATGGAGTACAATATATTTCCCCCACCTTCCCAGTATGTCAGTCTTGGCAGTGCTGCTTTTTCCATCATGTCACCTAACATAAGCAACAAATCCAGCTCTGTGATACAATCTGGGTTGCTATTAGTAGATTACCACCACTCTCTTTACAATCCTTGAAAGCTACGGCCTAATTGCTTATCCTGTCTGTCTTTTTTTAATTGATCTGAATGAGCAGTCAGTGTCAGAAAACCTGGTGGAAAAATAGCAGCATTCCTCTTTCTCCTCTTTTGGCACTGTTTTTAGCGATAATACATATAAAGAAAAGAGAAACTAAGTTCATTACAAAACCTCACATTAGATACAGTTGTATCTTCTCCTGCAGCGCACCTTACTTTCATATCCCTTTCTATAATGACCTGTTTGATGGCTTCTATCGTTGATCTTCTCATTAATATCCTTGATCATCCCCCACTCAGTAATGTCTCCCTTTCTTCCCAAAAATTCAGCGTGTTTCTGGTTACAGAAAAAGAGCAAAACTTGTCAAACTAAGGATGTTTCTGCTCAGATTGAGACACACTTACCTCTTGCCTTCAAAACTGAAAATCAGGGTGTCTGACTTCTGGTTATCCTTTTTCCTGAGAACAAACACAGCAGAACATAAAATCCTTCCATAAGGTTTTTGTTAGTTCTGTAAAAGCCTACACAACCACTTAATTGTCTTTATCTCTTCTTAAACTGACATCTTGAGAATTTTAGTGCTGACAGTTAATCAGTTTATTTGTATTCTGGCGTGGGGTTTTTTTTTGGTTTGGGGGTGTTTTTTCATTTGTTTGGGTTGGGTTTTTGGTTTGGTTTTTTTTTCTTTTAAGATCAGGTTACTGATAGACACCTAATTGACATTTGAATTACTAACTTACATCTCTTAAGAATCAACTACACTCTAAAAAGGTATCCTTAGATCAGAGGAAAGTCCTGGTCAGATGACCTGGTCTGGAGATACAGAACATTATTGCTTCTAATTTTTATTTCCCCCTTTTTTTTTTTTTTTTTTTTATGTAGTTGCTTTCAGTCTCCTATCAAAATCATCTAGGTTTAGGTTGATGGGAACAGGTTAGATTATGACTATGTCTGTGGATTTGCAAGCAGAGTTCAGGGGGCAGTAGCCTGGCTGGGAGGAGGAATGGGAGAAGATGCCAGGAGCCATAGGAGTTCGTCATACTTGGCTCAGCTACAAGTCAGAAGCTTCCTTGACTGTAGGCTATACATCCACCCGGGGAAACTAGTAGAGGCTAGGTATTGATTGCACTTCCAGTTCCCAGTCTATATGTAATTTGTGTCTTTCCTCTATGGATGAGGCATTAAATGTTAAAAATGCCTTTCTTTATTGTTTTGAACACATTATATGCGTGCTTAATCTAGAAAGCAGGTTTTCTAGGTCAGCGAATTATTCTAAGAATAAGCATTAGGTTTAATTATGATCTACTTAGTCCTGTACTGTGCAGAGACTGAAGTGTCTGTAGCAACCTCTTATCTCTTGTGGTATCTGTGCCTGTGTTCTTTCATGTTATAGCAGGTCTTCTCTTCAAATTTGAGGCAGAAAGATTTAGTAGTTATTATCTACACTAGACTCAGCTCTTAAGTCTGTTTGGCTCTATGCCAAGTCTTGCGCTAAGATGTAGACCTGTGCAGGGATTTGAGCTCCTAACTTCCTCAAACTTCAACACCAGCTGTGACCATAAATGTTCCTAATGAAATTTGATTTGCGTTCTCTTAGATCCAGAAGAACTGTCAAAGTGACGGTGTTATAACTGTACTCAGCTTGGTACAACTCTTACTTAAGGTCAGCCTTTGATGTATGCTTACTTTGAAGGAAGCTATGCAATATTGCCTACATGCAGTATATACATTACATCTGTGATCAGTAAAGGCTTGGTCTGTTGATCTTACGGATATTCCTCTCATAAGGGGGGGAAAAAAGCTATTAAAATGTTTTGATCACTGATCTTCCGCTGGTCAACTAGAGACAGGACAGTTCTATTAGAGGGGGAAAACCTATAAAGAAAAGGTCTAATATTTTAAACATGACAAAAGTTGTTTTGTTTTTTTTCTCTGCTAGATCCTGAAGCCTGCTTTAATTTGGAGGCTTAGCCTTGGGGTCAAGTCATCTTTGCTCTTGCCCAGAACTGTACAACACTGCTTCCTCACTAATCCTTTCTTGTGTATTACAGAAGGAAGCCTTACTGCTCACATCAAAGGAATGTGTAGTTGGCATGTCTATAGGGTATCTGTGCTCTATTCCTTGAGCTGTTGTGAGATGCCATTGCTGGAGACCATAGCTCCACATTAGTGTAAGGAGTTCTTGCCTCTTTTGGACATAACAACAGCTATTAGTCGGTAATGAAAAGAAAAAAAAATTCCTTACTACTTTGTTTCTTAAAGGAGAGGGAGATTTATTCCCTTCCCCTCCCCCTTCTTTCTTTCTCTACCAAAATAGATAAGTGGAAGGGCTAAAATACTGGGGTTTTCCTTCCTTCACCTACTCAAGCTCTGCTTTTTTAAAAGCTCTGGTGGAATTCCTAGTTTGGCAGTCGTGATCCAGCTTTGCTTATCATTGCCATGGTCTAACAGATAGGATAGAATTATAAGCTTCCTATTTCTTAATTGATTTCCTTTCGAACTGTCTTATGTTGCAGATGAAACCACTGCTGCCAACTGTAACACTGCCTGAGCAGTAAATGAAACTACTGTATATGTCTAATGCTGTGAGGATTTGTAATCTGTACTTTTTTCCAGTAAAACTGTAAGTTGCAAGTGTTTCAGTGTGCAGCTTACCACTTAGCTGCATGAAATTCTAGTTTACACTAAGAAAATTTCCTTTCCCAGAGAAATCCTTAGAATAAGTATTATAGGGACAAAGGAAAACATTTTTGGACTATTAAAATGTACAGTCTCAGGCTTGAAAGTAAAAATGTAATTATTTGCTATGAAGCCCTTCTCAAGACTTTTCACAACAGTGACCTTGTGAATCCAGTGTGAGGTCCTGAGCACCGTCCAGACAAATAAAAGGAAATCTGCCAGTTTCAACTGCAGTTTGTTTATTTAACAACGGTGTGCCTGTGAGGAAAGTAATGGATCTATGACTCCATGTTTTCCAACAAACTCCTGTCCTGAGGGGAAGATTGATTTGCACTCTTGCCAGAAGAGTCTTTGCCCCACAAGTATGATTTTGTTAAATGCCTAGTTCAGTTTACTTGTGTACTATTTATAGTGCTTTTCTCTGTGCTGGTAATAGTGATTCCATATTCACTCCTGCAATTCTTACTTGTTACAAAAGCATAGAATTAAACAAGCAAGGATCTCTTTATTTCTAAGGCACTGTTCACTTCTGAATCATTTTGTTCTTTTAAAGAGGGGAAAAAAGCTACGAAGACTACGCAAACTGCATGAAGAGCTTGTCTAAAGACCAAATGTAAACATGCAAACTAGTCTTTTAAGCTGGTATATTCCAAGTAATTATGGTCTCTTGAATTGATGTGGTTATAGAGTAATGGAGATGATTATTCAAGAAAGGATTTAGACATAGCTGCAGGATACTTTATATAAATAAAGGTATTTAAAGCGCTTTATATACCACTGAGATATTTTAAGCCAATAAAGAAAATTGCACCTCTACTAGAAAATGTTTACTTTTGCACCAACTAGACTGCCTGTGGTAGACCAGATTAAGTCACTGCACGAAGCAGTTGTAAAGAGCATCCAGTGGAAACCTTTATAGCTCTGTCATGATGATAGCGAGGGAATAAAGATACTTACCATGAAAGTTCCTGTAGCATGAAAAAGGCTTTGAATTTTCCTTGGGATGGGAAGAAGAAATGATGCTGTGGAGAGTAGTTCAGAGGTCTAATTTCATTGAAATGAGGAATGCATTTACTTCACATCAGTATTGAAGATTATGTGAAAAAAGATAATTACTATTTTAAGGTTTGAAACTTTTCTTGTCACAGTTTAAAAAGGATATATATTTTGCTAAAAAACATGACTGATTAGAACTTGGGAAGCTAAAGTAAAACTGTGTCTGTAATAGGTACTTCAAGTGACTTCAAGTATGGACTGCTGCCGGGTACTTCAAGTGACTTCAAGTATGGACTGCTGCCGGGTACTTCAAGTGACTTCAAGTATGGACTGCTGCCGGGCACTTCAAGTGACTTCAAGTACGGACTGCTGCCAGAATCTTGGCCAAAAGACGCTTGGGAAAATGGCAAGTATATCTGATGGAGAGGAGGTTGTTTCTTTGCCTCTGATAGGGGTTCTTTATCTTCTGTGTCACTGCTGGTAATATTTGATTAATTTGTTTAGAGATTTATGAGATTAAGTGTTTACATAATCTTCTTCCATATTATTTGCCTTTCTGGATAATGTAAATAGGAGTACTTCCTTGGAGGGAGCAAAAGGAATTCAGACGTATGGAAAAGTAAAAACAGAACATGATTTATATCAGCTCTTGTATTGTGCCTGAACATGAAGATACCTGAGGTCTCTAATGATCTGATAGCTTCCTTCCTCCCCTCCCCCCCACCTTAGTAAGCTAACTACAGATAAATGGGCTTTGAAATTGAACACTTGGATGATGAAGATAGGAAGTTAAATATAATTTTAGAAGTAGATCTCGGAGCATACTTCTTGCTGTTAAAAACTCATTGCAATAAAGATTTTGAATTCATTGCAGCCATAACTAAAGCGTTCTTCAGGTCAAACTTGTGTTATATAACCTACCCTTTCACAGTTTACATGCCTTTCTTAATAGTTCAAGCAAGCTTGTAATTATTTTTCTGTCTGAAAATATACCAAAAAGCCCACCACATCTAAAATAATGAATACTAGATCCTTAAAATACATAAAGCCTTCAGTAAAAAAGAGGATCTTAAGGACGGGGTAATAGTAATGCCTCCCTCTTCTCTCTCTTTGAGCTATTACTGGGATGTGGTTTATGGTTTACTTTAAATATTTTGGTTTTTACAGTGGAAGAAATCGGGTCATCAGAAGGTGAAATTCACTAGCAGGCAAGGGATTAGAACTCAGGTCTTAGGAGGTCTGCCTGTTCTTAAACCATTAAATTCCCATGTATTTTACAGCCCTGATGTCTGCCTGTTGATGTGTAAAGACTGCAATTTAAAACCTTTTTTTGAACTTAATTTTCTTCATGTAAGCCATTACATGACATTACATTGACATGTAGCTTGCATGAGTGCTCCGATATACCATGGTAAACTTCTGAATGTTAGAAAAATTTAACTTTTATGTTATGATGGATTTTGAAGCTGGGAGGAGGCATCTTGGATATGGGCATGCAGGCCCATGCATGTTACTTTTCCTTTCTTCCCGCCATTGTGAACATTAGAAACTCTTACGCATATAATCCTTTAGCCTTAGCCAGTGCTTTTTGGATGCTTCTAGACAGATCATGTTCATAAATATCTCACCTGTAGTAAGTTGAGTCGGTATCGGATTCTCAAAATAATCCTTGTATTCCTGTGTGACCCTCTTCAGAGCTGTCACAGATTCCTGTGCTTTTCTGTTTCACAGAGTAATAGGCAGCTGTAGTAAACTTGTTTTGCACATATCCTTTGAGCAAGCTATGTTGTCCTTGGTCCAAGGATATGTAAATAGCTCTCTTCCATCATAAGGAGGAAGTGGGATATTACTGCTTTCAGAAGTTTTTTGTACTCTCTTTTTTTTTTTTTTTCCTACTGTTAGACCAAAATAGACTTTGGGCAGAGAATAGCTAAGATCTGAACCAGTAACTCCCCTTTTTAGCTGTTTCAGAATTACGGACTCTTACGGTCCTACTCTGTTTGCCAATATTCATTCTTCTTAGTTATACTTTTTTTTTATTATTTCTAGAGTCAGATCTTGGCAGGCAGTTCCTGCACATAATTCGAAATAGATTATCAGGAGGGAAGATTGTAACTGGCTAAATACCACAGAGCTAGAGGGCTTGTAATCCAGAATAAAGCATTTTCTGCTATAGGTGACCTCTAGAAAATGGAACACTGCTAACTTGTAGCTAGCTTACTCTGATTCATGAAATAAGACTTCCTTTCAAATAATTGATCTATACTTCTATAGTAAAAATTCCTGGTTACAATTAGATGTTTTTCTAGCAAGATCATACATGCAGAACCTACCAGTATTTGTGGTTTCTGCAGGCAGGCATTGTCCTGATCTGGCTGATGAAAAGTCATGTGGGTGCTTCATTGTTTTGGCACCTGTTTCTGTGCACCAGGCAGAACATAACTGAAATAGGGTTTTTTGTGTTTCATCATACTTTCTCCTGATGGCTTATTTTCTTGTAGGTGATTCCTCTGCTTTAATCATGAACAAGTTGAAGTGTCCACACTGTAATTATGTAGCCAAATACAGAAGAACACTAAAGAGACACTTGCTCATTCACACAGGCGTGAGATCTTTCAGTTGTGACATCTGTGGGAAGCTGTTTACTCGAAGAGAGCATGTAAAGAGACATTCCTTGGTAGGTAACCTCGTGTGTGTGTATGTGTATGTATGCACATGTACGAGTGGGTTTTTTTCAGATGTTTTAGTAGTTGGGAGAAACACTGTTCTGTGATTTGCCACGGTGTAAATTGTTTTATCTTAATCTAAAATGGATGAAAATAAACCCCTTGGTGATAACTATCCCTCTTACACTGCATTTTCCATTAAGAATATCAATTGTTGATGGAATTCTGATAGAGATAATTTCAAGATTATTTTGAAAGTGACATGATAAATAGATGCAGTATATATAGGTATTCTGTAGATAATGAAAGGGAATTTTGGCTTAGTGTTACTGCAATAGCATAGTACATCTTGTTCTATAATGCTGCATCACCATTTTCTGTGAGGACACCCTGTTAATCAGCAATTGCACAATATCTTGGGGTAGTTCTGAAATACTTATTTCATAACTAGACAAAGCTATAGTATAGTATCTGCTTTAAGATTTAGGAAAGAATGAAAAGTATCTGAGATGCAGAAAGTAAATGTCCTTCTCACTTGCATTCTACCAATACCATAATCAGCAGTTGAGCTTACCCTGTCCTGTGCATGTTGCATAACTCAGGATTTGACTTGAGTACTGTTTATCTGAGGATCCAGAGAAAGTATTACCTCTCTTGGGTATTTTGCAGGTACTTAGTCTGTAAGGAAATTAAGACTTCAATGTAATATCCACTGTATAATAGCCCTTTGGCCAGTTGGGGTCAGCTGTCCTGGCTGTGTCCCATCCCAACTTCTTGTGCACCTGGCAGAGCAGGGGAAGCTGAAAAGTCTTTGACTAGCCTAAGCACTACTTAGCAACAACTAAACAATCAGTGTGTTACCAACATTATTCTTATTCTAAATCCAAAACAGCACTATACCAGCTACTAGGAAGAAAATTAACTCTATCCTAGCCAAAACCAGGACAGTCATCTAGTAGGAAGAGTGGTTGTAGGAAGCTTCCAAGTTTCAATGTGGTGCAAAACAGAGCTTTTGGCGTAAGTCTTCCCAACTTCCCTTTCTAGCTTGCTCTATCATGAGATGGACTTCCTGTTAAACAGTAATATTGCTACAAGTAAATAATAACCTGAGTCATATCAGGATGTAATTCTAGAAGATATTTATAAGATCACTGTAGTAATCTTAAGCATTCCTTAAACTGCTCTACAGGTAGGAAAGGCATATGTTAATAGCTCTTATGTAAATTTTAGAACCAGCATTTTTCTTATGTTCCATTGGACTTCTCCCATCTTAGACATACATCTTTCTACCCTGCTACTGCTGCCTTTAGGTGAAGGCTTAGATGCCTGAAGGAACAGGAGTACCTACGGTGTTACTGACTCTGAAGGACACTTTGCTCTGTAGCATATGTAGATGACTGCAGTGGTGGAGGTGGTGATGGTACAGGGCAGCTCTGTGGCCGGGCAGGGGAGGTTAGGCCGTTACCACCTTACTGATGGAGAAGATGGCAATAGTGGGCGGTAGTCAGTCTACCGGAAGAGTAGAGTGGGACTTCAGGTTTCTGTCCTGCAGAATCTGACCAGGTCTCGTAGCTGAGGATTTATTTTCCCTCCAGGAAAGAAAGTGAAGTCAGACAGGATGAAAACAGCTATAGAGTGAGCTCAGCCCAGTACTGTGCTTTAACTGAAGCTTTCTCTCCCTGACGGAGCCAGAACACCTTTCCTCCCCCGCTCCATTTGACAAACACCTCAAACATGCTGCTTGTGTGCAAAATTATCATAACAAGTCTAAAGGCTGAGGGGAAAAAAACCATGTAGTATCAGCTGTACAGATTATACAGCAGGACTGAAGTAACTATTTGTATCTCGCCCTTGGTTTTTTCCCTCATCTGGGTGGTAATTTTAGTTTTATCTAAAATGGCAACTTTTTCAATGTAACCTCAAATGAGATACTTAAGCACATAGTTGTAATCTGCTGTGGGGACACCAAATAGAAGAAAGAAGTCTTCAACTTTTTTTTTTTTTTTCAAGAAGGTAAGTATTATACCTGGTTGCTGAATTTAGTTACTTGTACAAGTAACATACTCCCAAATTCAAAATTAAAAATTATGTTTAGTCAAGTTAGTCAACAGCAGACTTCTAATTTTACTCATAAGCTCTACATACAGGACAAAAAAAATCACCAAAGGGACGTGGAAAGATGCTGCTGGGTTTGGTTGTGTTGGGAGGGAGATGTTGTGGAAGAAGGATCTTACTCTTTGAATTCACACAGAATTTAATAACTCCTGCTTGTTCTTAATGTTTCTAGGAGTTAAAACTGTAAAGGCAATCTTCTAAATGAGATACGATCCTGTGTGCACCATAAGTGCTTACACTGTTCTCATTGCCTTTCGGAGTCTTGTTCTGTACAGCAAGTAGTCATAAAATGGACACTCAGCTGCTTACAGAACAGGCAGCTCCCCCGCTAACTTTTTTTTTAACAGTAAGCAGGTAGTTTGGTTGTGGGCAATAGCTCATGTAGTCAGAATGGATCTCTAGTAGTACTTTCTCTGAGCAGTGTTGGGATATCTTTTGGAAGAGTTCAAAAAGTGAATTTTTTGTATTGGTGATTACTACTATTAATAGTTTTGTAGTACTAAATGCAAATACAACCTGATATACATATTTTCAGCTGATAATATTTCTCTTCCATAGGTGCATAAAAAGGATAAAAAGTATAAATGTATGGTGTGTAAGAAGATTTTCATGCTAGCAGCCAGTGTTGGAATAAGACATGGATCACGACGTTACGGAGTTTGTGTAGACTGTGCAGATAAATCTCAACCTGGAGGGCAAGAGGGAGCAGACCAGGTGCAGGACACAGATTTCCCTAGGGATGAAGAATACGAGGAAAATGAAGTGGGAGAAGGTGACGAGGAGCTTGGTGACGATGTAGAAGAACAGAATGACCAGTCTCGATGGGATGAATCTGGGGAAGTTTGTATGCCTTTAGATGACTGACAGAGCATATGACTTCAGGGTGCCACAAATGGACACTACATGGATTGACTATTTGAATTTTTGGACTGAAGGCTTGCGAAATATGGTACAGGCTGGATGGTAGTTATGTTGCTGTGAAAAATGTAGGGTCAAAGCCTTATAGCAAAAAAGGATTATTAATTTTTTTATGATATTTGCACAGGACTGTACAGCATACAACCGTTTGGTTGAATTATACAGAGTCCTCACATCTACAGTCAGTTATCAAAAGAAAAATGTATTTTTTATTATTTATAGGATATAGCTACTTGGGTCCTATTCAGACATAGTAGTAACTGTACTTACGTTACACATTCATGTATCTGTTAACATGAATGAAGAAAATTGCAACTTGGTATGGAAATACAAAGACAGCTTTCCCAAATCCACTCGTACTTTGTCAGTGAACCAGTGAAGCTAATTTGGGCTAGTGGCTTTGTTTCCACAAGCATGTCTTTGCCATACAAACCTTACCTCTCCCGTACTCTAATAGGTGAAAGCCAATCATTTAAATATGCATCACAGATAATGCCAACACCGTATTGAAATTTGGTTTCAAAATTTTTGGCTCTATGCTGGCAGGTGGTATAGGTGATAAGCACTGGAGAAGTTAATAATGGCATTAATTTAGTGTCTGTTTCTTCACAGTTATGAATTTTCAAGAAGGTTGTTATTGATTCATCAGTTCCAAAATGATCTCGCAGAAGAAATGACCAATAATGAAAATGATAGACTGATCAGAGCATGGGTAACTCTTCTGCCACTATAGTCAAAAGGGGTAGTCATGCTAAAAAGTATCTGATGTAATAATGTTTCCTCCCTCCTCTGAGGCCCCCTTCCTCTCAAACTTTTTGACTTCCCTGGTGTATACCTCAGTCCCACAGAATAAAAATACAAGGAATGGAGAAAGTGTCATATTAAACAACTTCTTGGTTGATAATTTCTTACTCGTCGGTTTTTGGCTAGTTTATGTGATGTGAATTGGACACTAGGCTATTGTGCCCATCGTTCGTCATTAAAATGAACACAAACTATTTTTTATTCTTTTGTACTTACTGGGTTGTTGCTAGTGTTTAATATAAACCAATTACATTTAACTTGTTGACTTAATTTGCTGGAATTTTTTTTTTAAGAAAAACAAGAAGTCCAAAGCAAAATAATGCTCTTTGAGTTGTCTATTTTTCAGGATGATATGCTCCCTACACTCTTTATTTCAAATTTTCTAGGAGGCATTGAAACTTGAATTTTTGTAGCCATGTGGATTTTTTTCCTAAGCTTGTAATATTGTACCAATGATTTCAGGCCTCTTTCATAGGGAGGGGAGGGCATTACACCTTCATCTTGAACTCCTCTGTGTTGTCTAGCCTAAGGCAAATTAATTCAGGCAATCATTGGAACAATACATCTGATGTACTATTATGTCACAACGAGTAAATATGCAGAGCATTTATCATGACACATAGCTAGGCCAGTGTGACAGTACTGTATAAAAACCAATTGAGGGTCACCATATTTTTCAGCTTTGTTTAATTTTAAAATGAGTATATTTTTTCCTATTTTATATCAGGTAACTAAATTATGCTAGTTGTGTGGATAACTTTGAACTATGCTTTGACGGACAGAATCTTAATGGTGCTCCATCTGATCAAAGTTGGTATGTATTTAAAGAGACAAGCTTTACTGTTGTCCTTTACACCAGTAGAACAGTAACATAATGTTAAGACATTGTTTTTGCTGATTGAAGCTGAGATAAGTTTGAACTACAGTTATATGGGAATTAAAATGCTTCTTTTTTATCATCCACTTGTTTCATTGGTAGTTTCCACATTGTTGTAAACCTGACAGATAATTAGTTTTTTTGGGGAGGGTGTTTTTTTTTTTTTTTTTTTTTTTTTAAACTGAAGAATACATCTTATTCTCATTGTTCTAGGCTGAAATGAATAATGTGTAATTCTGGTGGGGTCCAAAGTAGAAATTAGTTGGGCAAAGATGATATGAATGAAAAAGTATTTTAAACGTTAAAGTAATGTTCTGCTTTGTGAATATGTAAGTATAGCATAAAGATTTCTCCATCCCATTTATCCCCTTTAAAACCATAGTTTACAATTGGTAGATCTGTCTATATATATAAATATATATATATATCTGAAATTCACCTAAATCCGCTTTATTAGAATACTGCTCACTTAATGCTTAGAAACTGGACCTGGCTCTACATTCTTAATGTATTTTCCTTTTTTTGTTTTGTTTTGTTTTTTTTTTCCTCAAGGTATGAACTTACTCTCTTGGAACTGAATCTTCTTTTACTACTTAAATCATTTATGTATATCTGGTAAATTATGACCAAATTTGTTGTTAGACTGCATACAGTAAATTGAAATATACACTTGGTACACTACAGAATTGTTGTGCTTTTGTTCTGGTTGTATTTGGAAAAGCAGGCTTTAATAGAAATTAGTGTTATTTATAAATATTCAGTTATTATTCACTGGCCTTAATATTCTGTTGCATTGTGACAATCATCATTTCCTTGGTAATACTTAACTGCTTGCTTTTAGAAGTTGCATGTAATTGCCCTTGGTAGGATTGGAGGGAGAGGGATGACTATTGAAATGTGATACTAGCTCTTTAGTAAATGGTATGAAATAGCTTAATGGAGAGCCAAAAGAAGTTGTTTGGATGCTATCTGCAGTCTGGATTTCCTGAGCTGTTTATTCAGAAGTAATTTTAAATGTATTACTCTAATTGGGAGCTCTAAATTAATAAAAGTAAATTTCATAGGAATTAGCTTAAAGGGGACAGCTCAAGTTTCTTCACTATCATAAAGAATAGGAAGAGAATTCGGTTCGCACTAAAAATAGTCTTCCCCTTGAGTAGTACTGGAGCTATGCTGTAGTATAACATGGTAGTGAATTTTAGTTAGTCTGGTTTAGGTTTTGGGGGCTTTTTCCTTTTTAAAAGAAGAAAGACTAATGCTCTTAAACTGTCTTCCTTATCAAATTAAAAGGTACCCAGCCTTTCATTTTGTCTTCTGATTAAATAGATCTCAAACCAAATGCCTGAGACTTGCGTATTTGGGGCAATGCCGCACAAGAGTAGTTTTATGAAAAGAATCATATGTTACAAAAACAGACAAACACAGAGTTCTGATGTTGGGAATCCCCCCTTTCTGTGAGTTTTTGTTTGCTTTCTGGTCTTGTCAAGTAGTGGCAGTTATCTTTTAGATACAGAGCACTTTCTGGTGGGGAACTGTGATGCAGGATGAAGTCAAATCAAAAAGTAAATTCACTGTGATTAGGAGTCCCTGTCAAAGTAGGTGTGATGTAAGGAAGACAGACAACGTAAACTGCATTTCTCTTGTGCCAATGTTACTGCAGTGCAATAGCAAGCATTTTTCAATTCTGATGTCAGATGCATCTTGCAGGGAAAATGACTTTTTTTAATTGTGTAGAAAATTTTCACAGTTCAGTTTGCAAACAGATCTTCCAGTAAAATAATTCTCTGAAGTGCAATCAGATTTTGAAAGCCAGAAATGATACTTGGTTGTCAAAGCAAGGATGCGCCCTAAGAAGAAAGAGTTGAAATGGCTGGTCCCCATAGTGTACACTGTTACTTTCTGAGATGCATACGCTTCTGCAAGTGCACAGATTTGGGGTATTACTACATGCTCCTCTTCCTTCTGAAAAGAGTAAGCGCTATCAGGTGAAGAAGAGTTTGGGGCCAGCACACTGGCATGTGGTAGGCTTCTAGTTGTGGGTCACAGCAGTAATGCTGTTAGCAGAAGATGCTTTCTTTGCCTAGCTTTAAGTTGATAAGGCTTTTAATAGGATTTTCTTTAATGAGGCCAATCTCTGTGGTTTGCTTGCTTTAAGTTTTGTTTCACTTGATTCCTCCTGTTCTTGCCTCTCAGTAACACAAGTCTCCCACCTGTATTAAATTATTTCTGTAGTCTGCCGACTCCACGCAGATGCGGAATTCACTGTGCAAGAACTGTACCTTGTTGGCTGTTCCTCTGTACTTTGTTGTATTTAAATGGCTTTGGAAACTTAATAAGAGGAATGAAAGCAAGATAACTGACACCACCACCATCCCGAAAAACTTGTTGTGCCAAAAGAAGAAGGAGAAAAATGTTGACTGCAATGTGATAAGAAGAAGGCTTTTGGATTTGAGTTGTTAAAATTCCTCTGGTTTGCTACTTGAACGTTTCAGACAATTCACTGTATTTCTCTCTAGCACAATTTGGTGACAACCTTCTGATGAAGAAGCTATGCAAGAAGCCCAGTTTTGAGTTTATTCAGTGTCTCCAGAATGTGGCTCGGGCTCTGCAGAGGTAGTACCACTGAGTAGTTTTCTGTAGATATTTTACCATATACCCTTCTGTTAGCATCCCTCTTCACTCTGTAATTTGTTACCCATTTTTTATTTGATAAATGTTTGCTCCTTAGAACTGAGATTTGCCTTTTATATGTCGTAATAGCACATTACTGTGTTTCACTGAACAATATGGTAAAGGTTAAATATTGACATAATGGATAAAAAGAAATAAGTTGGTTTTTATATAGTATCCTTTAACAAACCTGTAATAAAATAAATCTTTTGTAATAAAGAAAATACAGGTTTGAAATCCAGGGGCAGAGGCATTGCTGAGCTGAACCCTTTGAGATGTTGAAGATCCCACATATAATTCACTATGGGTTTTTAAAATACTTTTATGTGAAAAAAGGTAAAAATATACTAGAAGGATCCTATGAATTAAACTGGAAAATAAAATTGGCTGAACGAGTACCTTGTATTTAACACTATTGCCATTTGAAGCGAATGTTTAAAATAAGCTATACGTAATGTTTTGCTTACCTGAATTGATTTGGATGAGCCACTTCAGAATACAGACATAAGTAATTTCTCACTAACATATTGGTATGTAAACATAATTTCAAGACTTTTAACACTATGTGCACCAGTCTTTAAGTTGCCATACTGCAAATAAATTTAAAAAATGACTATTTCATTCTATCTATTTTTATCTGTGCCCTGCTTCCTCACCCTTCACAAGTAGATGCAGAGAGATTTCTTTGGATGGATAAGCATTAACAATACAATCATTTGCTACAAATGACTTAGTTTCTGCTTCTGACATAGAATAGAATTTATAGACAATATAATTTATTTTAAGGTTGTATTTAAAACTTCTCTCATAATACCACTGTAAGATAACTGGTTTCCAAAACACAGCATCCCAGATACCTAAAACTGGGTTTTAGACAAACTCCAGGGCAGCACCAAGCAGATCACTTAAGGGATGCTTCAGACACTGTCTGGTGTATACGGAAGGATTGGATCCCCTCAGAAATGCCGTTGGCACTGCCTGTGCCCAAACCCCTTGCCTTGGTGTTTTGTTCCCTCTCTCTAGCCCCACCAACCTGAGCTGTCTGGAAGAAGTGCTTTCGCCTGGGTTTCTCAAAAGCTTCTTGACCAAATAATGCTGGATGTATGTTTGAACTGATCCTTCAGCTTCTGTTACCTTCCTAAATGAGTGTTACTTTTGGTAGGTTATGCACAAGTGGGTTCCTTCAGTTAAAAATCGATCAGCCCCATGCCAGTGCTTTCAAGGATTTGAAAGCTTCAAAACTTCGTTGCCCTATAGAATAAATTTTAGATTCTGTATGCTGGATCGGCAAGTCTGCTTGTATACCTTGACTTGGATACTAGGGGGTTGAAGACAAAGGCCTCTGTCTGATCAGCTCGTCCTATCAGAGGGCTCTGCACGGCTCTTGGTCTGATGCGTAGCTAAAGCACAAAAGAAAAAACTGTCTTGGGGGGGGATGATAGCTCTGGTTTTGGGAGATACTGGAAAAAATCACTTGTAGGCCATTGAATAAGCTTCTGCATTATTTCAAAAACTATCTGGATGGTGTTTCTCAGAGAATTGTTTCAAGACTTGAATCTATTTTCAGCTTGTTAATTAAGTGCTATATAGCGTGGTGTTTTCTTGTTAGATTTATGTAAACCATTATGTGTTGTCTGTTAGGAAAAGAGCTTCAGATTCCACAGAGCAGCTTAAACTTTGTAGCTAGAAAGGAGCAGCAGGGAAAGAAATGTGTGTTAAAATTCAGCAAATTCAATCTAATTAGATAAGAATTAACACTGGGGACAGCAAGCGGTTGTAGATGAACTGCAAAGTTTGTCGGAGGGTCATGAAAAAAGCCAGTGCTGAATGAAATGGTCTCTAGCAGTGTTCTTAATAGACCTGAAGTCTAGCTGCATTCATCAAAGGCAGGAAAAGATGCTTATCTGTGCAGCAGGGTTGAGCCAATGTTGCTGCAAACCCCTTAACTCTTGAAATGCTGACCTTGATGTTAGGTCTATCCTTTAAAACTTCAGCAGTCAACCTCTTTCCAGCCCTTTAACTTGGAAACGTCTACAGGATTAACTGCGAAGAGATCCTGAACTTATGCTGGGAAACAGCCCAAATTATTTTT
This sequence comes from Egretta garzetta, assembly GCF_000687185.1. Classification (NCBI taxonomy): domain Eukaryota; kingdom Metazoa; phylum Chordata; class Aves; order Pelecaniformes; family Ardeidae; genus Egretta; species Egretta garzetta. The sequence goes on along the minus strand of NW_009258952.1, from coordinate 1,724,559 downwards.
CAAGTCAAAAGAAGAGGGTTTGGGGGGCAGGGGGGTTAAGCATATAAGTGATTATACCACCTCAATGCATTTATTTCCCAAATTCATACAGTAGAGGCACAGTACTAACTCAGTTCATTCAAAGATTTTATTGATACTGAATGCCAAAACTGTCATCTTGATAGGAAATGGTAACTGCATCCCACTCCTGTTAACCCTTAAAATGCCTTTAGCTTGGAAGGGTTGCTTGTATCAGTCGGTGTGTGCTGCATTCTCTCTCCCTAGGTTACATCTTGTTCAAACAAGCTTTAAGTTCTGCCTTCTGGGTATAGACTGCAAAACATTACCGGTAAAGAAGTGTCACAAAATAAATCCTACACCTGGGAATGTTTTTCTTGTTGTGTTTCTCATTGCTGAAATGTAGGAAGTAGAAGTGCTGCTTTAATTGAAAGGTGCTTTAACTATTTTCCTTAGGGAACGCTGATTTGGTGAGTGACCTGCGTGTGCTGTTTGAGTGTTCTCATAACCATCTCTCTGCAAGTTATTCTCTGCATCCACTTGAAAAATCAGACTGCTGAGGTCATAGGATATAATATTAATATGTCTATGCATTTTTGTCATCTTTCTCAGAAACCGAGGTGACTGGAAAAGAAGGGGGAGTGGGAAGGTTTATCTTTAACCTCTGAGTAACTGGAATTTAGGAAGGTGTTGCTTTTAAACCTTACTGAGACTTGATTTGCCAAGATGTTTCTAAACTGCTGGGATATATAACTTTGGCTGAGTTTGCAAAGGTTACCGTTGCCATGTTAATAACTCTTTCTGTTGAAAGGTGGTATTCTGCCCTGGATTCCTCTCGAATGATGGTGTTTACTGTCCAGAAGATGTGGAAAGGGACACAGTGCCCACTGAACACTCGTGGGGTGAATAAAAATGTTATTCTGCATATATATATATATATATGGGGGTTTTTTTCATACTGGAAGCGGACTTTTCCCTTGGAATTTCTTGCACCTTCCTCTGAAGCATTTTAGTTTTGAAACCTGGATAGTAGTATAAAGAGACCACTAGTCTGCCTGAACTGGGGTGGTAACTTTGGTGCTTATGTACCATTTAAGTTAATAAAAATACAATCTCATTCTAGCGCTGCACAGGTTTTAACCGCAGTTGTTACTGCGTGCGCTGCTTTAGTAACAGGAACTATCGAAGTGGTGTGGTCTGGTTACAGCCTTTGATGGGGCTTTTTAAAAGCCCTTCGGTTGTCCATTTGTGCCGTGGCCTGCTTGGGTAATTTTGGGGATGTGGTTTTGCCCCATGTGTGTCTTTCCCCAGTTCTATTACCATCTTTTTCCTTCTTGCTGAGATACGTCATAAAACTCTCCTGAAGTAGTAAGAAAAATGCTATTTAAGAGCCAAAGTATTGGTGTACCTGTGTAGATCTGTAGTGGTTAATGAGAATTATTGGAAGTTCCTCCTCTTTGATGTAGGTTTAGAAAAGAATCTAAAACTGAATGTGGTTTTAAGTTACCACATCAAATGATTTAACTTTAGAGCGTGTTCATTGTGATGGATGATGACTCATTTCTTTATCATCACAGGCTACAATCTCAAACAACTGTTCTCTTAAGAAACGCTTCTACCTGTTTATCTTGCACCAGATACTCTTTTTGTCTCTTCACAGGCTGGGATGCTTCTGTTGAGCTCGTAATTATCTTTTCTCTACCTCTGTTAGCTGGCTCTGAAGTGATTGTCCCCTAGATCCACGGACTTCCTGCCTTGCTGGAGACGTAAAAACTCTGGAAAGGAGTTCTGTAGGAAGAACCCCAGTGGCGTTAGGGAGAACTGGCTGTGCTCAACGCAAGCTGATCGTTGCAAAACACACTTGATTTTTTTTTTTCCCCCCTCAATGCCATCATAATAATTAAGAATCAAACAAGGGAAAAAAGAATCACAAAGTTATTTAACGTAAGTATCTTTTACTGGGCTAGGTGGGGGGGTTTTGTGATGCCACATTGCTTTTACTGAAGGATGATGATGATGATTGGCTTTCCCCACACCTACTGAAGGACAGTTAACAGTAAATGTTTAAAGTGAATGCATCATGGACATTGGCCAAACTGACTGTAAATTGCCCGCAAATTTGGTGTATCCTGAAGCTTGCTGGCATGTTAGAGTACCTAATAAATTACCTGTAAGCACACAAACAATAGCTTTTAATTTTGGATTTGATGCTGCTTTTTAAAACATTTTAAGTGAAGTATCTTAAAATGTAGCTTGGAATTTTTTATGTAACTAGTATTTGGAACTATGTTGCACTAACTGTAAATTATTGCAAGTCATTTGTATTTCTGTAAGTTGGTATCAGGCTCCCAAAGCAATGTGTTTAGTGTCAACAAGTAACTACCTGTGCTGGTTTTGGCTGGGATAGAGTTAATTTTCTTCACGGTAGCTGGTATGGGGCTATGTTTTGGATTTGTGCTGGAAAGGGCGTTGATAGCACAGGGATGTCGTTATTGCTGAGCAGGGCTTACACAGCGTCGGGGCCTTTTCTGCTCCTCACCCCACCCCACCAGCGAGGAGGCTGGGGGGGCACAAGAAGCTGGGAGAGGGCACAGCCAGGACAGCTGACCCCAGCTGACCAAAGGGACATCCCACACCATATGATGTCATGCTCAGCATATAAAGCTGAGGAAAAAAGAAGGAAGGGGGGGACATGTTCAGAGTTACGGAGTTTTGTCTTCCCAAGTGACTGTTAGGCGTGATGAAGCCCTGCTTTCCTGGGGATGGCTGAGCACCCACCTGCCAGTGGGAGGTAGGGAATGAATTCCTTGCTTTGCTTGCGTGCACAGCTTTTGCTTTAACTATTAACCTGTCTTTATCTCAACCCACAAGTCTTCTCACTTTTACCCTTCCAATTCTCTCCCCCATCCCACCGGGGGGAAGTGAGCGAGCGGCTGCGTGGGGCTGAGTTGCTGGCCAGGGTTAAACCACGACACCACCTGATCGCTGGACCTGACACAGAGCCTGCCAGTCAGTTCTCTGATGAAGAATGGCAGGAAACAACAGAAAATATCATAGGAGAGGGAACCCTCAGCTTCGGCACAGCAGGGAAGAGGACCCCTGCTTTTAAGAATTCCTTTCACAGTAAAACTGCATGGAATTAGATTTATGTACTTTGGAAGGCGGAAGGGCTGAGTCAGCCCTGCTGGAATTTGAACTTTTGTGCTAGGGCGCTTAGATATTTCAAGTCTGAGCTTACACCGAATCCCTCCTAACAGTATAGAAGAGCTTTGTTAGTACGCTGGAGCATTAAGTCTGCAACCTGTTGCTGCCATGTGAAGGTTGGATCTTGTTTTTAAACTGACTTAAATTCCCAATGTAACGTTTAATATTTTTTTAAAGCTGCTTCCACATGAGCATTTGAGAATCCACTATTTGACACCCGGTGTGTAGTCAGTATTTAATGCAATTGATAATAAAAGACAAAATATGCGGTCCCTTTTCACATGCAGCCAGGGCTTTGTCTTTCATCTTGCAGTTGTTACTTTTCAGATAAGCAAGCCTGAGCTCAGGTTGTCTGCCTTTGTTCCTGGAGGGGGGCTAGCTCAGAATTTCACTTTGAAATGCAGCTGATCTCACCTCTCTCAGCTGTTTTTCCTGTACCAAATCAAACCTCAAACTCCTCATGCCATATTTAGCTTATTTGGTAAGCACATAGTTTGAAACTTGGTATTTTTTATGCTCTATGTAACTGTTCTCAAAAAAAAAAACCAAACCTCTGCTCAGTGTTTTTTCCGGTGCTAAGATACAGGTTGCTCCTGAACATTTGACCTCTCTCTGATGAGGATGGCCAAAGCAGTACCTTATTAATGCGTTTAATATTAATGCAGTATCAGCTTTGCCTCGAAGCAATCTGGCAGCTCCATGCCGAAACGTGTGCCCTCAGGCACAGCTGTAATTGCGAATAAGGCATGGTACAGAATGCAGCTGTGCTAGGGAAGTGCAGCAGATCTTGCTCCTGAACATTTGACCTCTCTCTGATGAGGATGGCCAAAGCAGTACCTTATTAATGCGTTTAATATTAATGCAGTATCAGCTTTGCCTCGAAGCAATCTGGCAGCTCCATGCTGAAACGTGTGCCCTCAGGCACAGCTGTAATTGCGAATAAGGCATGGTACAGAACGCAGCTGTGCTAGGGAAGTGCAGCAGATCTGGGCAGGTGAGGCAGAAGAAATCGAGGTATTGCCAGAGCTGGAGCTGCTGAGGCACGAAGCGCTGCCAGCCAGCCCGGTGGCATGAAAAGCTTTTCCAAAAGCTCGGCAGTGTCCTCCTTGTTTGCCAAGAGGCGATGCTCGTCCTCTGTGGTGCGTGGTTTTCTCCTCGGCATCACCTCCGAGGGACAAAATGCGAGTACCTCAGGTGTCCCGCTTTCTCTCCAAGGGAGAAGGTGATGCTTTTGAGCTTGCTGTTGCTTAATTCGCACCCTTCTCAAAATAGCGCAGGGAAGAGTGTGACGCTTGTTGAGGCTTCAGATATTTAGTAAACTCTGTCGTGAGAGGTGATGTTCTGTTGAGCTTTTCAAGTTTGATACTGAGCTTTCTCTTACCTTTCCATAGAGATCACGCGTAGGTGATGAGGATGACAGGCTCAATATCGACGGAGTTTGTCAGGTCTGTACCGCTCTTGCTTCTTGTTACTTTTAGTGGAGTTGGTGTCTGGTGCGATGGATGCATTGGCATCCTGTATCTTCCGCTGTTATCGTCTAAAAAGCAAGGGGCGGGGGTTCAATTTCTGCTTTAATTCCTTTTTATGATGTTTGCTGGCTAAGCTGCCAGTGCTAATAAGCTACTTTGCTCTTAAGCTTTATCAGTTTGCTTACTACTGTTGTTAAATCTAAGTAAAGTACCAATCAGCCTTGTCAGATCATCATGATTTAAAAGAAATAACGAGGGAATTGTCACGGAAGCTCTGTAAAGGACAGGTCTGCTTTTACTCAGGTCTAGCTTGTTCAGAAATTACTGTACTCAGGCATCTATTTTCAGAATAATAAAAATTATTTTCAGAAAATGTACCCATGCCCAGTTTCTCAAATACTTGTGATCAATTTTTCTTGTTTTCCAGCTAAAACAATTCAAACCATTTTTTTTCTCGTGTCCCCTGCCCCGTTCCCAGGCTCAATGAAGTGGCTTTAAAAAAGGACTCAGTCAGGTTGCCTTCTGGCTTGCAGTGCTTGAGACTGTAGAAGACCAATTTCATCGGTTAGGTGTCCGCAATCTTTTGGCATTTTGTTGTACAGAAATTTTTCATCAGCGGAAAGTTCTTTTTCTTCGAGCTATTTTCTGAGGTTTTTCGTCTTTCTGGTTATACATACAAACCTAATTATAAACCTGAATGATGTATTGTTCTGAAGCATTGCATGAATCAGTCTCATTAAACTATAAAATCTTCACATTTGGATGCAATTTTTTTCACCTTGTGGCAACAGGGGAACACAGCTCATTACTTTGCTCAGTTTTTTTTAAAAACCAAAACTACAACAACAACAAAAAAGCCTAGGATTGGGCATCTTGTGCTGGTATTCTTTAATGTGTTGGGCCCTATCTGCATGTTAATAATGCCCAAACACAAAGGGATGATGAAGCAAAGGCGATTCAGTTTTCCTGTTGTCTTCTGTCACTTGGGGAAAACAATAAAGTGACCCCCTGAGCCCGGCGCTGGGAGAAACAAGGACTCTTCCCTCCAGCTCCTGTTAAAAGGTCAGACCGCAGGCAGCGCTCATCTGTGTGTCGCTGTGTGCTGCTTCTGGGCTGACAAGAGACCAGAGGACTTGAACTATCCTGAATCTCCTGCCGAGCCAAGGTGCAGGCACTTCAACTTGTTAAGGCTACCTTTGGTTAAAGAAAAGGCGTTGCTTTCCCGTACAATCAGTCAAAAACGGGCTAAATGCATCCAAGTCAGTGAGTTAGTTTGGATCAGAAGGTCGCTTTTGAAGCAGAACCCTCCGTCATCCCCAGCTTTAGTTTATATTGCAGAGCTCTCTGAACACTTCAGTGAATTCCTTTTGGATGAAACCAAACTGGAAGACGTACTTCAGGTGCGCTCCTGATATGCCATGAATGCCTTGCTGTCTATGGGACCAAATTAGAGCTCATTCAAAGGAAAAGTTCCTTCAAATGGGCATAGTCTGGACAGCTGCTCACAGATCTGCTTTGATGGGGGCCACAGAATTTAAACGTGGCCAAAATGGCCCCAAATCAATGTTGCCCTGGAGCTGTGCTGCTTTTGCTTGCATCAGCTGTACCAAAAACCAAAATGAGGGGACATAGAACTTCTTAAATTCCAAAGTAATTACTGAAAGAAGTGATTTGCAAACTATGATAATTACTACCAGGTTTTCCTGCCCAAGGTCTTTAGCAGTGCGAGGCTGCACAGCCTGGGAGCTGGAGGAGTTTTCCCGCTGATGAAGCAGTATCTCCAGTCTTGCACGTTCTCATTTATTTTCTTTGTGGTGCTTCAGCATCATGCTGTTGCTTAATTTTTTTTTTATGAAGCTGAAACCAACAAAAGTTCTTTAAATTTTAAAATCTTTAAATTCCTTTTTAGAACTGTTCTTCTGGTACAGCATTGTGTTTTTGCTGGAAGTGACAGTAACTAAGGTGGGGTGGGGCGGGGGGTAAGTGACAGTGCTGATAGCAGGATTAGTTCTCTATAAGTTGTGGATGTGATTATCGTGACCCTTTTCTAACATGGTGGAGGGGAAAACCTGACAACCACTGTCCTAGAGCTTTCCAGATGTGTTCCTGTTCGTGGGGCGTTGTGATGCTTCTGCTCTCATAGGGGGTCTCGATATTCCTCTGGAAAACATTAGGTATAATGTTGCATTTGCTTATGAAGGCTCTGTTTGCTGAGCACCTGGCTGAAGAAAGCTGTCTGGGCAATGGCTATCACCACCACGGAAATACTTACTCAGCCATTCTCCGTTGCTCTGTGTTAAATACCTCTTCAGATTGTGCTGACTGAACACAGGACTGGATCGCGGTACTTCCTTATGCCCTGCTATCATAATTTTGGTAGAGAGAGCACACCTTTGGTTTTCCCATCTGTCAGCAGTGCAGGCACATGCAAGGAGCTGTCTGGTGCAACTTGAGTGCCTGGCTTTGCTGTTTAGCATGGACGGATTTGGGGAAGGTGGACAGAAACAATTGCAAAATAAATCAAAGGCACAGAGCTAAAGCTGACTGAACTCGGCGGCTTTTTAGGCCCCTACATTTGATTGAACCCACCTAGAATCCAATTTTTTAATTTTTTTTTTAATCTCTTGAAGAAATGCCAAGTAACCACTGCCTTTTGTATCCCTTCCCTTGGAAAAAGTACCATTTCTCAAGCCATTTTCCTTCCTGTTCTGGGAGTTGCAAGGTTGTGTCCTAGGAAGCCAAACAAGCTGTGTAAGGTATTTTGATAAATCCTCACCTAACGCAAGGGAGTGCATTTATATACTGTAAAACTTGTTCAGAAACCTTCTACTGTCCATGAAGTGCTCCCAGGAAGTGCTCCCAATAGCGTTGATTGTAATCTTTTTTCAGTCTGGCTGAATCTTCATCGCATTTGTAAAAGCTACATTTTGATTGGCATTCATTAATGTTTATGAAGTATAGGGGGAGTAGAACATAGAGATGATGTGAGAAACTAAGCTATACTTGGTTTTTTTAGCACCCAATTGCTTAAAATGCAATTGTGTGTGCTCCTAATAAGGATTAGCTTGGAAACCAGCCTCTTAATTATTCTAACCTCCACAAAAATCACTAATTAGACTTTGATCATGCCAAGTGGAGAACTTCATCAACCGGGTTTTAGAAACGTATTTCAAGCATGTGGCGACAAACTAGGCACTTTCCAGAGATGGAGTTGGCTGTGTTGTGATAATGCAAAGTGGGAAGCGATCATACCTACCTTACAGAGGGCAGGCACCTACCGCTGTGGGAAGCAAGCTGGTGTCTTCTGCTGGGCCAAGGGCGTGAGTTCGGGTGGGAGGAGAAAGGGAGGGGGTGGGAAAGGGACAACTTTGGGGCGCAGGATTCAAAACAGAGAAAGTCTGAGTTTGTTCCTACCTGCACAGTATCAGTGGGCGTAATTTAAAGATAACCTCCCCCTACAGTTGTCTTTTTTTGCTTTTAAGTAGCTGTTTGTAATATGTGACAAGGTGCTTCAGACAGGGTCCTGATGAGGTGTCCTTCCCCCTCACCCCAGCTGATGTGGCTCATCTGTTAGATTTGACTGAGAGTGGCAAACAGATGTTGAATTAATTGTGGAAGTGCGACCAGCACAGCTGGTGAAGGTCCCAATGCTGATAGGTTTTCAGTTCAGGGAAGGGTGGTCTGGGGTTTTTTTCGGAACCCAGAACCTGTGTCACAGCCCCCGCACCCCAGCCTGCTCCATCTAGGCATGCCCTGTTAAGCCTCGGTGGCTTAGTTTAGTTATCCACCTCTGGATGTGACCGAGGCAGCTTTTTACGCCTTCAAGGGAAAGCATTAGCAGTCATCATCTTTTTGAACCTATAGAACTTAATCTTTGAACCTATAGACCTTAATCTGTGATTTCCATGTAAACCAGTGTAAAGGTGTGTGTCGCTGTAAAGCAGCGAAAGCCAGGAGCAGCACGTGCAAAGCGGCCTTCTGAAAACAACCACCTTGGTCTTGAGCCGTTTCACTTCATGATGGAATTGTAACACTTCAACCCAAGTGCTTTTTAATATTCCCATGAGATTTTGCAACAACTCAGTCCAAAATATATTAATTAGCTATGCCTTGGCCACTCATCCCTTCATTATATGCCACTTTTAGTTTGTCTGGTCATGTACGATCTTGTACAGATTTAGACTTTTACCAGCTACTCCTGACAATTGGCAAATCCAAAGCAAACAATCCAAAGCAAATTATTTAATTCTGGGTCATCCATTTCAATTTCTTAAAACGCTAGTTCTTTGATTTGAAGAAGCTTAATCAGAAGTTTCCTGAAGTTTGACATTGGTTTATAGGCCCTGATTCTTCAAAGCACTTGAGTAGAGGTTTTAAGTGTCTTCAAAAAATCCAGGTCTTAATTTATGTAAATATTTGAGGGCCTGATCCAACAATATTAATCACTGAGTATGTAAAGATATTGGCCAGTTCAAAAGAAATGTAGTACATAGACTCAAATGCTGAACTCCTGTTGAAATATTTACTAACTCAAGTCATCCAGAGTTTTGGGGGATTGCTTGACAGGCTTAAGAGTTTGCAAAGGCTTTAATATAATAAAAAAAAATAATTCTAGTCAAAAAGATAGGAATCAAAGGATGCAGCGAGGACCTTCAGACTCCAAATGCTTTCTAGGTAGGCTGGCTAGTAGACCTCACATTGAGCAGCTCACAAAAATCCATGAAAATTAATTCAGGAATTATGGCAAAGAGATGATACTACTTCATTTTTGAACAGATGAATGTTGTGTTCTTTTTTTTCTTTGATAGTCACTGGGTTTGTGTAGTTCTTGCCGTTATTCTCTCTTTGTGAAAGGTCTTGAATGGAAATATCAGCCACCTTCAGCCTGTCATTTGCATTTGTGTAAAATAATCAGTCATCCAGATAGCTGTTGCATAGGTGTTAATCTGCGTTCTTTAGCTTGGCACAAAGAATTCTCCAATTCAATTTTTATTAAATTGCTATATTGAATTGCACTTTAGAAAAAACCCACACAGTTAAATTAGAATGTGTCAAAGAATGTTAGAGAACCTTCTTTTTAAATCACTGTTAGGAGCGAATTTTAATTGAACAATTAGTTCTTTTTCAGAGATAGATATCTTCCTGAAATCCCACTCTGTTCCCTTTCAAGCATCTCCTCAGAACCCATTTGTTTTAGACCCTTGTCAAGAAGTGAAGCGGGCGTGTTAGATAGGATTTGCAGGAATCTGCATGGCCCCGATTACACGTGTCAAAGTGAAGTAGCAGCGAGACCCAATTCTTTGTCCTTCACCTGTTTTTGTAAATGACCTTGGTAAAATTAAAAAAATTCCATTTACCTGTAGTCTACTTTTCCACCAAATGCTAGTGTTGATTTTTAAAGCTACCCATGTTTGTCGAATCACGCTGTCATCATCCTCTACTCAGTGTTGTCTCGTACTCTCCGGTCCCTGAGCTGCCATTGCTTTCAGGGGCGTATGGCGTATCCCGTGTTGCTCTTAGGCGCGTATCTATGCACCTGCCTTTGGTCACTCTTGGAGAGCATGATGCTGGGGAAGATCCATATCATCAGTCTGAGCCAGTACGGCAGGCCTTACTCTTACCTGCCCGGCATGATTTTGAACTTTTGTCTTGCGCTAGACTGTTTTCAAATAGTTTCACCTCTCTGTACTTAATTATCTTACTTAATAGGCACACTCATATAATAAAAAATGATCCTCTGACAAATAAAATGCCTTTGTGACAGCCCCAGGTAAGGGCTGTCTGCAGAATGATGTTTAGACTTTGCAGACACTTTCATATATTTTCATAGAGTTTTCATTTTTAATTTATCATGGTTGTCATTCTGTCCAAGTTCTAGCTGGACATTATTTATTTCTGACTGCTGCCACTAAGGTGGAAATGAAGAATAAAAATTCTGTGTGTTTCTCAGAGTTGTGCCATCAGGAGAGGCATCAAAGCTTCCTTCTGGAAGGGGGCCAGACTTCTTAACAAACAATAAACTTAAGTAAAATGGACAAAGAGAAAGCATGCAGGCAACATTTTTAATTAAAGGAAAAAGAACCTAATGGCATGCTCTAGGAAGACCAAAACAGTCAAGTCTCATTAGAACCGTGGAATGTAGCTGCTAGTCTTAATTTATGATGGTGTATATGAAACGCTCGCAATCTCTACCCTTAACACAGGCATGCTTTTCCACCCACAGAAAGGCATGCGCAAGACTTCGTCAGCACTGGATTGCATCTCACAGTGATCGTCTCTGTTCATCTCATCCGTTTCACACATCTGAACAAGGGGAACTTAACCCAGGAGGTGCTTATGCCTTTTTAGTAATTATAAAAGAAACCTCTTTCACATGAAGGGAGCTGGGGCTCAGTTCAGCTGCCCAATTTCAGATGTTTCAGGGTATCTTGGTCTTCAGCTGCTGGTCGGAAAGCATGTGGGTGACTTATAGATTCTGTGTGGTATCTGCCAGTCCTGTATGGATGCTTTGAAGGTCTGAAGTAATGAACTGATTCTCTAGGATGGCATTTGGTTTGATGCCGAGAAGCCAATGCAGGCATCTACATCTGAGGTGTTGGGTCCATTAGAGTCAGCGGAGAGCCAGCCACTACACTGATCATGTTGGAAGCTCAGCTTGGACGTAGGCTGAAAAGCCATTTAGCGGACAAGCTCTTGAGAGTCTCTGTTAGGGTAAACAGAATCACTCTATAGACTCCATTGAGTCTATAAATAGACAGGTAGACACTTGAATTTCAGTGTCTTGATCTGGAGCTAAAGGTCGCCTTGTTGTTGGCCAGGTAACGATTTTACCTGATGCACATGCATTGCTTTCTGAAAGCTCATGAGGCAAAAGAGCAGAGGAGATGAAAGCGAAAAGAGAGCCCTGTGAAGACCCCCAGCGACGTCAGGTGTCCAACCTTGAGAAAGGCCTGGAAGAGGTTTGTTGCCATCTAAATGCCCGTGCGTACAGCGATGCTCCCTCCTGTTTTCTCTTGAGGGGAAAAGGGGATTTGTTAAGTATACAGAGGCACGTGGAAAAGCCAACGGACAGTTGTCTTCAGCAATCCAGAGGACTCCAGGTTTTTGTTGGTTACTTGGGCCAAAGAGTAAGACTTACTATCCTTTATTCTTTGTTTTACAACGCAATGTGGTATAGCAGCTTCCACGTGCCTGTGAGTCAGCCGTGGCAAACAGCGCTGCAGAAAGCCAGGCAATGCTACGCCTGCCAGGGAAATCTTCAGAGTGGCATCCAATTCTTTAGATCAGGATTTCTTTAGAAGCGGCTGCCGCTTATGATTAGATTCTTAACACCATAATGTGCAGAAAATATCAGAATATCTCTTGTGGGAGAAGCTGTATTATTCACCTTTGATAGATTCATAGAGTATAACAATTAAGGGGAGTCATAAGTGAAGCAAAAGCTCAGCAAAACAAACTGGTGCTGACATACACAGATAATGTCGACTGATAGCTGGTTGGCATTATGAATTGTTCTGTAATTAGGTAATTAAAGCAAGTCTGTACAAACTTTAACTTTCAGGAAACTATAAAAATACATGTAGCTGTAAAATTATATTTAGCCATTAATTTCTTGTCAAGTCTGGCATACCTGCCCGTAAAATGCTTAATAAAGAAGCTTGCACGTGCACAGTCTCATGCATTTCTTCTAGAAAGTACGCTATGTAACAGCGCAGTCCTAGAATTCCAAATTACAACGGTAAAAAGATCTATAATTTTCTGCTCTTCATTCCTTTTCAAGTTGAAGTTGTTATTACAGCTTCTGTCTTGTGCAGGCAGGAAGCCATTCAAAGCCCACCAGAAGGCAGCCCCACTGACTTAGCCAAGACCGTGCAAGAATGTCTTTTTTTTTTTTTTTTTTTTTTTTTTTTTTTTGCAGGATCGCCAGGCTGAGACTGAAAACTGTTGGTTACTGCAATTCGGACTTCTTACTAAGTTTCATTTCTGTCCTGTTGCCAGAAAACAAATCCCAGGACTTTTCAGGGAAAACAGGTGTTAGTGGGTATTGAGCCCTGAACTATCACATGGTCTTTCTACTGGATCTTGTAGACCCAAAATAGATCCACATAGGCCTTGTACACCATACACAGGAATCTCAGGAGAGATGTGGAGGAACTGATGATGAATGAAGGCGCACCAGCAGTAAAAAAAAAAAAAAAAAAAAAAAAAAGTCAGAATACAAGCCTACAGAACAGGCTTAATTCTAGGATATTTAGTTTAACTCTCCATTGCACTTGGAAGTCAATGAAATTTTGTACCTGCAGCCTGAGTATGGATTTTGGTTCTGTATATCTGAATTTCCAACAATCTGTCCAGAGGAGCCAGGGTCTTTATCTGCTTTTCTAAAAGCACTTTGCATTTTTCTTAGGGGCTGATGGTGGAGGGTTCTTTGCACCCTTCTTCTAGTTTCATTTGACAGAGATTTTTACAGAATTGGGCTCTGCAGGGTATACACAACAGGCAGTAGGCTACTACAGACATCTTTGGCGTTGGGTATTTCCTCCTAACATTGAATAAACTAAATAGAGGAATTTATGTAAAACTAAAATGGATTAAAACCAATAGACATATCACAGATGCTGAATTGGCTGATATGACAAGTTCCTCAGTTTCGAGTTGGTTTTTTTTGGGGGGGGAGGGGGGAGGGGACGGACACTGTTGCTGAACAGTTCATACTGCAACAGTAAGTCCCTTTCGCAAAAATGTAGGTTACCCCAACATCAAACTCAAGGTATCCTATGCAACATCTTTTTTTTTTAATTAGTAGTGCTTAGCTATCCAATACATTTTTGATGCATTTGACTCTCCACAACAGTAAAAACTGTAGAATTTCGAAGGTCATGTTCATTACTCAACTAGCTTGAACTTACTTACCCTGTACGCAGCTGCTAACATTATAAAAAATTGTGATACAGTAGAACAACAAAAAAAAAAGAGCGTAAGATACATAGGCAAACTGAATGTGGGCAATATCAATTGCTTTGCATCTTACTTTATAGAAGCAATTTCCCTTCACTGGGAAAATCCGTCTGACAATTAAATGAACCTCAGGGTGCTTTGGGGGCTGGCACAATTTTGCTTCCTTTGTTTTCCTCATGCTTTATTTATGACCTGCCAAGAGCTCGTAAAAGAAAAGCCAGGGTGCTTTCTCGGCATTTCACAATGCTTTAATTATCGGAGCAAATCTTGAAAATTACTAGCGTGCTTTTTGTGGTACTGTAGCCAAAACTTAGAAAAGCAATATAAACTGAAATATTGGTATCTGAAATGCTCGTGTTTTCTTTTCCTAAAGATGTGTCAACAGTGACAAAGGGCTGTGGCTGTCTCCATCTCTGGATGAAGGGCTCAGTTTTCCTAGTCCACGTGTTAACCATGTGGATAAAAGTACACAGATTTATTGGAGCTTCCTATGTATATTTTTTTAAAAAGGGCTGGTCATGTTAGTTCCACCACAAACTCCATCAGAGCTTCGGGTTCAATTTTATAATTTATTTTCTAAATTAGACAATACAACAGTGAGTTTAGAATAGTCTGCCGCTTGTGTGAGCCACTATTGTCTGCTAATGATCTTGTCCCCATCTCAAAGGACGATATGCGTTCTGCTGATGAGCTAAAAATTTGCTTTCGAAGAAAGCTTGAAGGCTTAAACTTTATAAAAGATAATTGTCTTCTGTCAAAATGAGATGTGAACGGATTTAGAAAGCAGTGGCATTATAGGCAAGAGAAGGCAGAAATGAGCCTAAATGCTTACATCTTGACACTTCAGCTTTTAGGTAGCCAGAACTGGAATGGATGGCTTATCAGCTTCCGACTGTAGAGTAGATGTGCTGTAACTGCTGGAAGGGAAAAACTCTGGGTTTATAATGTACATTGACATTGGTACTAGTAGTGTGTTCTGTAGAAAAAAATACCAAAGGGATTAAAAAAATACCAAGGGATTAAAAAGTCCTTTCAGAGACCTAAATCCTTACCTGTGTTGCAGTGAAATGTCTGGCAATCTTCTGAGCTTCCCCAATCTACGGCCACAATGCAGTTTGGCACAACAGAGCCAGGCTGGGCATAAGGAGGATCAGGCTAGCAAGCAGGAGCCCCCCAGCTCTAGTCCTAGTTCTGACACGCACTGCTCAGCCTGTGCAAAGGGGCTCTGAGGTGGCAGATGGGTTCTCTTGGGTCACACCAAGGTGGTGGTGGTGGACATAGGTAAGGTCAGCAGAGATCTCGTATTGCCCAAGCAAGCAGAGAGAACATCAGGTTACAACAGAGTCACAGCTGTGCTGCATCAACTTGCCCTTCTCAAGAGGTTAAGCTCAGGTAAAGAGCCAGGAATGGGAGCAGCTCCATCATGGATTCTGGAATTCAGTAGTTCATTCTGCTCTGCTTGCTCTGGGGATAGGCGGCCAGTAACTTTTGCAGACACGAGGGTAAAGCAACCTCTTCTGCTGTACCCTCTTGAGCTACCACAGAACCAGTTTGCTGGTACCTTAAGTCTCTGCCAGAGCGCACGCGTTATCTGTCAAAGAAAGGCGCGCTCAGCAGCAGCAGCAGGAGGCACGCCTCTGCTGGCTAAAACTGCGTAGCCGGTACAGACCTCAGTAACCGTGGTTCATGTCCTGGCTTCTTTGGTGCACGTGCACATGTAGAAGTTGTTGCTGATTCACTGCTGCCGTTACCCATGCAGTAGGCAAAGTGCACTGCAATGAGACTTGCCCAGTTCAACCACCAGGCAGAGGTTAATACAATTTATTCACCAATACCGTTGGAGTTTTAAGAAGATTGACCAGGGGATGCTAAGTTACAGTCAGTGATGCTTTGGTCTCACACGATTTTATTGCAACGGCTTAGAGGCAGGCACAGGTACCATGACTCGGTTAGCAGGACGGTAACTTCTTAAGCATGCGGTCGCTGTAGAGACATCACGGCGCGTGTCTGTGTGTGTGGGCCTGCACGGGGAAATCCTCTTAGCACGGGGAAGAGGAAACTAAAAAGCAGGAGGCAGATTTGAGTGCAGCAGCGTTTTCTGATGTCCCCTTATATTATCACAGAGATCTAGATTTAGTGTTTCTAAAGAAATAAAAACCCTATTATTTTTGCATCTAGTCCTTATTACCTCTACAGACATTTAAGTTACTTAATGTGCTGTGATGCTGTATTTTAGAACATTAAAAATTTCTCTTTTCTCATTTTTCACTCATCCGCAAAATCCTTTACTTTCATTATTTAGTCATTACTTCAGCATCTCAATGTGCTAAAAGGTGAGGTTTTTTAGCTCTAAACAATTTAACTGACTGATATTTTCCTGGAGGATATCTGAATTCCCATGGATTTTCTAAATACTCTGTCTCAAAATGCTCACAAATATGACATGTGATATTAAAACTGGCAGCTCCTCTTTAACAAAACAGCTCTACCTGACTGCTTGGGGTTAACATGCCCCAGTTCTTTCTAGGAAAGATACAGACAAATAAGAAGCCAAAGCTTTACCCAGAAAAAAGCCCCAACCCACTAACAGAGGAAAATGTCTTTGGTAACACACGTTTTATCGGTTTTAATTCACTCAACCCAGAGGTAGGTGAAACATTTCCTGTGTATTGGGATTGCGTGGCAAGGTTTTGGTAGTGAGAGGGCTACAGGGGTGGCTTCTGTGGGAGGCTGCTTGAAGCTTCCCCTGAATCCAACAGAGCCAATGCCAGCCAGCTCCAAGATGGGCCCACCGCTGGCCAAGGCCAAGCCCATCAGCAACAGTGGTAGTGCCTCAGGGATAACATATTTAAGAAAGGGGAAAAAAAAAAATGTGTGCAATTGCAGCTGGAGAGGAGTGAGAGGACGTGAGAGGAGCGAGAGGACGTGAGAGGAGCAGCCCCGCAGCCCCCCAGGCTGGTGTCGCAGGAGGGGCAGGAGGGGCTCCAGGTGCCGGAGCAGAGATTCCCCTCAGCCCCTGGGGCAGCCCATGGTGGGGCAGGCTGTGCCCCTGCAGCCCAGGGAGGCCCATGGGGGAGCAGATCCCCACCTGCAGCCCAGGGAGGACCCCACGCCAGAGCAGGGGGGTGCCCAAAGGAGGCTGTGACCCCAGGGGAAGCCCATGCTGGAGCAGGCTCCTGGCAGGACCTGTGGCCCCGTGGGCGGGAGCAGCGCGTGGGGGACTGTCTGCCGTGGGAGGGACCCCGGGCTGGAGCAGGGGCAGAGGGTGAGGAGTCCTCCCTGGGGAGGAAGGAGCAGCAGGGACAGCATGGGATGGTGGGATGGACTGACCCCATTCCCCATCCCCCTGCACTGCTGGTGGGGAGGAGGTAGATAATTCGGGAGTAAAGTTGAGCCCAGGAAGTAGGGAGGGGTGCGGGGAAGGTGTTTTAAGATTTTTTTTTTTAATTTTTTTTTTTAATTTCTTATTACCCTACTCCAATTTGATTGGTAATAAATTAAACTGATTTTGCCAAGTTGAGTCTGTTTTACCTGCGATGGTAATTGGTGAGTGATCTCGACCCACAAGCCTTTCGTTCTATTTTCTCTCCCCTGTCCAGCTGAGGAGGGGAGTGATAGAGCGGTTTTGGTGGGCACCTGGCATCCAGCCAGGGTCAGCCCACCCCATCCGGCCAACA
>NW_009258952.1:1696279-1707116 GCF_000687185.1 Egretta garzetta | reverse complement strand
CCTGAGCACCATTGCTTCCTCCCCGTGAGCCATTTCTAGCACATTCTCTGTCCTGATTGTAAAGTTAAATATGGTACGTTGCTTGTGGCTATTGATTTGTATGAAGAGTTTAGTCTTGTGGCTGGGAGGCTCAAGAAGGTTGGCCAAATCCTGGCCAGTTTTAAGTATTTTTGCCGTCAATGCTCTGTATTTTACTTCTGGCTTTTATGTCTCTGCATGCTGACACAGTCACCATTTACTTTCCTCGAGCATGGGGAATGACAGTCCTGCTTTAAATGCCAAGAAGCATATGGGCTCATATGCCTAATGCCACTGCTCTACGGCATAACCGTGTTAAGGGCAGACCGATCCATACAGGTTTTGGGGTTTTTTTAATGTGGCTTTGTATTGGAGGAGGACAAACGATACCTGAAATTATATGGAATTAGATCGATGTAGCAAATGGAAAACAATAGCTGATTTAGCAATGTCAGTTGCATCGCCAAACTTTCTCTTCTAATGGGTTTGTGATGGTTTAATATTTTGGGTTCTGTGCCTGCAAAAGTTTCATCTATACTGTGTGCCTTAAAATGTGTCCAGTGGAGCTGTAGTCTAAGAGCTGCACGGTATGGAGCTTTCTATAATTTTCTTCTGCCTCAGTTGCGCAGGTGGCGAATATAATGTAGGCTTCACTCCCTTCACTGGGGTTTGAGCTCCACCTTCTTTTTTAGGCTCTCAGTGTCAGAGACCAAATAAAAATGGGGCCAATATACGACACTGTCAGTATCACAAAATGGAGTTGGGAGATACAAAGCTCTATTTGGGAAGATGGCAGAGCATTCTAAGCACTGAAACTGCTATGAGCACACGAGACCGCATTTAAAATAGAAAATAAACGTAACTGGGATCAGGCTGAGGGAAAATCTCCATCTCCTCCAGCAATTTTCCTGAATGCGATAGATTGCAATATATTTTTCCCATTTGCACCTCAAGAAAAGGGAGGGAATGAATTCTACTAGGCTATTTCATCGAGGGAGTGGAAATTCACTGTGTACACTTGGATGAAATTTCTTAACTCTCAAAGTCTTTACCGAATAATAGCTTTGTAGCCAGAACTGTAAGAGCAGTAACTGTAACAGTTCCTCAATAAATGAAGCCGGTCAGGCTGGAGGGACTGGAGGTGATTGTACTTGCCTTGTCAAACTGGTTGGGGAGGAGCACGCAGCGTCACAGAGGGCAGCCACCAGAGAATGCGCATCTCAAGGGGAAAAAGGCCACGTATCAGTGTGCTGTGGAGTCACACTTGGGAGGTTTAGTACAAGTGGGAGCTGTAAGTATTTAGAATTAGAAAACTACCTTCATCTTCTGCAAGCCTTGTCCTGCATGAGTGGTGGGTTTCGGTTGGATGCTGGTAGCCTTTCTGGCCTGCTCCCATTACCGATTACTGTTCAGGAATTGTTGGCTTGGTCGCAGAGCAGTACAGGCTTGTTTTTTCCAAAGACTATGTGATAACTGGAATCACATACAAACTGCAATTTTCTTACTTCTGGCTGGAACATAATATTTTGATACAAACAATTAATATGGATACGTTCTCATCTTGCAACAAACAGACCACCGTATACCGCTTCTGAACTCTGTCTTGTTTAAGTAATGCACAACGGGGAGGTGCCAGCTTCTGTGGGTTTTGTTGCAGCTTGTTTTATAATAGATTTTCCTTCTCAATATTTGAGTTTCAGGAATTGAGGGCTTGCAGTAGAACAGAATTTTTCTAAAGAAAAACTAAATAAGCCCTACAGCTTGCACAGCTCTTGGAAAATGTGAGTCAGGTCCACCCTCAAGCTCAAGAAACCAGAAAGCAAATAAAAGAACCTAACAATGTTACCCAAAATAAATAACCACGGTGTGGGGGCACCTGACCGGGGGGGCATGGGGAAGAAGTTCTTCATTTTTTTTAACCCTCGAGCTTGGCACATCTGCCAGAAACTAAATAAACAAATTGTTATTGGAGTCAGGAAAGGACAAGCTAATGTAAAACAGGCTGAGGCATAAATTAGTAGTCATAGTGATCTGTCACAGGTGAGCGCTTCTCAGAG
Organism: Egretta garzetta; assembly: GCF_000687185.1. Classification (NCBI taxonomy): domain Eukaryota; kingdom Metazoa; phylum Chordata; class Aves; order Pelecaniformes; family Ardeidae; genus Egretta; species Egretta garzetta. The sequence goes on along the minus strand of NW_009258952.1, from coordinate 1,705,041 downwards.
AAGTGACTTGAAATGCCAAACCAACCTTCTGCTGAAATCCTGGGAATGTGTTTATCCAGCCACTTTATTTTAATCTAAGAAATAGCGACAGCTGCTATGAAGAATGCATACAGAGAAATATAAACACTGCAAACTGTTGTAAAATTTACTCGTAAACTTCCTTCTGTGGCTTCTCTGCCATCATAGTGCCTGTGTAGACACGTGCAGTACTGAGCAGCCACCGTAAGTCAGGACTCTCTAAATCAGAAGCTACAAAAATGTTAAGCATTGCTTTTTCTTCTTAAATTCCAGTGTTTTATGCAATACAATTTCTTCATCTTCTTTGCAACCATTAGAATTATCAATGGCAAAGAAAATAACAGGTAGAATTCCTGCATAACCTTAACTCCAACAACAGAGTTTATGGTTTCATGGGGAAAAAAACCACCCATGGTGCAAGACAAAGGATAAAACAATGACAGCTGGCAACAAGTAAATGTGCTCATCTTCTAAATGCTTTCATACTTGCAGCAACTGCTAAAGCCAACTTTGCCAAAACTCGTCAAGAAATGTCATATTACTTCTTTATATTTGTTCCTTGGGTTAGTGCTGGCTTTTAACATTTCAATCTCAAGACGGTATGTTAGGGTAAAGATGGAGATCATAAGCACACTGAGGAAACTGTTAAGCAGATGTCAGAATTACTGGCCCAAATCAACAAGTAATTAACACTCCTAACTTTGACCAAGTGGGTAGAACTAATAGAGCACACACACAAATATGTGCTCTGAAAATAACTGAATGGGGGCTATTTCTGGAGTGCTCGAGGAGCATTATGACAATATGTTTGGTCTCAGGGTTCAGCCAGCCTTAATTCTCATCTCACCTTTCTCACTTGAGATTACAACTGTTTCAAAAAAATTACTTCCGTCTGAAGTGCTGTTAAATTTGGAAAATGAATATTCAGCCCTTGTTTTGTGAGAAGTACTGTCTGCTCAGGCTCATGTTGATTTGATCAGAACTGGACGAATAGCGCTGGTTTAGCTTTCTTTTTTAGGTGTAAAGCTGAAACAATGGTCCTAGGGGCTTTCTTGAATCTTTGCAATATTTTTGCTGCTTGGGTATAACAACAAAGCGCGTTTATTTGATGGCTGAACAGTCTTACAAGAGCTAAATAGCTTAGACGGCAAATCTTTATTTAGATTTAATTGCAGCAGAATCTAATTACAGTTGTGTATTAAAGACTTGAGAGTCTCTGATCTCTTCAAAAAATCACCAATACTGCCAAAACTACAAACTCATAAAAAACATAAGACTGATTGACGTCGTGAGATTTTTGCACTGAAGTAATGTATGCAATTTCTTCGGAAGGAAAACAATAGCTGCCATTAAAAACCAACAAAAAGACAGAAGTGATTTAAAGGGCCAAATCCGGGAGAAAGTATGAAATATTGAAAGATCTAGTAACGAAGAGACTTGCCTAGTGTAAGCAGCAGACGACTCGAGTATCAGTTAGATACTGCAAAGTTTCAGAGATTTTCATGCTATCGTAAGGAGGAATCTAGGAGGCATATTTCTGTTTTAACTACAGAGTTATAATGGCAAAACTGTGCCCCTAGCATGGGTGGGTAGAGCCCTGCTCTGCCTGGCTGCCAAATGATGGGGTGGGCCTGTAGCACAGGGCTCCAGGTAACGAGAGGCTGTAGCTTATTTCTCACGTTTCTCTGCAGCGGTACAGACACCCTTCTGTTTTCTTGATCTGATGCGCAGACAGGAAGAAAAAAGAAGTTGCAATACTCCACTGCGAAGGAGGGAAGTAAGAGCTAAGGTCATCTACAATGATTTTTTTGTCTCTCCTCCCTTTGAAATCCTTGGCTGCTGCATTACTTCCATCAGGAGAAAGTTCAGGCTTAGAATTGAAGGCAAAAAAAATGCATGCCACTTTTTTTCCTTTTGTTTATCGTCTTTTCCTTCCTACTCCTCCACTGCGGATGACTAACTTCCCCTGCAGCCCTTGGGGGGACTGACAGTACAGCACAGCCCCCAACTGTTTCAGGAATGGCTCGCTATTTTGCTAGGAGAAACTTGCCCGGATGCCGAACGTGCAGCCCACGCACAGGCTCCATACCATGCCTTTCTTAGATGCAGCTACTGACCACATGTAGAATGTAGAAATAAGGCCTCAGCTTCCTTTTTGCAGGTAAAATGGTACCAGAACAGGATGAAGGCCTGTAACTTCTCTTCTTCTGTCCCATAAGCTCTTTAGATCTGGTGAGGACATCTGACCATGACTGCCGTACTAGCAAGAGAAATCCTGCACTAGTCCACTTACCTTCTGCTACTTCACTTCCCACTGCTCTTGCAAGCGATAGCATCTGCCTGGGTTCCCCCACCTGGCCTCCTGGGCATGGAGATCCCCTCCAAGGAACGCCACAGCCACACAAGGAGAAAATACAATGCTCAAAACCAGAACATGCCAATATTCAATGCAATTCAGGCAAAGTCAAAACAGTTGTTCCATATTTGACCCCAACAACTTTTTGGTGAGCAGTGAGATGCAGCTGTACTCTGACCCTGCAGAAATGGAGAAGTCAGAAGTACCTGCAGCATAATGAGACCATGAAAAATGCAAACTTTGTTTTTTTCCCATCTGTATAGAGTTCTGATGTGTCTTCTATAGCTTTTCTCTGAATTTCTTTTTTTTTTTTTTTTTTGGCCCAGAGCAGCTGGGAATATTAGCCCTCCAGCAACAAGTTTTTCAGGAAAATCTAATTACATACACTATATTTCAACCCAGAGCACATTTTACAGCCCACTTTGAAAACAAAGCTACTAGTTATGGTGCTATAATGTTACTACCGATGTTATAATGGGCATTTTGTGCCTGACCTGACTCCTATCTCACCACTTGATCAGATTGGTTGGCTTTTGCGAAGTCTGATTAGGCATTAACTCAAAACATAAATCCTAAGGAATTTTCTCAGTCCCTTCGACATTTTCTAGTTTGCTGCCATGCCTGAAAACCTCATTCTCCAAAATCCCATGCTGTCGCTTTTGTGAATGAATGCAAAACACTCTTGGAGCCATGGTAAATACACACTTTTACATGGAGACACTTAATTTATTCCAGCTGCATATTTTCTCATCTATTACTATGTCCTTAATTTTCCTAATCAAACCACCTGTTGTTTCAGATAAATGGCTAAAACTACCGTCTGCCTGTTTTAAGTTTAGGATCCAAAGAGGATGTAATAACAAGATGGTCGTTCAATCTGTATTCTCCAAACAGATAACTAAATTCAATATCCAAATGAAAGACAAATGTTCAGTTGGACAGAGAAGCAGCGGAAGCAGCTTGGTAGGCTGCATTCCTAGTGGGAAGAAAGTCCTCTGCCTTTAAAATCTAGACTGTTCTCACAGTTAGGAACACACCCTTAGGAAACAGCAAACAGATTCTCCCAAATACGGGGAACTGCACACAGTTTCCAAATAAGGAATTCTCCACGGAGTCTTAAACAAAGGAAATAATCCTCTTTTCCCACTGTAAATCAAATGAAACATTTTTGCCCTAGAAGAGACTTAGGTATACTTTCCTAGATGAACACATTCACTTCAGTCTTTTGAAGTTCCTATGCTTTCAGTTTTGTTTTTGCAAAAGGATATAGGAATGATGTCTCAAGTTCCAGCAGGCAGACTTGTTTCTCTAGCTTCTTTATATTCTCTGCTCCAGTTGATTTGGGAGAGCCTGTCTGTCTGCAGAGACAAAACGAAAAGCCTTTTTTTTTTTTTTTAATACAAACTATCGTTCTGAAGTCTGTAGAGAATATGTTCATATGACAAATATTTGTAGCTGCTCCCAGAACAAAGGGACCAAACCCAGATGTGTATAACTCATTTAGGAAAGGGAGAAGGGGGAAAAAAAGCCTTAACTGTCTAATCTGCTTTTGCTCTATTGGCCTTTTGCTGAGTAACAGGCTCTCGGAACCTCCTCTAATCAAGGTCAAAGATTGCTACACACACATGGATTTAAAAAAACACCTTTGAGCCAGTAGCTGACATGCCTTTACCTTCCAGTTCCAGCAAAGCCCCCCCTACCTCTGTGTTACTTGCAACACCAGCTTGTGCGCTCCTGGACAGAACTGACAATGTCATTTATGTGCAAGTCTACAGTTCCCGTCTGGAATCCTGATTTTTCTCCTGTACTAGTGCTCTGTATCAAGTTCTTACTTGCAACTTTCGAAGAGCTGTTTTAGCCCACAGGCAGACCTCTCAATTACTGTTGCAAGATCTCCCAATAAAATCAGGACTTAATTATTAGTGATTTTTTTCCCCTCTGAGAAGTAGGTAAGTAATCAGATTTAGTGGGGGCACGGCCTCTGACCAGCCTGCACCCTAAATATCTTCTCTATATCCTCGTGGGCAGCGGTGGCTGCTAGCTGACCCAGCCAACTCAGTCCCTGGAAGGTGCCAGCAGGCCTCCTAGTGATGCTGCCCCAGAACTGGCTTCAAGAACAAATACAGCGTTAGACCCTATACAGAGGGCAACACTGCTGGAATTTCCATGCGTATCATCTGACGCTCACTTTCCATCTCTAAGCTGAAGGCTAGGTCTCAGTTCAGAACAACGATTTTCTGCTCCAGCAGAGACATGCGTTCCTCAGGCTTTTTTTTGCTGGTAACAACAGCACAATCAATAAACACTGTGAAAGGAATACTAGGAGGAGTGAAGAGGTTGTTTTGGCTTTAAGGAAAGAACGTCCTCATTCCATAAAGTTTCCTCTTCCACTTGGGGAGAGGGGAAAGGTGGGGAGGAGTAAGAGAGGAGATTCACACATCTACCGTTTCACTTCTCTATGACACAACGGAGGGAGCTGCATTCCACATTTGGCCTTGAACAGAGCACTGGACAGACCCCACCCCAGCCACCGCTGCTCAGTCACTCTCTCCCTCACTGTCTCTCTCTCAGCTGTGTTCATCCTTGGGAAGGCTCCCTCTCGCCAGGCATGTTCTTGCCTCCTCCTCCCACCCACCCACCCGAGTTTCCCTGGCAGCTGCGTCTCAGCCTTGCTCCAGCCCTTAGGATGTCTCCACCTACCACTTCCTGCTATGAAAACCCTTTAGGTTTATACCACATCTGCTCACTTGGATAACGAGACACCAAATGCTGAGCTGTATCACCTCTCAGAGGCGCAGTTGGGGGAAGGGATGCAGAAGCAGCTTAGCGTACCTTGGCGGCTCTTTTCCTGTTTGGATTCTAGGGGATCCGCACACGTCAGGAACTGAGTCTGTTTTAGCAGCCCTTGAATTCCTTCCATCCACTCCAGCAGCCCCTACAGCACGTAAGAGTCACCACAGTGAGCACTCCCTGTACAGCAGCTACCGTGTGGGAGCATTTATGACTGTCCTACACAGCTCTCAAGATATGACAATTCTCCTGTCCTTCACGATTCTTCAGCTGCAATAACCTGGCCTCAATGTGGTCCTTAAGTAACTGTTAGGGTCCTTATGCTGCTCCCTTGTGCATAATGCTGGCTCAACTACGCAGCTCCAGTCTAGCCAGGTGTGGAAGGGTGCAAAGGCTTTTAAGAGAGACAGAAGTTGGGAGAAGGGGCAGGAAGGCGAGAGCTGTGCAGGAAAGGAGCTAGGCTAGGAAAGGAGCTGCAAAGGGCTGCCTCAGTCCTTTGGGAGGAGATGTTCCACAGGAAGCTCACCAGGGAAGAGGAGTGTGCTTCAGACTCCCTCTTGACAACTTTTTTTTGTGGAAAAGGGAGAGAATTAGTTCAAGGCATCATTATTTAGGAGGTGGCTTGCTCTGTTTGCTCCATTACAAATTATTAAAAATGGAAATACCAAAAATGAAATCGATTTTCCAGAATCTCACTCCATCAGCGACTGAATGAAACAAACATTTTAACATTTTATTTCTAGCTGGTATGTTGCAAAACTGTAATGTTTGGGCTGTAAATGCTTCAGGGAACTTGAAAGAAAACTATTTCCACTGGATCTTAAATCACAGAAACACTTCTATTACTATGAATTTCTCACACTGTACAAAAATGAGCTTTGATGCTTTTAAATTCAGCTCTTCTTTATTTACCTCATAACATTACAGCAGGAAAGGGTTCATAAATATTGAGTATTATACCCCAAATAATGTCAAAACAATGAATGTCAAGACTCCTAAAGAGAAAAACTGTAGTTTTATGACAGCAGGCAGCAGGGACAGAAGAGAGAGGGAGAGAGACAGAGAGACAAGGAGAGAAAGTAATTTATTAAAAGCTGAACATTACATAGAAGCAAATATATGACTGTATTTCTAATAATGTAACTCTCAGAAAAGGTATGCTATGAATCCTTTTGAACCCCTCAAGACTCATGTGTGGAATGCAGTATGTGCCGGAGGCCCAAAACAAAGAACACATACGAATATTTCAAGGAATTAATTTAAAATACTATAGGATTCCTGCGTGTATTGTAAATTATTCTGACTGCAATTTCAAGGCTCTTTATGCCCGAGATGAATAAAAGCAAGTTTCCTATATTCCCAGAATATAGGAATAAAGCTGTGAAATGAGTGCTGTCCATCAAAATAAAGGGCAACTTTGAGATTCTGCTCGACAGCATGATAAATTAGGCCCTTCTCTCCTTACTTGTACTGGCTTTCTTACATCAGGAAAATCTCAGTCCTGACCAAAAGTAAGCGTTGGGTATTTTTTTTCCCCCCACAAAGAGACCAATGACTATAACATTTCCTATCCAACCCACATTTCTATCCCTTGTTTCCTCGAGACTATTAAGAGTCCCCACCATGCCAGCCTAATTGTCATGATAATAAAACTATGACCTGTTCAGCTTCTGAAAGCCAAAACAGGATCCAAATCCAGGAAAGGGTTCATGGCTGTGAATCAGTTAAGGAGACTTCCTCCAGTCCAGAGTTAGTTAAGTAAGATCCTGAGCCTCAAAGATTTAGATGTCTAACTTGTATTTAAAGGTACCTAATTACCTTTAAGAATCTGAGCCTAAGTCCCTTGGGGTTAACTTGTGCCTCCCTCCTTAGCATTTCCTACAGCTATTTCAGAGATCCTTGTTCAGCGTGCTGACGCTAGGCATTTCAGGGGGGAACAGATCTCTTATTTCAAACCTGTGGATGCTATCAGAGCAGTTAAAAGCTAAGGTGCTTCAAAGGAACTGCTGGCACTTTTAAAATCCCCATCGTGAGTTCAGCTTCTCATTCCCACTGACCTGACTTTGCATACGCCTGAAACCCACCTTCTTCTTATGCCTTCCATCTTCTATATGTTTAAATACAACCACTTCTTCCATGAGCCCTAGATAACGTGCTGCCTTCCTCTAAGAAGCAGCAGGCTTTTTCTTTCCTGCTTTGCAACATCCTTGCTTTGGAATCCATCCAGTAAGCTCCTTAAGCACACGGAGTCACAAGTACTTAGCACAGAAGGGTATTACATAAATAATAATAATAATATAGTTAATAGCCCATAAATGGAATCTTAAGGGGCTTCTAATCTTCACACGTGCTTGGAAAGCAGCTTTCCAAAACTATTTAATTTGGGTGAGAGTTCTTAGCAGCAACATAATAAGCAAAATATCAAACAAGTTTGTACAATTACATAGCCAAGTGGGCTCCAGCACAAGGCAATATGTGTATATAGTTTGGCTGTGGCAGACCGTTGCCCATCCCCGGATTCCTGAAGTTCATTTTTAAAGAAAGTTTGCAGGGAACGTGTGGGATGTGTTACTCTCCTGCGCTACTCACTTGAAACTGGGTGCCAGGTTGGAGGAGTGAATCACTTTGGAAGCAGTGGATTTCTTTAAGTTTCCTGAAATAAGAAATGACGTAGTTTATGCAGTTACGCACACGCTAGCAATACACTGTTGATGCCTATATTTAATGGTCTTGATTTTTTAAGGTTAAATGATGTCATATATAATTCCAACAACCCTGGTGTTTGTAAGAACAGTTTGTTCTCCATTTTCATGGAAGATTTCAGCACCGAAATTGCAAACAAAATGAGGAGGGTTAACAGTGCTGTCAGGGTTTCTGGTCTTACTTGTGACTGAAATGTTGCTTATGTATGAAAAATGCTTATATGAAAAAGAGAGATATCCCTGAATAATGATTTTTGCTTCAGACCAATTTGACTACACTATCATCCCCCCCAGCAGTGGGGCCTTCAGGAATGATACTGATCACCTAGTTTTTCCGTGAAATACTCTTATTTCAGTAAAAACTTGGATGGTTTAAAGTGGAATATTGCTCTGCACTTGGAAAAGGGTTGTCCTGGAAACCTGCATCCACAAAAGTGGCTAAGACACAGGCCATGGGCCCTCTCGCTGACATGGCATGCACTTGTGTGTTGGCCAGTACTTTCCCATTCTGGCACCTGATTCCGCAGTGGGTCCCGGGGAGCCACCAGCGTGTTTTCCGCAGGGACATGGAAATCTCCGAGGGAAAACCAGCCTCCCCTTGGAAAAAGCAAGCTGTCATCGCTAGCCTACCCAGGGATGGGGAAAACTGCTGGCTTGGAAACTGAGGCACCGAGGCAGCCCTCAGGGCTGCGCCCCTCTCACAAGCCATCCGCACAGCTCGCGTGTGGGGGTAACAGAGGCGCCTCTGGGGCGGAACGCAAAAGGTCTGCCCCTAGCGCCGCTCCGTTTCCCTCAGGTTTCCCCTCCTGGCTCCTCGCGGAGGCCTCCGGAGGGGGGCGGGGAGGGGATGACAGGGCCGGACCGGTCCCGCCACCCTTCCCGCCCAGCAGCGGGAA
>NW_009258952.1:1676258-1695659 GCF_000687185.1 Egretta garzetta | reverse complement strand
CAGAGTGTGGGGTGCGCAGCCTGCAGGGAGGGAGCTGGCGGGGATGGGGGGGGCAGACCCTGAAGCCAGAGGGTAAAGCAGGGTTCCTGAGCAAGGCAAAGAGAAAGAAACAGTGGGCTGAAGGGGGGGAAGCTAAGGCTCGCCTGGGAAGAGCAAAGGCAGCAAGGCTACTCTTCCCCTCCCAAACGCGGAGGAGGGCCCATTGCCCCTCAGGGTGATGGCTGATCACCCAGGTCTGGGAGATGGTCCCAGGGCTGGCTGCTGCACAGCCCTCTGCCTCGCTCAGTCTCTCCTCACCCCTCACACTGCCCTCTGCTAATCCGGCCCAAAACCAAAGGCAAGGAAGCAGAATGGTGGAGGGGCAGGTCACTGCTGTAGAGTTGAGGGGAATGGGATGTCCCCCGCTGACAGACCTGCTGGCCTGGAAACGTGGAGTTGCACCCATGACTTACTGTTCTGCTGTCAGCAAATAACAGCGAGAAACCACCAAGTCCCTGCACTGCTCATCTGAATAAAAGATGGCAGTTGCCACCGGTAAAGGTTAATCCTCCAGTTCAAATGCCAGAAGGGCATGTTGTGGAGTGAAAGTGTTCATCAAGCCTGATAATGACCACATGGTAACATACATGGATTCAGGTGATGCAATGAGTGTCCTCTCTTTGCTTTTAATACAACCTGCAAAATTGTGCTGCAGGACTCGTTCTTAATTTATCCTCCTCCTGCATATATTTCCCATGTTGCAGGTTTCAATGGCATGATCATGTGTTTTTTTCCATAGGATGCCTCTCTTCCTCAGTGCATGAGGTGGTTGGTGGTCTGGGAATGAGTCGTAGCTGGGCACTGAAGGGGGATGTTACCTGGCTGGCTGCTGTTTCAGTTTCGCAGAAATGGGAATGCGTATAGTGAGTGACATGAGGGAGGTCTGAGGGATTCGGAATGGTCTCAGGAGCAAGGTAGTTAAATGCCACGTAGCAGAACTGCAGACTGTCTTTGCCTGTGGGACAGAGCTGCTTCACAGCGCTGGGTAGCAACTTAAACTCCAGCACGCTGGCCGCTGCAGGTATGTGCTCCATCACCAGACTTCTAGTCCCAAAAAAGAGAGTGCAAAAAAAAGCGCTAAATACTCTGAAAAAGTAAGCAAAACAAAACATGTGCGTGTCTTAGACTGAGAATCCGAAGTACTGTGTCCCTTGTTCATATTCTTTACTAGCTTTAGTTAAATGAGCATTTCCCGTGGTATCAGAGCTGGATTCTGATCCCCCACGTCACGTCTGCCTGTACGCTGTTCCCTGCCTCTGCGCAGCACTACCAGCTCCCCAAACGCACTAACGCAACCGTTTGCGGGCCTGCAGCTCAGGTGATTTACAGGCCAATCTCCTAACTGATTGCATCAGCCAGCACTACGATGGAGGCAGCAAACTGTGCTGTGGGAGTGGGACTGGGCAGCTGGAGATGGGGAGGCCGAGAGAGGGGGAGCTTCTTTAACTGCTTTTGCTGTGTGAGGGAACTTTCCTGTAGCTATACCCCGAGTCCCTCATCACTCGAGTAGTAATGATGGTGTGGAAGCTTGCCTCTCACCTCCAAAAGGCGTGTAACAACATATACATTAATGTTGGTGTGCAGAGCACAACATTAATGTTCTCAGTGCAGAGCAGCGTTGGGGCTACATTTGGCCCCAAAACAACCACAGGCAGAACAGAGGCAAGATCAAATTACTGACCAGGAGCTCAAGTGGTCACTGGCTGTTCTGCTCACCAAATAATGCCAGAATCCCACAGGGAAAAAAAACCCACCCTAGCACATCACATGTAATTAAAGACTGCATCCTCGCACAGTTGTGCAAGGGGCTTAAGCGAAGGGCACAGCTCTTAACCCAGCATTTGACTAAAATGCTAGTTTCCTTTGAGATATTCTGTTTATCCAAAAATACCTCTCTGCCCATTTAGATCGGGTCAGGATGGCTGTTTCTCCATTTCAACCTGCCCGTGACACCTGGGAGGGTGCTGCAGACTGCGAGCAGCATGCTGGTGCCTGAGGAGCGGCGATGAGCTGGTAGGGGCCTCCGAAGTCCTGCCTGCTGCTGGGGCAGCCCAGCCCAGCGTAGCCCTTCTCCCACTCTGAGCCGGACAGGGTCTGCTGTATTCTTTCCCTCCCGCTGAAAGCATCCTGTGAGCTGAGAGCTGGGCAGCCTCAGCCGGCTGCACAGGTGGAGGGAGGCAGCCTGTGTTCTCCAGGGAAGGGCAGCCTCTGGGATACATTATTGATTTGCCAGGGGAGACTCTTGCTGGCGGGCAGAGAGGGAACAGGGCAGCTGGGCCCTGCGAGAGGATGGCCTGCCCCACCAGAGATCAATACGCTTCAGCAGACCGGGGAGCAGGGGCTGGCAAAACCAGAAGTTAGAAAGGCAGAAGTTTCCTTTGTTCTGTTTGTCTTATGGAAAAAAGAGATGAGGAAATAGGTTTAAGGATTCTGGGTATAGAGAAGGGAATAACCTCTTTATTTACAGAGTAGCGCAGCCCATCCAGCAGTGACAGGTTTTTTTAAAGACTGTTTTAAGGTTGTCTGTAGCTGAGGAAATGGTGACTGGTAAGGGTGGGGAATCTAGAGAGTTTAGTGCATGTTTGTTGGGTTACTTCTGGTTTGAAATAAGGGCAGCTTCAGGGATGAGTGGCCAAGTTCCCAAGCCAGTATTTTGTGGTTTTACAATCACACTTTCAAAAATGTTTTCTCCTTCCTGTTGCTGTGCGGAAGATCCACCAAAATAGCCCTGAAGATTGCCAGCACACCAGGCAAAAGAGAGAAAAATATTGCTAATAGCATCTGTTTTGCAGTTTGTGTGACATGCAACACTGGGAGACAATAGGTTTGAAATGCAAGTGTGTTTCTGTTGCTTGTAATTTGATGGTGACTCTTTAAGAACATAACATTGCGTCCAGAGTTTATTTTACAGTTCCCAGTAAATAAGAGTTAGGCTGCCAGGCGTGGTTACTTTGGGGTTTTTTTAGTTGTTCCTAAAATCATGGTCTAAAAACTCCTAAAATGCAGATTGTGCCGCTGCACAGTTTTGGAAGGGCTTGTTCATTGCGTCCCCACAGCACTCCATACTCTGCTTTACTGTTGCACATTTGCCTGCAAGGCTGTATTCGAAGAAATCGTATTTTGTAACTTTGTTCCCTTTAATAAGAACACGTGAAGAGCACTTCCCCCTTTTTTTTTAAATAACTATGATACAAAAACAGTGAACTAAACAGGGCACAAGTGGTGACTGATAAGTGACTCTTCATGCTGATAGCATGCCTCTTGGGATGGCTTTGATCCATGCAGCCAGTACTCTTCAGGCAATGCCCAGGCTCAAGCCAGAAACCATACCCAGTGTGGGGACCTTGTTTTAGGAAAGGAGGAGAATGCTGCTACATAGACCAGTGCTACTGGCCCTTAGAGTCAGAGGACGGGTGCTGAACCTGTTTGGGTTGCTAATACAGATGTAGCTGAAATGATATATCAAGGAGGCTGTTCCCCATTTTCAAGTGGAAGGCTGAGGAGCAAACGGTGAGGTGAAGCAGCCAGGGCAAGCAACAGGAGATCTTGGGATACAACACAAATATTATTGTTATTTAGTTTTAGGGCCATAAACTTGCAATGTTGGTGTTTCAGGTTTTGATAATCAGGTAACTGCTATGAAGCGCTGCCACAAATCTCGGCTTCATTAAGTACTTAGCTGTCGTACACCTTTCCTGGGTAATGGTCCTGGTCCTGCGCAGAATCTGTTAGGAGGATCTCAAGCTGGTGGGACATGTAAGGTGCACGGATCTGCTTGCCTGGTTTCTTTACTGAGTGAATAGCAATTTTAAGTAACAAAATGCAGATTTGTATCACATTTCGGCTGCACCAGCTATATTTGAGTAGTCTTCACCAGAAAAATGTGTGTTTCCCCCAGGATGTGAAATATGAGCTACAAGGTAAAGGGAGAAAGCAGCTGGATAAAATTTGTGTTTTCTTCTCCTACTAGAAGTCTGTAACCTCTGGCAGCAAGCATTGTGTCAGCTGGGTGCGTTCATGCCTCAGACGTTACTGCTATGCCTGCCAGCGTTTGTCTGTAGCAGGCCGCCATCGATCGGAAGGAGGGGTCAGGAACCTTTCTCCTTCAGCATGCTGCTGCAGATATTCAGCCACTAAGCTTAGGGATACAGCAGTTGTAAAACAACAAAATAAATTCCAGCTTCCCTTCCCCTCCCTCCCCAAACCCCAAACACCCTGGGTTCTCCCTAAATAATGTCTGTGGTCACCTATTTGGGTTACTTGCAAAGTTTCCACTTACCACAGTCATTTTGTAGGAATGAGTGTGTTCTTTCAGTGCGAGAGAACATGGCTTTGTGATAACAAGAGCAGAAATAGGGAATGGGAAAAAGACCAGGGGAAAGTAGAGGCCTTGCCTAGTACTGCGCTTTTACCAAGTAGCCTGAGCAGAGTATCAGGGAGAAGCCAGGCAGCACTTTACCCCAAGCTATCATGTTGGTTAAGGCTGAAAGCAATTACTAACGGTTTCACAGGGTAAAGACCACGTTTAGGGTTGGATCAGCTTTGTTCAGGCAAGAAGGCTGTCTATGCAGTTACCTCCAGACACTTTTAATTTGTCTGATTCACAGGTTGCCACATCTGAAAATGGCAAAGTCCAGTTAAGCTTGGAAAGAGAACAAGGGGACCCAAGTGCACCTTAAAACTGCCTTCCTTAAAAGCAAGACAGTCACTTCTAAAGAAGCTCTGCTTTAAAAATCCCCTGGGGTTTTGCTCCTCTCTCCTTCTGTTAGGCTGTATGAATACCTGGGGAGTTTAAGTCACAGAGACTTCCACTGGACTGGCTGCCTTGCTGACGTGACGCTTCATCAGAACAGTAGAAGGAGAGCTATTGCCAGCACAAAGTTGTATGTGAGTGGAATCGGGATGTGCTAATCCAGACTTGCACAGATAATGTCCTGAATTCATATGCTCCTTTGTTTTATGAGTTTGAAATTTCCAAAGGTGCCTCTGGGATTTAGGTATTCAATTTTCAGTGGTACCCAGGTGCTTAAATACAGTAATTAAAAGTACAGACTTGCTGTGGGGGCGCAAAGAGAAGAGCTGAGTGACTTTGAGAAATCATTTTTTCACCGGAAGCGATGCCAGTGTGTGCTCCCAGCTCTCTTGAAGCAGCTATAGCTGTGCACTCTTTCAGCGAGAGCGGTGTCCTTGAACAGCTCCAGCCATTGTGCTTTTGTAAATTGGCTTTCAAAGGTTCTAGGTTTTCCTTATCAGTATGTAGGAGGACAAGCCTCTTTTGAAATGTTTGTTGATGCTACTCTTTATCTTACAGGAGGGGCATTCTGGCTTGACCCAAAGAAATCTGCAGTGCTTCTGAATGAGCTGTCACTGCTTTTGCATCGTGCTGAAGTGGAAGGCTTTCTGTGCTTGGTGTTGTAAGTGTCAAAAGCCTCTGACCTACACAAATCTACAGCCACATAAATGTGTATTTCCCTTATTATTTCAGTCTTTCCTCAGAACTGCAGAATACAGAAAAATGGTTACATTTCCTCAAACGATTCCAGTAATCAAATACAAGAACAGTAGAAAAATCTGTACGTGAACTTAAATGACAACTTACAGATAATTCAAGTGGATTTTTATATAGCATATTTTTTAAAGCTAGTAAGTAGCTAAAAATGCACTTCATCTTTGGAATTTCACATGAAAACCACTTCTAAAAGAAAACATCCCTGTTCCTCCTTTTTCTCAGTTCCTTAGGTACTTGCCACAGCTTGTGTTTTGTGTGGTGAAATTGGTGTATTAGACACTGAAATGAAAGAAGCAAAGTGATAGAACCTGCCCTTCATTTATCTTTTTTTTTTTTTTATCTGCTTGCTTCTTGCCTTTCAGGCCTGAGCTGATACCTTCCGTCCTTTACAGAAACAGCACTCCTTTACATGCCCAAGCCACCAGCCCCATGGAACAGCCCACATTTTAGACACTACTAACCTCTCCTGTCCCACTTCTAAAAGTCTGCTGGGCTGAACCTATCAAACTGTTTCTGTGGACTCTGACAACATGTAAGGGGAGTGGCAGGAAGAGAAGATGTGAATGTAGTAGAGGGATGAACTACAGTGCACAGCAGTGTAGCCGACAGGTACAGAAGATGGCTAAAGTAGTACTGTGCTGGTTTGGGCTGGGATGCAGTTAATTTTCTTCACAGTGGCTAGGATGGAGCTATGTTTTGGATTTGTGCTGGAAACTCTTGATAGCACAGGGATGTTGTTGTTATTGCTGAGCAGGGCTTACAGAGAGTCAAGGCCTTTTCTGCTCCTCACCCCACCCCAACAGCGAGGAGGCTGGGGGTGCACAAGAAGTTGGGATGGGACACAGTCGGGACAGCTGACCCCAACTGACCAAAGGGACATCCCACACCATATGACGTCATGCTCAGCAATAAAATCTGGGGGAAGAAGAAGGAAGGGGGGGACGTTCGAAGTGATGGCGCTTGTCTTCCCAAGTAACCGTTACACGTGATAGAGCCCTGCTTTCCTGGGGATGGCTGAACACCTGCCTGCCGATGGGAAGTAGGGAATTAATTCCTTGTTTTGCTTTGCTTGCGTGCACAGCTTTTGCTTTCCCCATTAACCTGTCTTTATCTCAACCCATGAGTCTTCTCACTTTTACCCTTCCGATTCCCTCCCCCATCCCACCGGGGGGCGGGGGCGTGAGTGAGCGGCTGCGTGGGGCTGAGTTGCTGGCTGGGGTTAAACCATGGCAAGTACAGAAAGGTTGACTAAAGGAAAAGACAGAACATTTTAAGACACTTTCAGCAAAGCACTTTTGTGTCTATGTTATGGTGCTGTGTTTTGTGGCAGTGCTTTACAGAGTTTATCAGGAAGACCTTTAAAAAGTCTTGGCCTCCACCCCACTCATTTATGTTGCCATCTAGGCCAAACATTTCACTGGCTTCCTCTCCTTTTTTTTTTTAAATCCATTGAGAAGTTCCTTCTCTCCCTCCCTTTTTCTCCACACAAGATGCTCATTAGCTGTCCACAACTTTATAGTCCTTTTTTCCTCCCATGCCAGGGGCCGTCTGGTCATGTCTCTCAGATAACTTTAAGGTACTTTAGAAAAAGCTATGTTAAAATTCCTCCAATTTTGAAGCCTTTTCTGTTACAGTTCCCTCAACTGTACATCGGTACATCAAAGAAGCAGAAATCATTGCCAGCTTCAGATAAAACAGCTCCACTGCATCTAAGCACAGCTCTACGATGAGCACAGACTGTCTTATCTTTCATCTGTTCTTTTCCTGTGGCTGCTGTCCCTACAAGCCCATTCTTCAATTTCCTACCTCAGCTTGTGCAAAAGCAGGATCCAGCTATTGAGGCACAACGAAGGGCACTGGAAGGGCTCAGAAGTTTATCTTTACAGCAGGCCAAGAAGCATCAGCCTTTCAAAAAGTAGGATCAACAAAAGGTTGCCTCCTGGTTTACCTCCCTAGAGCAAACAGAGACTTGCATGAAGATGTGTATTATATGGATGTCACAAATAATGGAATAGAAGTGTTCTCAGAGTAATAACTGTGGTTACCTCAACAATCTAACCTAAGTCCTGTTAATTCGGACCGTTGCTTGCCCTCTAACAGCATACTTTGTCTTCCACGTGGATTTAATTAATGAAATTGAATTGTGTTTTAAGCAGGGACAGATCAAAGAAGTTGCCACCAGACGTCTTTCTCAGATTTTCTGAAGTCTGTTTTTAAATCAGAAACTAGGTGACACAAAACGTCTGGTGTCCTGTCCTCAGAAATAGCCAGTTACTCAGTTTACAAGGCAGAATTCTCTGCCTGCTGTAACCTGCCAGGGAAAGATTATACCGTCCTCAGAAAAGGTTTATGTGCATGCTGGCCTTCACCGTGCTGGAACCAAGCTGGTTTTAGCAAGCCGCATTTCCTGTCTGGTTCAGGACACAGCCTTTCCACACCTGGGAGGTTCTTGTGAAGGAAGAGTTGCTTGTTGCAGGCTGAGCAGTGCCGGTTTGAAGTGGCCCTGTGGTGATGAATGCAACCTGCCAGCCCTTTGGGCTAGCCACAGCACCCTGTTTGCTCAGGGGAGAGCACCCTTTAACCCCTTGTGTGTTCCAGCTCCCAAGCAACAGGCCCCACCGTAGATTGCCTAAGTGGGGATGGCACCCGGCTTGCTCACCTGTGATTGCGCTGCAAGAGGAGGCCGGCATGAATACGCTGCAGTAGGCTGCCCCTTTACATACAGCACTCAAAGGAAGCGTATGCACAATCCTAGGTCTGTAAGAGGGCAGGGCATGTTGCAGGGGAGAGGACATCTTCCACCCTACTGCTTGGCTGCACAATCCAGCATTGGGGTAGAGCTTTGTTGCTGTTGCAGTTATCATTCTTTATAGAAACTTCGACTTGAGCTTACCTCAGTGACAGTTGCAGGTGTTTTGCTGAACTAGTAAGAAATCAGGACGCTTAAATTCTAATATTTCAGTACTATGATTTGGGTCTCAAGTTCAGGATGAAGACTGAAAAATATGACACACACACCCCCCAATGAAATATTTAGAAATGTTCTCGTGAAAAGTTTCATTTTTGGCATTTTCCAATTTGAAACAGTTCATTTTGGCTTTGTTTCACATGGAGATGTATACTCACAGGCAGTTTCAGCGCCTCTGCTTTATAGGCCTCAGGATCCATACCCCATTCAACGCAGTCGCAGTTCTCCTAGTGCAATGTTCCATTCCAGCCAGAGAATAGAGTGTGTTAAGGGAAAAAACATCTTGACGAGAAGAACCATCCCACAGAGGAAAAAGGATTAAGTATCTCAGATTACATCTCCCACAAGTGTCTTGTGGGGCACAAACAGGTTATTACAAACTGATCCAATCCAGTTTGTTTCCAGTGTGTTCCAGCAAGCCATGTTTGAATTAAGATGACTGATTCACTGATCAAATAATTTTTTTCCTAGAAAAATGAAGTATTAATTATTTCCCTATAAAAAGTGTTTTGGTGCAAGTTTTAAACTTACGTTTGCAACCATAAAACTTAATATATTTTTACAATCATCCTCTTATTTACAGACCTTAATACAGACTAGGGACACCCAGACTCTTCAAAGTTTTGGTCAGGAAAGAAAGTGTTCAAATGTTTACTGAACTATTATAAACTGGATTGATCTCTACCATAGCTTTCCTAGACAGAAATGTCACTTCCAGCTTGATTCTCCTCTGATGTGGGACTTCCCCTCCAGTAACTGAGTTCTCGTTATCGGCAGCCCAAGAGGAAGAACAGTTCTGTTGTGAAAGAAGGAAATCAGCACAGCTGCAAGTTCTGCATCAGCTCAGACCAAAACTGAAGTCTCAGAAGAAGGCCTGAGGTTGAGGGATGCCATTCAGAAGTTCCAAGAAGATGGTTTAGTTTGAAGTAGACCAAACAGCAGGGAAGTGTTACTGTGAAATTGAAGCAGAAGTCCTCAGTGCTGCAGCTTTCACAATATAAAAACTGCATTTTCATCTCCTGTCACAAGCCATTAGGAATCTCCGTTCCTGTTCAGATAACCCCGCTGCTGCCTGTACCTCAGTCGGAGGTACGCCTTTGTCTATGCCTTAAGGCAGCTGCTCTGAATTGCCCAGCGACACCTGCAGTTATGACCCCTACAATCAGAATTCAATAATTCTTCCCGTCTGTCTGGATGAAGAGCTGTGGTAACCAACTGTTTCCTCAGAAGTCCATGTGCATCCTTCTCCCCCATAGCCTCCCTATCTGTGCTCTGACACAGTGTTTGAAGTCAGCAGGTGAACAGTACACGCTGCAGAGACTGTGTTCTGAATTTTAGGATTGCAGTTGCCAGTGCACTCTCCCCTTCCCCCAGAAGTAACCTGGAGGAGGCAGGACCCTACGCTCTGGCCAGCTTCCACTTTGGATAATTACACCCTGCTTGTGTCCATCCCCTTTGCAGGTTTAACTAGACAATTCCCACCGGAGCTTGACATGTAGCTTGCTGGGTGGTTAAGATACAGTTCACTGAGAAGATGGCGGATAGTGTTAGTGTATCTGAAACGTTCTGAAGTCCTTCTAGGTGAAATACAGGCTGTGGGCATCCGAGAGAAAACAGCATCTGAACAGACTCGGCACAGCTTTGAGTCTTTAGGCTATGAAGAAAAGAAAAGCCCTTAACATATGCTACTGAAACCTGATTCCTGATGAAACATGCACCGCACAGGCTCAAGATCACACCTTAAGATCAGAAGAGGAAACATCAAAAACTGAGACAGACCTCAGTATCTAGCGCTTCGCTTCTCTCTTCTTATGATGGGGGACACCACACTCAGGGAACTGAACTGGAGTCCAGCTTTCCCTAGAAGAGCAGACCACGAAGGGATTTCGTAGGAAATCTGAGCTGCCAGAACAGCCCATGAGAGCCCTTCTGCTTTGTACTGCTAACACAGGAGAGGCTGAACAGAGAACCCCAGAGCCCAGATCTCATGGGAGCAACATCAAAAGTTACCCCTCATCTGTCTCCCCTCTGAATGCCAGGCACATCGCCGCGTCATTGGCACGCGTATTTCATGAGCACTCTATGTATTCTAGCTCCAGCCCCACAACTTCTTGTTCATTTTGTGAACTAACAGACCAACCACACTTTGTACCTCTTACCAGCCTACTAACATAACTGCTACTGCTATTATTTGGTAGGGATGCATACAAAACATTTTCCCTCTCCTGAAGCCTAGGAAATCAGAACATCGCTACCCAGCAAAAATAAACCAACGGAGTCCATTACTTTTTCTTTCTTCAAGTCAGTCATAAGAGACTTGGATCAGCAAGGCAAACAACCTAGTGCCCTCCCAACCTGGAAGCCTTTGAAGTCTCTGAGCTGGGCATCCAGCCCCCTGAGTCAACTCATGTCGGCTTTGCCCATCCGTGCTCCCCAGGAGGGCAGCTGCCCTTTGGAGGTCTTAAAGCCTGTTACAGTACAGTCTGTTACATATCCCCTGCACATAGTGCTCTCCAACACTTGCAGCCATTTGTTGGCTTCCTGATGTTAATGTTCTGTGAACTCTTATCAGATATATTTATTACCATGGTTGTTGATGTTTCGGGAAGGCACAGGCTGGCTTGGGTTCAAAGGAGGACCACGAGAACGGAAAATAAGCCCTGAAGGTGCTTATTTCAGGAGCCTGAGTAATGCACCTTACTAAAGAGAAGGTTGAAAAAGGCAACGTGGTGAGTGGGTGTTGATACTCACAGCTGCAAAAGGTGTTTCAGCGCAGGGCTTTTCAGTTCTGTGGAGCAAGATCCAGTTTCTTGCTCTTGATGTTAGAACCTCCAGCAATACATCAAGTAAAGTGTATTTCTGAGAGGGGAATGTAATTAATCACCAGGGCAGAGCTCAGGGCGGCATCAATAAGCTCACCATTGTATGAGATTTTTAAAAGAGAAAAAGAAAGCGATGCTGCATCTCCAGAGACATGCCAGTGTGTCAAGGAGAGCAGGGCACGTGAAAGATGCGAGGCAGCAAGATCTTGAGGTCTCTCTTTTAACTCAATAACATACGCAAAGCCTTTGTGTTTCTGTAGTGTAGCCTGTGAAGGTGGCAGTGGAAAGACGTTCAAGGTCATGTTGTGACCTAAGAGTACTAGAAAATGAGGTGCTGCATCTTGCATTATTACTAGCGGATTTATTTGAATGCAGAGCAATGTGAGAAACAACTGTGGTCCCATTTCATTCCAGAGAGACAATGCTGCACGTCCAAGACCTTAAGGGAAAAAATTCTAAATACGTTTTGCCATTCCCATCTCTGCAGTTCTGTTGTTCAGTGGTTATTAGTACAAAACTCACGTGAAGGAAAACAAAATTAAATCACTTGTTGCTCTTTTTAAATCTCAAATAAGTCTCAAGGAAGGTGATAGCGAAGACAGGACGGTGTTGGTGATGAATAGGATTTTGTAACTGTGGATGTGGAAGTCAAGGAATGACGGGGAATGAATCTGGAGGGGGAAACTGATGCTCTGGAGGACATGAAGAGCAGATGCTCTTTATAGCCAAGGAGAATAAAAGCTTGCTTTTTCTGGAAGATGTGTTGCTTTGTGGAAGATTTGTGTAGGCCAGGATCAGAGTTACGGTTTGGGTGCCCTCCTAGCTGCTTTCTGTGACTCCTTTCAGTGGCTCTTTTTTTCCCCTGAGCTGTCAGGGTGCTTATTGTAGCTGTTTGACAGGAATTCAGCCTGCGTGAACAAGGTAAGGAAGAAAATTTCCATCATGTTCCTTTTCAAATCAAAAGGTTTAGTTGACAATATTCATGCTACAAACCACTTTAATATTATGTAGGCTTTGGTATTTTTTGACTCTTATGGCTTTAAGAAATACAGTTGACTACTTCAGACCATCCATGCACTGTTCCTTCAGCATTCCCTTGGAAGAAGAAGAATGAAGATGAGACTTCCTTGCCAGCCAGGGCCAGCGTGTTTCATACACTCAGAAGGCTAGAGCACAGTTGGGAAAGAAAAAAAAAGACTTAACCAGTGAGAAAACAGAGAATAGGGCTTCGTCTGGTCTTGCCTGGTGTTAGGCCTGTGAGAGTGGCTGCCCATGCATGGGGGGCTGCCCTCTGCAGAGGGATGGGGTCAGGCTGGGCTGAACAGCTCTGCTTTGCCTCCTCTTCCCCACCAGAGAAGGAATCGTAGAATCCTAGGTTGGAAGGGACCTCAAGGATCATCTGGTCCAACCTTTGTAGGTCAGAACCCAGTCTAGACAAGATGGCCCAGCACCCCGTCCAGCTGAGTCTTAAAAGTGTCCCATGTGGCAGAGGCAACCACTTCCTGGGGAGATTATTCCAATGGTTGACTGTTCTCATTGTGAAAGATTTCCCTTGTCCTTTGGAGAAGGAGCATCTCCCTATCCACTTTCCGACTGACTCTGCCCTGTTCCCTGTCATCTCAGGGCTCTTCTCCTGGCCCTTAGGTCCCAGCATTCTTCGGTATATCTCAGCCCTGGCACCAAACCCCATTTGCAGGGACAGGGGAGGGAGCAAGCTGTGGTCCCAGGAGGGAGGGAGCAGGAGGAGACGGTGATGTTTTTTGGGTTTGGGGTTTTTTTTTTGATAAGTTGAAAAGAAGAGAAAGAATCAAGGGTCTGCCAGTAACAGGTTTGTCTCTTCTCATTGAGCTCAGCTTAGCCTTGCAGTGAAGGCCATATTTAGGTGTCCCTCTCTGCAGCTCATGTTCTTCTGTTGTATGAAATGGTAACTGTCACTTAGGTGCAAAAGCAAAAAGAAGATGTTAGAAGGAGCTTTCCATTTGTAACATTTTTACTGGGAGCTGAATCCACCCTAACTGAGGTAAGCAGAAAGGGTTTTGTGAAGGACACACAAATTTGCTTGGGCTTTATAGACTTAAACTGGAGACACAATGGGGAAATTAGGTCGGGGAAAAAAATGTTTTTACATATATATGCAGTGGTCACACAATCAGTCATATGGCAAGAAGGCATGTACTGCACTGGATCAAAGGGGAAGAGCCTAGCATGAGATTAAAGGGGGGATAATTGCAAGCAACCAGAAAGTTTTATAATAGAGGTGATAATAATATACAGCAGAGGAAGGAAACTGCAAGGAGCAGAAATGAGGATAAAATGCAAATAAAAGAGATCCTTTGATCCTTCCGGCTTTGTCCCTATATAACAGAATTATTTTATCACCCACTTACTTCATTTCCCTTCCACTTTCATCTTGCTTTCCTCTGATAGCTTTCTAGTTCCCCTGCCCTGACACGACACCGCGTCTGCCCCCCTCCACATGTCTTGTAGCAGTGCAGTGCAGGATACATCTTTATCAAGTGCCAATTCTAAATACGAAACATCTTCACTGGGAGACTGTACTTCTCATTTTCCTGCTGGCTTTGGGAAGCAACAGAGCTGGCAGAGGGATCAGCTCCGAAAGTCACCCCACATAGTGAGCCACATGGTGCAAGTTCAGCCTGAAATGCCAAAACTCATGACCACCGTTCTGGGAGAAACTGTAAACATTTAAAGAAAAGAGAACCCAAGAAAGAAGCAGCCTGGGAGTGGGGGTTTCCAGATATTTTTGGAAATTTAAGATTTTTACCAAAGCTGTGGAAGTAAAAAACATTTTCCTTCCTCCTTCCATCCCTTATTCTGTATCCTGTTTGGTTTCACAGGTCAAGAGGTCCGTGACCAGAAGGAAGGAACCAGCCCCTTCTAAAGAGGACGTCACTTGCGTCTCTGAACAGAAACCTCTGCACTACAGCACTTTGGAAAGCCCGGTCGGTCCTAGCTAAAAGCTCAGGCTAAACTTGGTTACTGAGTCACCACTTGACAAAAGTCATACCCTCAGGCATGACGGGAAACAATGGCAGCGATGCTAATATACAGCAGAGCAAGGAACCCACAAGAAACAGAAAAGAGGGGAAAAGTAAAGAGGAGTGAAAATGAAGAGCCAGTTTGTGCTCTAAGAAGGTGTGTTGAGGGCCTAAAAATGGGTAGTAAGCACGGCTGGCAGTGATTGCTGGGGTTGGCTTACTCTCTGCTAGCTGTGAGGGGGTGAGACTTTAAAGCGCAGGAGCTTTTGCTAGAAGGACTCTTGTGTTTGTGTTTGAGTAGCAGTTCCAGCTGTGTGGGAAGATGAAGGCATCCTTGGTGCTCCTGTTTCTGAGGGTGCACTGGGAAGGCCTGCTTTGCACATCGTGCTTTTTCGGACAACACTAAAAGAGCAACGCTGAAGGGACAAATTTGTTCCCTTTTCTGAGGTAGGACTCAAAGAACCCTTTTTATCAAATGCTTCTGTGGGCACTGCTAGTGAGAGCCTTGCTGCTTTGAGGGTAGGGCATGCCCTGCATCAGCTGGGGAGTGGGCGATGTGTATCCTGGGGAGTGGGAAGCAGCTCTAGTGGGGCAGGTATAGGTATAACAACATGAAAGGGTGCAGCTGGACTTCAGAGTGGGCTGAAAATGTGATTAATCCTGTCCTCCTTGTCACAGCCCTCAGGCTTTGACAGTTCCCTCCTGGCAGAGCTGGTAGTGTCTGCTTCCTGTGACCTTAAATGGGCTCACCATTGGGGGATGCTATTAAAAAC
This sequence comes from Egretta garzetta, assembly GCF_000687185.1. Lineage (NCBI taxonomy): Eukaryota > Metazoa > Chordata > Aves > Pelecaniformes > Ardeidae > Egretta > Egretta garzetta. The sequence goes on along the minus strand of NW_009258952.1, from coordinate 1,680,549 downwards.
ATTTGGTTTTCTGCTTACTGGATCACTTTTTGACCCTCTGGAGCCAAAACAGAATGGATGAATTGATTTGAGCAATATGGACAAGAACTTAGAGGAGTGAATAACAGAGATGTAGCGCATATATGCCTCACTGTACCAGTTGTCTTATACCATGCTGGCGGGAACGGGGCAACAAGAAAGCTACAGAAATGAGACAGGAGACTTGGACTTCCACAGATCAGTTAGTCAAATGCCCTTAACCACAAGTAATGAGGGAGGGATGCTCCATGCCTTGTATATGACGAGAGAGTTCAGTATCAGTGATGATACAGTAAGAGCTCTGATCTGCAAGGATCAATGACGAGCTTCCTGTTACTCTAGCGCTTCCCAGCTAAAGCTGTTCCTAAAGCTTTGCAAAGAATTTAGATAAATCCTTCTCAAATTTAAGAACTGTTTTTACCTGATAGATTCACCATGTTTCAGTGTTGTGTAAGATGTAGGATTTTCTGTGCTCAGGAGTTAAAAATGAAAATTTAAAGGGCAGGGGGTGTGTGTGCCCTCTGGGATGTGCTCTTTGTGTTCTCTGAGTTCCCAGGCAGGGCCTGGAGGGCCAGCCTTACCTGGATGTCTTCAACCCCTCCATGGTGGTGACTTCTGCCAACGATGTTTGGCGACTGCAGATCCATTACCTACCACAAGAGGTCAGCACTGGATAAGTTTGCACCTCCAGTGAATGGTCTTGCCAAAAAAATTTCAGCTCTTGAGAATGTGCAGTTCCCACTTGTTTCAAATAAAAGTGGTGAGCAACGAGTGCCTTTCAGTAGCGGTTTTATGTAGCACAATTTTAGCTTCCACATGTTTTTAATCTCATGTCTCCTAAAAGGGATTGTTTTCTAGTTATTTTCTCTTTTTCTGAATTTTAGAATCATAGAATCACTTTGGTTGGAAAAGACCTTTAAGATCATAGAGTCCGACCTTTAACCTAACCCTGCCATCCCACCACTAAACCATGTCCCTAAAGAGCTAGGTGAGTCTGCTTCTAGCCAAAAGGGAACCTTCACATATTACTGAGAAATGCTGAAGTTAACGTTTGGTGGCCCAGTGAGCCACAGAATCAGATCAAGACACCTGGAGCTATGCCAGAAGGTTGATTAAAAACAAGCTTGGTCATTTAACCACCAATTCTTGGTAGCAATTCCTCCCTTTCTCCCTGTCCATGAGTTTTGTTTGGTTTTTACAACCCAACAAAAAAAAAAGGTCAATGAAGTCTTGTTTCAGAGCAAGATGCTGTACTACAGCGACTACAAGGCAAAGCCGAGACATAGAGTAATGAGCAAATGTGTTTGCAAACTCTTCTTCCCCAAAAATTGTAAAAGGAAAAAAAAAAAAAAGCTGCATCTGTTCATGGTGGTATCATCTGGGGATAAAGTAGGAAAATATAATTCAGGAAGGTGCAAATTCTTTCTCTCTGTTTCTCCTCTCCAAAGATAAATTTAGAACATAAATCTTAGCATAATGTTTGCTTTTTATTTTGTTAGCCAAAAAGAGAAATGTAGCTTAGTCTTCACACCAATATGGCAATTTTTATAACCTAAATATTTTTCTTGGCATCATAAAAAAGAGTAGGTGGGAAAGGGAGAAAAAAGTTGGCAGTTTAAGTAAATGAACTAGAAAGTAATGCGTTCAGTTAAGGGGCACCAGAATAATGTTATTGTTCTCTAAGCGATATTTTCGTTGCTACCAAGTTGCTTTTGGTGCAGCAGGTTCCTGCTAGGACCTCACAGAAGAAGTAAGATCGTAACATAATGATTCTGTAACACCACGTCTGGAAAACAGGACTCAAAGGTACTGGCATAAAAAAGGCGATGGCAACATTCGAAGTACAAATTGCACAGGAAATTTCAGCAAAAGTTTTTTTCTTGCAGCCAAGAGTATTTGAAGCCCAAATTTGAATGTAGTGAATTATTTTAGCTAAAATAAATGAGGTTAGAGGAAGTTATTGATGCAGGCAGAGAAGGAATCATTCTGTCTTAAATTTTTCTAGAAGTATGTGAGGGTGTGAAGTATTTCTAAACCCAATGCACCTAAGGCAGTCACTTCTTAAAACTGTTCAGAATCGGCTCAGAGACAAAGCCTGCGCGGGAGTGGAGAGGAGGGAGTGTAGGTATGGAATACTGGACTAAAATGAAATCCGTTTTCTTTAATATACACAAGTAGAAAACATGTTGGCATAAAGAGAACCGTAGCGGGCTGCCTGCCTGTCTTCAGAAACATCAATTACAGGAGAGATTATTATCTCTTAAAGTGGCATTTAATTAGTGGAATTTAATCTGAAATACCACTAAAATGCTTCCTTACTAATTATAAGACTTCAAATCCTTTCCCTTTTATATCTAGAGGAATCAGCCCTAGGATTACCTGCTCTGATGACACAGGTCGGACAGCGTTGGGTACCTGCTTGGCGGGAGCAGGGCTGCGAAGACGACAGAAGCTGCAAGGCGCGCTCGTCTCTCCAGCAGGGCCCGGTACCCGCCAAATTACACACACATTCGGGCAGGGACGGTCTGGACAAGCCTGGCCTAGTGACAGTGATGGGTGGTGTTGGGCAGGAGGGCCTGGTCTCTATGCCTGAGCTGTTTTGCCTCTGGCTTAGAGAACAGATTAGTTCAGAGAGCTTCTTTAGTAGAGATGGACGACTGTGTACGCGTGTGTGTGGCGAGGAGGTGTTGCTTGAAGGGAGGAAAATGCGAACAGAAGAAGAGTGATTAAACCGCTCATTAAATTTAATAGCCTTGCTATTTATATGGGAGCTGGCTTTGCAGCGGTGGGTAGGAATGAATTAGCCAAAGGAAAATCTAAATGGGACCTAACAGAAAGGTACTAGTTTATACTTTTTTTTTTTTTTTAAACGAACTACTCCCTGTTTCAGGAATGTCTCTCCAACTTGCAAGTTTAAAGCAGTAGCTTCATTAGCTTTACCATGAGAAAGGCCTATCCTGCTCAAAGGAAGCTTTGCCTGTCACGAGCGTTCCTTGTTGTGCACATTTTTCCCAGCACTGCCAGGCATGAGCAGGACAGGAAGGGTGTTGCTAGCTTAATGCATCGGGAAGACCAGTTTTATAGCATACATCCCCCTGGAAGAGGGAAACCATAGTCACTAGCTAAAGGCTGCACTTAAAATTTGCAGGGCCAAAACCTTAGAATTCAAGGGTCACATTCCTGTCCCGTGTGTTTTCGCTCATGTTATGGTGTCTAAATATCTGCCTTCTGGTCGGAGGGAAAGAATTCAGTCCTGCTTGTAACGCAGTCGACGCCAAGGCTATCATTGCCTCCTGTCGGTCCTTGGTTGATGTGCTGACATGCGTGGCTGTAAAAGGACTGAAGTTCACATGAACAAGTAGCAAAAGTTATACACAAGGGTTTTATTACATGAATAATTTGACATACTCCGCGGTAGTCAGATACAAGTGCATTTAATTAATGTTCCGTGGACATCATAACAGTCGGAGTATTTCAGCTGAACAGTCAGTATTTGGCTGAATTCAAGCCAGTGCAATTCATGACATAACCATAAACAGGAAGTTACAGGTCTACAATGAGGTTAGACTAGATAGCAACGGCATAGTTATTGTCACATCAAAGCATTACAAAGGATGAAAGCCCAATATTTCAACTATCTCTAAAATGGTATTTGTACAAACCCGTCGGAGATGCCTAAATGTAAGGATTCGTCGCATCGGTAATGGATCGTGACTTTCTCTACTCTGGGGAGTTATTTCAATATTCAAAACTATTTGGGGCAACAAGAAGAAATGTAAACATCTGATGGTCCTTTGAAAGTCCCTTCTGAGAAAATACATTGTGTGCCACAGGGAAAGTGCATTCTAACTGGTGTGCCTGCTATGGCCAGTTCGACTCAAATTCACATAGCACCAGGTATTTATCCATTTCTGCAGTAAAAAGTTAGAAAATCTTTGTATTAACTCAGAAAAGAGAAAACAAAGTCAAAAGTTTTTTTTTTTTTCTTCTTCTTTCTTTAGAGGAACAACAATTAAATTAAAAAAACCCAAACCCACCCAACATTTAAACAGTTACCTCTTATGTACAAAGGAACCAGAAGCTAGCAAAGCGCATAGCCAGTGAACAGTCTTTATTATTATTTTTTTTTCTTCAGGTTCATGTACCTGAATATATGAGTTTATTTACAGGTGGACAGGTATCCACAGAAGTAATAATCAGAATACTTCTATTTGGCTAAAAGTTGTATAAAAAAAGACAAACCACTTTTTTTTTCAAATACTTTCCATATATA
>NW_009258952.1:1673118-1676059 GCF_000687185.1 Egretta garzetta | reverse complement strand
GCTGAAGACCTGCCCGCAAGCATTTTATTTGCAAGCCACTGCGTTCTCTGGGTCCCGTTGTAGGGGCCCTGGTGAGGAATACCACCTTCTATTGAGCAACGTAGAAAAAGCGCTGCACCTCTTTTAAAAGGACAGTGTTTAAAAAAAAAAAAACCAAAACCAAACAACCCCAAAACCTCTGAAGCAGTGGAAATATTCTTTATGCAAACAGACGACTAGCACGGGCAGGTAGCTTGATAAATGGGAAAACATAATTTCTGCGCTAATTCTTGTAAAGAATATAAAACTAAAGGCCTTAGCCCATCAAATACAAATACACACTGTAAAAATACTTTTCAATTTAACGTAACCTAGATGAGTGCACATCTCTGGATAGATAAGAATACCACTGCCTTTATACTGGTATCAAATATTTGAATAGTTTGCATATAAACAAAATCTTTCTTTGCTCTTGAGTCCAGGCTTGCTTTACTCTAAAGCAAGGATATTCTTAATGCATCTTTTCTTTTTTTTTTTTTTTTTTTTTTTTTTTTTTTTGTTGTTGTTTTTCTTCCTGTAGGATAAAGTATAAGAAACACTTCATTCATTGTCCAGGCTGGGCTGATGTGGATTATAGCAACGACCCAAAATTTAAGAAAGAACGTTGCATGCAGTACCTTTTTTCCTTCATTTAATTACACCAGCTACAAGAACAAGACATCCAGTTTTCATCTTTCCTACTCCCTTCCAGCAGAAGGTAGACTAAAACCAAGGCCTGATCCTTCGCCTCTGAAAGAGCCCAGCCCCGAAGTCCAGCCAAGGCGCAGGATGGAGGGCTGAGTGCCTTGGGCTGCGGAGTCACCCGGGGCAGCAGGTCTCAGCCGTGACACCTAAGGAGCCATCGCTGCCGCCTACACCGTGTGCTGCACGGCGCCGCAGAGGAGTGGTGGTAAGGCTGGAACTGGGCTGGAAGGGTGGCTGAAAAGGCTCCCGTGAGGGGGAGGATCGCGGCTGCAAGCCCCATCTGCCGAGGCCTCCTCCTCGGCATTAGCTTCTTCTAGTGTGGCTGTAAACTCCTCCTGAGCTGCTGTGAGAGAGCAGCGGCTGGTCCTGCTCTGCTGCCCGGGCGTGCAAGACGCCGAGCAAAAGTGCAAGAGGAGCAGCGGCTCCGGCTGAGCGAGCACAGGTACCATACCCCTCCGCTCGGCCACGCTGGGCCCAGGAGTCCAAACCGGTCCCCTGGAGCGTGCCAGGTCCCTGCCTTGGCCGCAGCCCCCTGGCGTCTCTGCTCCTGGGGCCCTGCAGCTCAGCGCTCCTCCTCTGTCCTGCGCCTCCGGTTTCTGGAGAGCAGGAACGAGACAGGAGACAAGTATCTGCTTAAAGGAGATGGGAGCACCTTCAGCTCCTGAAGTCTGGGGGTTGCTAACTTGGGGGGAAAAGGTTGGAGCTGCCTTGATTCAAGATACAGTATGCAGCTGTATGGAAATGCATAGTTTGTACATATACATTCATTTACAAAGATCAAAGGAAGGTTCTTCGCTGTGTAGTTTAATCACCATCTGCTTTCAACAAAAACGCGACCTGACAAAGCTACAGTTAAGCACACAGCTTGTGAGTTAATGGTCGCTGAATGGCATTTCCCAAATAAAGAATTAGCTTTTTGGAGATTTTAAGTAGTTTTTCATTCAAAGACTGTTGTTTCTCTAAGAATGTATAATACACGTAGGGATTTCGAGAGATTCCAATTCAACTGTGGTCATCCGAGTGTTGGTGCACCCGTCTCTGAGGGTTATTAACAAGTGTAAGTCAGTCCTGTAAGGCAAACAAGCAAGCCAACAGAACCCAGGTTTTAAATACGGTATGTGAGCTAGATTAAAACGTGGTTCTTTTAAAAAGCTGAAATTCTAGCTCAGCAGCAAGTAGTGCTTTTTTGGCAATAGCTGAGCTAGTATTTAGAAAACCCTACGAGTTTGCTCACTTTTGCTTTTATTTCAGTTAACACTTTGGAACCTAGCTGCTTCCCATGAGGAACATCTATTGTCCTGAGCATCCCTGAACGTACAGCAGTAACGTGCCAGGCAGGATGGGCTTAAAGACAAGGAGAAACCCTTGGTTTAAATGATCTCTTTTCATCTTGTTTTCCATTTGTGCTTTTTCTGAAGAAAAAATTGCTTTCTCACTTGTGGGACTTACTAAAACACAGTGGTTTGCTATTAAATGTAACTTCAGCAAAGATTACTGCTTTTTATTAGTTCTACAAGTAGTTAATTCAGCAATGAAGTGACTTTTTTCATTACACTTCATGTTCTTAATCTTTACTTAGGGAAAAAAGTGGTTAATGCACTTATTAGATGACTTGGCTTCTTCCTTGCAATTCTTACTCAACCGTACCTACGAAAATTGCACAAAAGCATTTTTGAAACTTGAAAAAATAACAATGAGATAATCAGGATTCCCAAGGAGGAGAGTAAATTTGCCAAAGCGTATTTTGCCATCTAAGTGAAGAAGCATTGCCTGTAGCTGGTGAACTGATCATTCACTGGGAAATTAAAAAGCAGAAAGGTGGTTTTTTTCTATACAAACAACGAGTATTAATAGTGCAAGAGGATGAGGCTTGCTCATTCTAAAACCCAGTGACCAGAAAGAAACTATTCGTTACCTGAATTACTTTAAGGAAAAAAAAATATTCCTTCTTAATATTTAGAAGAAGTTACTCTGTCCAAAGCTGGTTTACTACATTACATTAATAAAACTCAGGAACTAGTGCTTAGCAAATCAGTAATTCAGTAGTCTAATGTTTCAAGTGCAAGCACCTATCTCTTAATATTTTAACTCAATTATTTTCATAGACTTTTAGGCATCCATATACACGTTGCCAGTTTCACAAGTGTTTTTAATAAAAAGATATGAAACATTTGGAGCATCGTGACTTGCAGTGAGAATGACTCGCTACCTAACTGAA
>NW_009258952.1:1670683-1673059 GCF_000687185.1 Egretta garzetta | reverse complement strand
TTTTTTTTTTTTTTTTCATATAAAGCCACAGCAGAATTCTTAGGAGGAATTTCGGAAAGCCCCAGTCTGCATGTTTATGATCTAGCACTAAAACATTTTCAGTGGCAATAGATTGCAGAGGCTTTTTGATGAGTTACGGCCAAGGTCTTCTGAATTCTGGAGTCCTCCCCAGCTGCCAGCGCTGCAGGGAGACACGAGTTTAGCAAAGGTCTGCACAGTGGCATTTTGTTGTTCTCTGGTTTTTTTACCTTAAAGAAAAGAAAAAGCACCCGATTCCAATAAGAAACTGGTTTTTGAAGTACCGTCTTTAAATCTACTGTGCTGGCCCACAGACTGCCCCCAGAGGGCAGAATCAAATCAGAGTGCTAAGGAATAGCATCATCACGCAAAAGTCCTCTCCTCTAAGCTTTCCTTCAACCATACATGAAAATACAGAAACTATCTGGGCAACAGAGCCGTTACTTGTGCTGCCCGATGGGCCGCCGCCTTGGCCGTCGGCCTGTGACTGCCCTCGCTCCTCAGCCAAACACAAACGGAGTTTTCAGGGGCGCCCCGCACTTGGTGCAAAGGCTTTACGCGTTCTTCCGCAGCTGCGAGAGCCGAGCGGCGCTGTGCAGCCCGGGCTCTGCGGTGGGATGCACAGGTAACACCCACCTATGCTTTCTCTTCAGCACAGGTATCCCGGGGCTCACCAGGGCTCGGCGTGCAGCCGGCACGGTGCGCTCGCCACGCTCCAGGGGCTCCGGCCAGGCCCTGAAAGGACAGGAGGGCTTCACAGCATGCAGGAATACCGGGATCCCGCACACCTCCTGTAACCAAAGCTTGATTAGAAATGCCGAGACGATACATCTGCACCTCAAGGTGAGACCGTACTCACGCTACTGGAGCAGCGGTAAGCTTTCACCTTTACCTACGGCTGTGGAAATGGAAAAACAGAGTGGCTCTTAAAAGGAACCGGGGACTCTGGGAGGTGGCTGACGGAGCGCTTCTGCAGGGATTTCACACCACGGTGTCAAGGACTTCAGCGCTGCGCGTGCTCTGGGCACACACACACCCGTCAGCCTGGGAGAGGGGAGCCCGGGAAGGACTCGCCCTTGGAGGAAAATGAGAGCATCCCCGTTGCTCGCTCTCCCCTCCTCACCGCCGTGTGCTTCGTTTTCCAGTCACTTCCACTTTTCTAGGTGTGATTCGGAATAAAGAGTTTGGACAAAGCAAAAGTAAAAAAGGTCTTTATTTTTCAGTGTACTCCACAAGATCTGAAGGGATTCCGTGCTGGGGTAGAGTAGCTGTTCTTTGCCTAAGGCGTTGAAGCTGGCATCTAAAAATTCTTAAGCTGAACTACATGCAATAGTATTAGGGCTGTTAAGTTTAACACCAAAACCAGAGGGAAGACAAGTCTTTCATTAGCTCATTTAGGAACAAGAAGATTGTCTTTAGGACAGCGGTTCCCAAAATTTGAGGGGATGAAGACAGGAAAAACCAAATGGAAATACCATTGTCCACCTGGGAGCGGGCCTGTAAGCGTAGGAGTCGGGAGAGCCGCTGTTTAAAGCGGGAAAATGCACAGCCGCGTGCGGCTGCTGGTGGTGGCTCGTACCTGCAGGAGATCAGCTCCTCCAGAGACGAGGGGCTTCGCAGGCTGCCCACTCCACCGCGCTGCATGAGCGTGGTGAAGAACGTACCTCTTTGGTAATTAAGTTCAACTGGTTTCAACTTTTTTGTGAGGTCTTTTCATTCTAACCCGGACGATTAAATAGTTTTATACTTCTTTAAACTAGATTAGGCTCATTTTTTTGATGACCCATATCAATTAAACTAATGCAGGTTTTGCATATAAGCAAATCTAGTCTAGAACTTTGTCTCCTGCTTATTCATATTCCATACTAAAACATGCTATCCATTACTGCATTGAATTTACTGAACGGTAAATCATTTCAGAAGCTATCCTATTTCTCAACATATTAAAAACGCCTCTCATCTAAGTCGCTCATTTGTCCTATTTTATGGAGCTTTCATTTTTATAAAAACATCTTAGTTTCATGGTTAATTTCTAATTAAAACTAGATTAACAAACCTTTATTGTTTAGCATATCAAAAATACATGGCCCAACAAGTGAAAAAATTATATATAAAGTGCAATGCAGAGCAACTTAAAGCTCAGTAATTTTACACTGAGTGAAAGAAGAAATGCTCTGGTTCTAAAAATAATAATTCAGAAAAAATGTTTTTAAAAAACAACTTGCATTTACTTCATATTCTCCAAAACGATATGTGATAGGAAACAAAGGAAGGCCCATATATGCAGGCAGGTATTTCCCTTTTGTGACTGAAGCGAGACAAAAGGATGCACAGATCTAAATACTGCAGCCTTACGCA
>NW_009258952.1:1669513-1670628 GCF_000687185.1 Egretta garzetta | reverse complement strand
CCTACAGCTGCTTAACTTGTGCAAAATTCCCCCCTTTTTATGATGGAAATACTTTTCTTATATGAAGTAATGTTATGAGTAGCAGATGACAAGAAAACATAATTGCTTTTTTCAGAGGTTAAAAAACCGTAAGGCAATGGATGCTGACAGTTCCCTTCCCTCAGCTTCCTTATGAGCCTTTACCTCCCCGCCGGCATCCCCATCGTTATTACACCGATGCGCTAATCCAGAGAGGCTGAAAAACTGCACTGGCAAAGCAGCCGAGGAACTTCTCCCATTTGCTACCATGTCTGGATAAGAAGCATACCCTGGTTTTCTGTGCCCCAGAGATCTGTTGTAGAGATTGCATCTCCCCACCCTGCAGTAAACCCTGCCAGGCCTGAGATTACGCCCAGTAACATCAGACTGGCTCCAGGATGCCCCTGGCGTCAGGGGAGGATTGAGGCCCGGTCAGGCTGCTTTTCATGTCCCTTAATTCCTCCGGTATCTCCTTAGTGAAACCATGGCGCAGTTGAGATGTAGCCTTAAGACTCATTACATGTAGGATTATTGATCTAACTCCTCTTTTTTTCCCCCGTAGGCTCCATTTCACATCCAAATCAATGCTTGTTTAATGGTGTTCCAGTAGTGCTAAGCAACCAGCCGTTAGCGGAGCTCTCTTGAGCAAGCTGCTGTGAGTCCATGCCCTTAGTTAGAGTCCAGCCACGCCTGGGTGGGATGAAGGCAGGATTATCACGCCTGCCGCACGAAGGGCGGAGGCGCAAACCCAGCCAGCCGTACACTGATCTAGCCTTTTGGCGTTTTACACAGACCTACACTTTCAGGAGCGGCTCAAGCCTGCATAACCTGGGGTATTTCTAGACATCTGTCTGCCAGGGGGTAGGAACAGCTCTGTCAACAGTAGCACAAGCCTACACCAACTTAACCTGCTGTGAAACTAGAGTGTTAGGTGAAATGTAGAGGTCTAGATCTAAAATAATATTCCCCAAACCCCATGACTGACAAAGATAATGGTTCCTTGCAATGGCAGTGGTGGCTGGTGCTGTGTTAGGAATGCCACTGGAAAGTGATGGGGCAATGCCCCCTTTATCAAAGTCTACTAATAAAACACTGAC
>NW_009258952.1:1648445-1669476 GCF_000687185.1 Egretta garzetta | reverse complement strand
TTCCCTGGGGCGTCAGATTGGCCTGGTTTCAGGGCTTGTTGCTGGGTTCCAGCAAGCCTTGGGAAAAGGACTTTGTTAGACTCAGCTGAACAGGGTGCTGGGCCATCTCGTCTAGACTGGGCTCTTACCTAGAAAGGTTGGACCAGATGATCCTTGAGGTCCCTTTCAACCTAGGATTCTATGAATCCACGAAGGTTACAGGGCTCTGTGAGAGCCCAGACAGGAGCATGCTCCCACCAGCTACTCGGGGAGCTGCAGCACGGCTCGGGAAAGAGGGAAACCACCGCTTCTGATTTCAGCTCTGACAATACCAGTAGTTTATTCAGTGACCTTTTGTAACGTGGAAGTTCTCCAACATTTTTATTTTAATCTCTGAAAGGAAAAATATTCTTCAAAAGAGTGTTCTGTACTGCGGGTCATGAACGAATGCAGATAACCACCTCCCTCAAGCTGGACACAACAGATGGAGCACTCGCTCCAGCTGCCAGCACACACAGACCTCAGTGGTGACTCCCTTCACAACAGGTTGGCCATCCTGGATCCCATCCCGAGAAACCTCCTTCTCCCCAGGCCCAGTATCAGTAGGCTGGATTACAGGTTGAAAACCAGGTGCTTAACGGCTCTTAAATTCTATGAATCTGTCACTAAGTGGCAGATCCAAAGTACTGCCAACTTTGGTACTACTAGAAACTCAGCCAACATCTTCCAACAGCCATGCAAATGTCCTAAGTATGTATCCACCCCTCTCATGAAGCTGAACAGCAAAATTCTCTTCTCTAGCACTCGGAAAGGGACATCCACAATTCCACGCTCCCGATTACAGTGGGAAGAGTCACATGGACGAAAACCCAAGTGCCTCCGTTCTACAGCTGTCACCTGTGTGAGAAGTCCTGGTCAATGCACTTATTCACGGGAATAATTGCAACTCTCCTGAGAAAACCTGTAATGCTTCGAGGGCTCAGCTAGTTAAAATGCTATCTGCATCTGCTATCTGCTAACTGTGCAACGAGACTTTTTATCAGGCTTGTAATTTAAAAAAAAAAAAAACCCTAAAAAGAACTTCTGTAATTGACTACCCGAGACTAGTTACCTCTTGCTGGGATCCAATTCTGAGCAATTTTATTTCAGGTCTTACCTGACTGGCTCAAGCCTCTTTCTACTAATGGCTCTGAATTGGAGTTTGCCCTTCGGCCCTTTGAGGAAGTCAGTCAAACAGGGAAACAACCTAACAGCCTTCTGCTCAACAGATCTGACCATTTCTGCCTTTCAGTTAACTCTGGACTCTGAGCACAAGACAAAAACATGAAGAGAGATGGAGAAATGATGTGCATGTCATTATTTAACAGCAAAAAAACCCGTGTAAGGTGGCAAGATACATTGTACTGGGCAACCTGTATCCCGTCGACCCCACGGTGCAGAGGGAGAGAATACGTATGCGAGCAGAGATTGATCATAACCGAACAACAAACCCTCAGAGTAATCTTTTCCTATACAACCTTCTGCTTGCATGAACTCTCCACATGAGCTGGAGCAGATCGTAATGTATGATCTCACTCAGACTGTACAGTAGGATGAAGAAATCTCTCCGGTTTAAAAGTTATTTTCAAAAGAATGCTATTTCAAGCCAAGTCTTGCTAATTTAGGAATGTCTTCAGTTGGAATACAAACAAATACAACCCAATAATAAAATGCAAGAGACAAAGCAAACACTGAACAACAAAGTAGGCATTTTCATGACATCATGGGAAATTTCAGACTAACCTATCTCTGTAACCAAAGGCACCGTATTTTTTTCTTTCAGTAATCCAGAATTTGTATAGCTTTATGAAGGTGTTTTAGGTTACTTCTGCCATGTAAAACAACATACCGCTATTCTCTGTGATTTACAATTCCCCCTCTCCTCCTTTTGGTTCGCAGGAAATCCCAAAGCCTGTTTCATAATGTATAATAAATGGTTATAAAATTACACCAATGTTATCATTTCAGAGAGGTAATAAGATCCCAGTGCTATAAAAGTCCATTTTAAAAGAGTGCACATTTCGCCGTGGTGTACAAACACACCCCGCTTGTTTCCATAATTTAGCCCTTTATAAGTATTGCACCTTGTTAATAAGGCTACTGTCTATTTTCACTAAAAATTACACGTAGACAACATCATTTGTGGCTTAAAAGTACAGTATCCCTAAAGTTTTTAGGAAAACTTATTTATTTCCTTGCATACTCAGAGCTCCTATGCCTCCAGGTGCCTGGAGGGGTGGTGAGCATACAGGGAATACGGGTGGAACTACATAAATGTACATAACCTGACCTGCTTGCCGTGCTGCTTTTTTTTTTCTGATGTGCTCAAATAAGTTCCTTTAAGCTCGATGGCAAATAGACGCCTTTTACAAATCTAAGCAATGCTTTCACATGCTGAAATGTACGGTTAAACTTGTCTGCTTTCTCACTTTCCTTTTGCCATGCGAAAAGTAATTAAAAACAAAAAGAATTCTCTAAATTTGTCTGGTCTTCTAAATACAAGGTAAATTGCATAAAATCAGGAAAAGAGAGATTGTCTTATGAAGTGCCTATTCCAAGGCTGTAGAAGTTCTCTCTCCTGCCAAGGCCTGATTTCAGACGAGCATAAAAACGTGTGCCTAACCTCAGCAACACGGACGGTCCCGCCAACAAACTCCGCAAGCGAAGTGAAACACGTACGTGGGTGCTCTGATGACTCCGAGCCTACAATTCACCGTTGGCGTACCAGTAGTTCTACCTCTGCGCAGCCATGCCTGCTGATGTATAGATTACGTGCACCCCTTCCCCGAAAGACTTGTTGGCATCAGTGTTAAGAATTAATCGCCACAGTTATATACTAAAAATTCCGATGCCAGGTGCTCTTTCCATTTTTAGGTTCTAATATTGAAGATTCTGATTTTTATTCACTTCAGCATACATGTTTGGGTATTTGCAGAATGGAGTTCCTGGACACAGGAAAAAGAGTTGATAGGAAAAATTAGTATGGACCGAAAAGAATTTCTTTGTGCACAAATAAAGAAAAATGGGAGAATTTGCATAAAATTCTGGTAGCATACTTCAATAAAACCTTGGGCTATTGAAGCTGATTCCTTTGCAGATATGAAAAAAAAAAAGCAGTGGCATGGTTTTTTAATTTCATGTAGAATTAGCACTTTGCAAAGTGGAGTACTCGACACTGCCCAGATAGTATGCTATTATTTTTTTGCTTGCTGAAGTAATTTGGTAAGAAGCAATCCAATTATAGACACAGTATGCTTTGACCAAGCAACTATATAAACAAGAAGCCTTTATATTTACAGTGGAACCCAAAAAGATGTACACAAATGCATAGATTTATATTATAATTAGGTTATGGTTCAAGCTCATGTTCTGTATTTTTATATCATCTAACAGGTGGGGTTTTTTCTTTTTGGAACTTCATAAGATACAGCATTAAGTAAGACCACGTTCACTAATTAGTGCTTTCTTCTAATTTTAATAATTCAAGTAGTGACATATTGCTCTTCAAATTTTGCCTAGAATAAAAAAAAAAATCAATTTCTTAGCCATCTTCCATTCAAATAAACATACATCCTGCCTCTACAGCCCTCTTATGTTCCCTGAGGAAATTTTTATTAACTTTTTCTTTTTCCTTGTCTTCCCAAGACAGTTTTTTACAAACATTTTAGTAACTTTTGTTTATCTGACCATTACACATCATATACTAACTGCTGCAGGGTATAACATGCTAAGGTAGGGACTCCAAAGTCAAACCTGATTTTTTTAAGAGGATTGGCAAATGGTAAACACTAATATCTAAACATTTTAAAATGTTCGAGTCCATCTTTAGCACTGAATTACATCAAGAATTCAGATTTAGTCGTGAAACCCTACCTCGTTATTATAATATCGTATATATGCCGAAGTAATAAGAAAACTGAAAGAGCGTTTCTATTGCTATGTACTAGAGATCTCACGTTCAGATTCAAACACGGAAGGAAAAAAAGGTCATGGTGTTAAGATGTGTTAGAAAAAAACACAGCTAAATTTATCTTAACTAAATTTATCCATTCCCTTACATTTCATCAGCTGACTGGGCAAATGAATTCTTGCTTAGAGTATGAGCAAGCACAGGAGAAAATCATATTTTATTTTGCTTGGTACCATCAGAAACAGACAGGGTCTTTCTGGATTGCTATTAAAAATGGTCTTTGCGAAGCACAAAGAACATGATCAGCGTTTTTCGTACTGAGGAATAAACTCAAAAAGTTGCAAGCGGAGGACGCACATCTTCTTTCGTCTTGCATTTGGATGGAAGCAAGAGCGTGGTCCATGCAAAAGCGCTGTAATCTAAGATGGAAGAAACAGTTCAAGTGGGCACTATCAACTGTAGGCAGACATTGGCTTTTTTGCAATCCTGAAGCTTTTCAAGCTCCACGTAGATGCAGACAAGGGCTGCTGACGTCTAGCAGATACGGAATGTATTTAAACCCTCAGCTTCATTAATTTTGGCTCATGACTTACTTTCTAGCTATTCTGTTGAAGGTGCCATAAAACTCTCCTGAACTCATACTAGAACAAAATCTCCACTACGATGCTTTGCAACAGCCCAGTTACCTACCAGAGAAATCCTGACAAATGCAGATTAAATCCCATGCTCTGTACAGGCCTCAATTCCAGAGCTACCACCTTTCAAGAAGACTGAATAAAGTGTAAATGTAAGGCCAAGATGAGACTTTGCAAACATTTTCTATTTCTACACTTTCATATTTCTAAGAAAAGGCGCAGCGCACCTTTCTCCAACTGATGAGTGAAGTTTGAACCAACAGAAAGAAGCCTCACTGGTAACCTGTTATGCCTCTACACATGGCCAGCAAGCTTCTAATTTCATGTCCCCTTTCTGAGATGGTGTTTCATACATATTTAGAGGCAGGGGAAGAAAGAAATCGCTTTATTTTGCCACACTTAGAGTGGCTGTCCTGAATTCTCAGCAGGGCCATTCTAGCTGGCTCCAGACTGTAGCAAGGAATAGAAAACCATCCCAACTCACTGGATCAGGATGAATGAAAAAACTCGGTGACTAGGACATCTGGGGTACGACACGGAGCTGGAATCCTTTCTAACATGCAGGTTCCACAAGAACTTTTGGCTAAAGCTTTGCCTGCTGTTGTGTTGCCTACCTACTTGTTATCTTAAAAAAATGAAGGGGAGAAGGAATGAAGAAAGTGATGTTGGTGATGGCGAATGGGTGCAAGGAATCTGTAGACCGTTAGGTCCCTAACGCTCATACCAGGCTAATGATTTGTGTAACGTAAGTCGACCGACAGGCATTCTACTCAGCTTATGCACACAAGCAGGGCTTACAGGTCTGGCTTACATGACCACGGATACCTGCTAGGTGACAACTGGTATTCGTTAAAAGTAAGTGTAAACCCACAAACTGGGATGGAAGAGGTTTTGCTCACTTCGTATCTTGTGTATCCTGTTGCTTTTGTGCAAGGCACTAGAGAATCAGGCACATTGTTTTAGGTGGAAACCATTTTATGACTAAGATGATTGGCGTTTGTGACGTCCAAGAGCTGCCACTTCATAGAGCACAAGTTGGAGCAGTCACATTTTAAAAACTGCCATTAGAATTTCCCACTTCTAAAATGATCTCCTTTTCCAGATTTTTTTTTTGGGGGGGTGAGGTAAATGGGGAAGTAGGAAATAGCTTTGTTATAGCAAGAAAACTCCTGAAGAAAAGTATCTGGGATCTCTGCAGTTCATCTCCACTCTGATACTGATGTTGGCAATTTCTGTTACCAGCATCAGTACGAATAAGTGGTTAAACCCAATAAAACAGTTCTTTCCATTTTTATATCTCAGGGGGAAGTACTGGTTCTTGACATAAATGAACCCACGTCCAAATCTCTGCAGCACACAGAGACTGCGTGATGCATTCAGGCCGTTCTTTCTGACTTCTCTGGGAAGTCAGAGACAATGACCCATCTCCCAACAAAGACACCCAAAAGAAGGGAAATGGTGCGTACAATGATGATAAATGACCAAAGCACTCAGGCCAGCTCTTCCTTGGGCAACACATCTCTCTCTTTTGGGGAGGCCGGTGCCTAAGCTTGAGATGAATCGGATGTTAGGAGGACAGCGATGCAGCTTAAAGCAACATCCAAGCAAGAGACTGAAAAATGGAAGAGGTTATTCCAGATTACTCTCAGTTCTGCCAGCACAGGAAAGGCTTTGCTGATGTTTCTGTTCTTGCTGGGTGTGTCAGGAGGGCGAAGGGGATCTCGGCGGATGCCAACGTGCTCGTGCAACACGAAGTAATCTGAGTTCAAAGCATGAAGCAACCGATGAACGCTTCATGCACGTCCAGACAGCCGTGCCATCTCGCTATCGCTGGCCATGCTCAAGACACGGTAACTTGAGGAGTGCCTGCGCTTGAATCAAAATGCCACAGCCATAAGATGCAAAACTGATTTAATATAAACTGCTGATTAAAGGTTGTGTAAAAATACTGGTAATTTAGCGTTGTCCTGGCAGGGTTCATCAAGTATCTTTTGTCCTGTTTTTTTAATACCAACTTTCTATCCAGTTTTGAAGAATTGTGGCTTTTGTGCCTATATGTAATCCATATCAAATTTGTACCAGAGGGCAATCTGATCTGGTGACAATCCCATTCTTTTGTGCAGAAATTCATAAAGAACAATCTTATTATCACAATAATCTGTAAAGTGCCCTCAGGAAAGGTGCTCACAATGCCATGACATTCTAGAAACAATATACAATCTGATACATTATTTTCAAAAAAATCCTCCAAAGCAAAAAGGGAAAACATAAAAGGAGGGGAGCAACAAATACACAGGCGAATACTGTCAGCCTAGCAATGGTCAAATTAATTACGGAACGCTTTGTAATTAGTCTCAGAGTGCTTGTAAAAATGGGGGGCAAATCGGCAGAAGTATCTTGGAAAAGACCCAAATTTTCTAAGTTCTACCAAAGTAAATACACCAACAGCAAGCTCAGTGTTTTAAGATGAAATGAGTACGAATTACTACGACGTATTTTACTAAGGAAATTGAAAAAAACCACAACATCCAAAGAAAACCCATGACCCACATTTTACTAAGAGGAAAGACGATAAAACAGTGGCTATGTGTATCCACTGACCTTTAGTGTCTTGGTTTACATTTATAAAGAAAACAATCTTTCTCCTCCCTGTTGATCCCAGATTATATATATAAAAAAGTATATAATATATAGCTACATATTTTTTTATATATATACTCATACACACGTGTAGGTATTTCAGGGTCTTACTAGATTTCAGAGTCTATTTTCCTTTTTTTTTTTTTTTTTTTTAAATTGACTTAGAGAACACAACTGGGCAAAAAAAAATCAAGTAATTGCGTGCATGCAAGCATATCTTGCCACTTGTGCATGCAAATTACACAATTTGTAAACAACTGGAGAAATAGCATGCTCAAATTAGGCATCTGATTGCCCAATTAACTTGTTCAAAGAAAATCAGATGATAACCTTCGGTAGCTCCTACTATAAATTTTACTTCTCAGTACTACTTTACTGAATTCATAGTGTATATTCATAACAACTGCATCGTTCTTTTGTGCTTTTACATAGGCATAAGCAGCGATGCATGCTTAATAAAGCTATCAAGTGAACTTTGGACCAGATTTTAGAAAGCTGTTTAGATACTCAAGAGTCCCCTTTTTTCAGTAAGGATGAGCCAGCTTAGACATTTTAAAAAAAAAAAAAAAAAACCAACAAAAACCCCAAAAAGAACTGGTGTAATTTCAAATGATATGGAAAATAAAAAAATCCATGCCTCTATTAATAGGCAAATTTTGCTTCTGTGGTTTTGTTTGATTTTTTTAAGGTGTCTTTTTTTGTTTAACAGGCCAGTATTGTTTAACTGTATACATTCATATCCTCGTAAATCCTTCTTTTATTTTTGCATTGCAATAATTGTTAATTAATGATCATTCCATACAAGTTGAGACAGAACACCAGCTTTCCGCATTCCGGTGTATTTTCTAATGGACAGAGAAACTCAAGTACCCAAATCTATCCAAGTACTGCAAGTAGAAGAACTTGTTAATTTGTACATCAAAATGAGTTAAGAAATGGACTTTTACCATATATACGCTGCTCCTTTGCCGTTGTACTTCTTTTTCGGAGATGAAGTTGAGGAAAGGGGGTATTTTCTCTACCAATTTTTTGCGTCAAATACATCTTAGTGACTTTAATGGGGGCAGGGAGGGGAAGCTGAGCAAACAGTTATCTTAACAACGATCTCTAAAATAAGAGAAAAGGAAGCAAGAGCAGAACTGCTGGGCTGGATCGTGTCCCTGCATAGGTATTACGTATCATCCTAGCGGCTGCGTTTACTAGTTCTTTATAGGCCTCCTGCAGCAACAGACGTGCTAGTCCAACTGTTCATCCTCCCTCAGAAACGAGAGAGTGGTAAGAAAAGCTACTGGACCCCCATGATATTCTTACGGCTTTCAGTCACGCATCACTGGATTTCTTCCCTCAACTTCTTGTTGTGACAATATCTGCTGGTGACTTTCCATTGCTGCTTTTCTTCCTCTTGAGGATCAAAATCCAATTTGGTACTTAAATTACTTTGTTCCACTCCACTGGTCTGTGCCTGGTTTAAAAATCTTCCAGGAGCACTGCTTGTCCTTCTTGCAAATTCAGACTTTGCTTTTCTCCTATAAACAAACAAACAAAAATCCCAACTTCTCCCCACATCCCTTTTCCAAAAATAAAATATAATCACGATCATTCGTATCAGGAGAGTTGTTTAGCAGTCCCCAGTCTTAGTACAGCTTTTGTTGAGTAAACTGTAGCTGAAACGACTCTGAACTGTTTATTAGAAAGCTTTCAAAAAAGAGATCTTCGTTTCAGGAAAAGAAAAATTGTTCAGTTTAGCAAATACACAGAGACTGAAATGGTTAAAAATTATCCTAAGGAGCAAGTAGCTCACAGAGTTAGCAAAAAATTAACTTTTTCCTTTCTTTTACAGAAAAACACTAATAGCTGCTCTGGTTTCCATATTCAGTAAGACAATTTTGTTTTGTGTTCTTGGTTTTACTTTTTTTTTTTTTTTTTTTTTTTTTTGCTCTATTGCTCCACACAGGTTTTGATTAGTGCTTCTCCTTGGCTACAAGTGCTTCACTTTGAAATACAAAGCTCTTTTAAAAACAAAAAAAAAACCACCCAAAAAACAGTAACAAAAAAACCCCTTTGACACCACATTACTGGAGGGAAAATGGGAAGTGATACAGTGCAGCTGCAGCAATCTGATTCTGCTGTGTCCTCCCCCATCCCCAAATCCTCTGCATAATTTCAATCTTTAGTCGATGAACCTTTGGCAGGCCTTCTTCCATCGGCAGGCAGTACACCACATATCTCTGTTCTCCATCCCATAGACCTTCCGACACTTTTTCCCCTCCCCTCTAGGCTTCCTGTCAGAGAGAAAGGGAAGCTTGTTAACCAGATGCTTTCATAGCTTTCCTCTATCACCCTAAGATCAGGACAACAATCTCAATGGAGTGCAGCAGGCAGAGAACCCTCAGCCTTTCCAAGGGATCTGGGTCGGGTTTGAGTCAACCGGGAGCTGCTGAAGCAGACAGACACAGGGCCGTGACTCCACAGCTCTGAGGGACCAGTCCTCCTCCTCGCCTGGCTTCTACAGCCTCTGCGGCGGCTCCTGCGCCTGCTCCTCCGCTCCGCAGCTGATGAGCCCAGGAACACACAGCCCCGACTTTAGCCAGCGACTAAGACGGTCCAGATCAGTGGTACTTTAGCCATGTAAGGGACAGTCGTAGGTATTCTACAGTACAGTCCTGATAACGTCAGGCTGAAGTCCTCTTTGCTTTAGGGCTGCAGTACAAATATTTTGCATAGCTCTGAGCAGCAGACCTTGACTAACCAGCAGGTAGCAGCTAAAGGGGGAAAAGGAGGGGAAAAGCTACCAGCTCCTAAGCTTGCCAGTCCTTCCTGCATCCTTTGCTCTGAGCTCATTGACTGAAAAACAACAAAGTAATTGAAAACAAGTTTTCACCCTTGCCTTCAGCTGCAGCACGTTCACCTGTGCTCCTTCTCTGTCGTCCCCAAGGTCAGCAAGGCAGGCACTATCTGCCCTTAAAGCTGTAACGATTGTCACGTCTTCCAGCTTATAACCACACTTTAAAGTTCACAGGTTTAGAAAATGGTCGAAGTAACTGTTAAATGGAACTTTTTTCTTATTTAGCACACAGAAAGCCAGCAAACCTGAGGAGCAGTGCTACAAGAAGTAACCCAATGCTCGCTACAGCAGTGCCGTTTGTCCTGGAGTCGTTAAATCAAGGAACTGTGCAGACAGAATTGTTTACTACCTGTATTGCATACTGCATGGCAAACATGGGGATTGCCTGGTGATTCATCTCTTGTAGACCTATAGATTTGTTGATTACTGAACATTCACTAATGGGCACAATCCATGAATTGGGAAGATCCTAAGTTGGGTTTGTAGCATATGCAATGATCTGAGACTCTTGAAAAAGATGAAAAGTATGAAATCTTCCTTTTGTCTCATTTTAGGCTACAGTCACCTTAGGACTGTGAGAATTCAAGAGTTTCTTTACTGTAAGAAGTTCAGTGTCACAGTTTGATTTTTTAACATAACTTTTTGAACAATTTTAAAGCAGATTCTGGTCAAACATCAGTTAGCTTTAATGGAAGTGAATGTGTTTTACGTTTAGGAAGACAAGGTATAAAAAGTTTTGCTTTGATCTAATTTGTTGTAAGATAGGGTTTCTTATAATTCAGTTGTAACCAAATACCACACTGACCGAATGGTGATGAACACACAAGACAGCCCAATCTTTCAGGGAAAAAAGCAAAGCCACGTAACAAAGTTCAGGATGCCTCAGCTGGAGCAGTGAATCTGGGCAGCGTTGCTTTACAGGGCAATTTAGATCTGCATCTGAACTCCAGACATGCTGGGCATAAGGCCTGCAGTTTTGCTTCACAGCCTGCCTTTTTCATTTTGCAACAACTCACGTTTCCCCCAAACTTTACCTTTGATGGCAATGAAAAGCAAAATAGGTCCAGAACGGTTCCTCTGAAGCGTTCTAGTAAGAAACTGCCTGACAACTGCAATCACAGTTGGTGGCACGGCTTTTGTGTTTCTTTGGCCACTGACATCTTATTTACTAAATGCCCTCCAGGTTCTGAGGCTGCTGGTCTGTCAGCAGGAGCTAATGGTCCCATACCTCAAGCCAAATGCTACTCTAGGCGGTGATGAAAGAACTGTGTGGGACTGTTTCTGCTCTCCACTCCCTGCAGGACGATTATGAGTTGGTGAGACCTGTCAATACAGACAAAAAAACTGCTTATGAAGAACATACACATATGAATGCAGTATAAACACTTCTCCCAGAAAAAAATGCAATTCATGATGCGTGGTGGCAAGGACACCCAGCAAAGGTCATTATATAACATACAAACCTAAGTAAGTTGTAGGTCTATTTAGAAAGATGTCCACCAAGCATTAGGCACACTGTATTAGCTCCCATTTTGTTTCCCTGTACTTCCAGTCATCCAAACAGAGCAAACCAGAATACAGATCAGCATCATTTCAGGTTTTGGGAAATACAGAAAATGCATTCATTCCTATTTAAGAACTCTGAACAGCTCTTATCAAAACTTGCCCCAATTTAAGCAGACAAAATAACTGGAAAAATAAACTCTGGCCTGTGCTGAGATCAACACCAATAAATCCCTGTGAAATAATGAGATTTCATGTGTTGCTCTCCTCTGTGACTTGGCCCTTTTTGTGGAGACACAGCCTTGGAGAAGGGGGTTTGCTGCAGGGCAGTTACGATGCGGCCCTCAAGGTTTTAACGGGGGTGCAAGGCAGCCTTTCTGATTAAGGCTGCTAACGAGATGTACGGGATTATTTCCTTTATTCTGCACTGTAAACCCTCTCAGCAGGTGTCCTTCTTTGTGAATGTTCCTGAGTAAAGGGTATAGTCTGGTCTTCTAAGACTTTCCAAATAAGCCTCCTACATGAGCCTGGGGGTTGGCGACTTGATTCGAGTAGTCACATGGCATAAAGCTCGGCCTTAAATAATTCTTAAATTATTTACTGCTTGGGTCTTATTTTGCTCCTGGGTGAAGGCCACAACCAGTTGACATCTAAAACACCAGGAAAAAATGACAAACACACATTTTTTGTTATGTACAGAATGTAGCAAGCTTCCTTTGGGCACCTGGTGCATGGAGTCATTGCCTCCTGCAGCAGGGAACTGCAGATACTGTCACAGTTCCCTGCATTGCTGTGACTTTTCACTCCTGCCCTTTTGAAGTCTCATAGTATCTGGAAGAATGGGAACTGACCTGACTTGAAGAGGTGAATGCGCTCCGATTTTTGATATAAAGTCTACTTTATAGCTACTCCACAGTAGCAAAAAACTCACTGATTCTTATAATGGAGCGCAGACGCTCTTTCAACCTTTACTCCTGGCTGGTAACTACAGTCATTTCTGATTTCACTGCATATGCAGCTCACACCCTGAAGCGGTTTAGGCCATTACTGATAGAGTATTTTATATATCCAAAACATGAAAGAAATTTCCTCTCTCTGGGCCTGTTTACCAGAACTTGTGTTTTATACATCCAGAGACCATGCTAGCTCCTTCTGTCCTCCTCAACACTGAGGGCAGCTTGCAGTCTACATGTCCTAAATCTTTTGCAGCCTTTACTTTCAAAGTCAGTGCTTTCTTGAGTTGCCAGGGATTATCCAAATTCCCTTTTTCCACAAATACAACCTTGCATTTTGCACAGTTAAAGGACACTGGCTCTGAAAAGGGCCCCACTTCACAAATGGGATATACAGTGATACATGATTATCCCGTCTTTTTGTCAGTCTCTCAGCCATCCAGAAAATGGATCGTCAGCAGTAACTTCATATTTTTGCTTCCAAATCGATCATGAAAATGCTGAAAAGCACCAGTCGTTGTATGGAGGTGATGCTGGCTCAGTAAAGAAGATTCCCAGTTAACTACTGCTACTTGAGGTCTGACAGACAGATCTGAATTTGCTTAATATATGCTGCATTGGCACTACGTATTTTTAGTTAAGAAACCTGCTGCTTTTCAAAATATACGTTAGACACGAGCAGTTGCCTTGATCCACCAAACCTTTCATATCCTTAAAGACTGGTATGAGGTTTGTTTGGCAAATCCTGTCACATAAGATCATGCCGATTGACCTTTTTTCCCCACCTTTTATCAATGACTTCTCTTGTTTTACCTAAGGAGGACTGAAACACTGAAGGTAAAATGCAAAGCAGTAACACTTTTCTAGTCTTTGGCATTTACCACACACCGCACTGTTTTTCAGTCGTTACCAGCAACCAGCGATCGATCTCCAGTCAGTTCTGTTAGGGTTCTTAAACATTTTAAAAACCAGAGAATTTGGATATCTACCACTACTAACCGATACTCAACATGTTCCTTGGTTATCATTGAACAGAAAAGTACTTTGATGGCCTCCTACATTATAAGCAATTATCCTGCTTGTTTCCAAACACAGAACAGGCTTGAGTAGTAATTGCAGTGTGCAGACTGTGTCTCCCCTCATGTTCTCCAGAGAGGGTCCCTGTGAGATGGTTTCCATCGATTAGCATACCAAGAAGGCTAAACTGCACTGCAGTTGAGCGTCAGTGTATTTTGATACGCTTTTCAGCAGGTCTAAACAATACCAGTTAGCTGTGTGTCTTTGTAGGCGACACTAGGCGCAGATCAAGAGGAGGGTGTGAGAAGGCAATCCTTGCCCTCAGAGGCTTTTCACATTTGAAGAGTTGGCTACACAGGGAATTAATGTGAAACTGCAGTGTTTGTTGGAAGGGAGGACCTGGAGTTTCCAGTTACAGCTCCTGGGGCAAACTGTGGTTACAGAGAAGATTTGTGATCTGTAAACATCAGATTATCAAACTCAAAGATCTTCTCCTGTTCAACCTTTTTGGGTCTCATGAGCAGGAAGGTAAGAAACAGCATTACACAGCGGAGATCACGCTGGCATTCCAGAAGACTTTCATCCTACATTATTAAAAATGGAACTGTATGGTCATTATGTTAAGTCCTCCAGGACCCAGAGATACAGACCCCGCCATTGCTCATCCCACTACAACCGCTCGCATCATTTCATTTGTCCTCCTCATACATCCCCATGCTGTGCCTCATTTTTTCCCCTTGTTCAGTTTCAAGTGGTAGAGCAAACATGAACCTGTCCTTTCTGCTCTATGCAGAGAATCACACCTACCAGCAACTCTTAGCTGCGCCAACACTCAACCTGCTCTTGCACCTGCAAATTGTCTTGGGAAAATGGTACAAAAAAGCGTATTTTCCATCTGCTTTGGGAATCTAACTTAAATGATTCAGAGCACCAAGTATAAGGACTTTGGAGGTCCCCCTAACTCTCCTCACTTACGGCTATAAGACTTCTAGATAAATGTCTATGGTTAGATGCTGTGAATACCCCTGAGCCTAAAGCAGTCGCATACTGAACCCCAACTGATCCAGCAGTATGTACGGCTTGTTTTGAGGTGCTTAGGTACTTGCTGATGAGCACACTCACATTCACAAAGGACTAAATGCAATTCATGATGTCTGTCTGAACACCCAAGTTCCTGGGACGGCAAGCAGGGAGCGCTCAGTGTCATCGAAATTCAACATCCACAGGAGTGAGTGGGGTAACACGTAAGGTAGGTGTCAAAAAAACCCACAAAATGCTATTTCAAAATTCTGTCTCTCTCGTGGACTTAACTGCTGACATACAGGCCTAGAAAGGAGACTGTTCAAAACCAGGATTCAACAGCCCTCTAATGGGTCAAGGACAGAATGGCCCCATTCCAACATCATCAGAAATGGGAAGAAATGTGCAGACCTACGCACTTTTGCAAATCTGTACCTAATCCTTTACTGCTCAGTGATTTGTCCAGGCCAGGAAAGTATCCCAAAGCCATTTTAGAAAACTGCTTGAATAAATATTAAGGGTCAGGCAAAAAGTAATGGTTTGGCCTTACTCTCTAAAGTTCCTTTGCGTGCTACAGACGTGCATCTAATCTCAGGGACCATGTATGTATACAATTGCATGCGTTTATAGTATGCTGGCTCTGTCACATAGTCTGAGCTTAAATAAACCTCATAAGAAGAAAGTCCCCTGTACTAAAGCTTTCTTAAAGTAGTTACACTTAGTATAAGGGTGGGAATTGAGAGCCCTGTATTTATAAGGCAATTATCTAATTTGCTTTGACACAGGAGAAATAAAACTTTCATTTGATATACAGTTATTTAACATCACTTTGCATTTGCACCCCCACTTACTGCACATAATTTTCCACTGCAGGCAAGCCTTTGTAATTCATAAATGATCTTACTGATGACAAAGTAGTCAAAAGTGTGCAAACCTAGAAAGTTTTTTTTGGTTGGTTTTTTTTTTTTTTTTTTTTTTCCTAAACAGCCTTATAAATGTTGTTAGACAGAGATATAAAGGCAGTTCATACTATTCCCTGCGCAGTTTATAATTCTGCCATCATCACTGCTTCCCCAGGTTTTTGTAGTGGGATTTTTTTTACGTTGTACTTAAATCATTGGCAACTCCATACAATTCTCAGAAAGTGATTTGGCATTTCTTAAATTCTTTTGAGAACTCTCAAGTCTACAGCCACAGATCAACATTGTTGCTCGAACAAGTAAACTCAACACATACGTGTCTAATCCTGCCCTCTTAAGTGTCTGATTTACAATGTGGCTAATTGCATTTTTAGATTCCCAACACTCCTGGCACCAATTTCTGCTACTCCACAAAAGGAGCCGGTTTCATAATTACTCTGTATCAACCCCATTGTTGGGAAATCAAATTCTCGAGGAACTTTATGGATAGCACGCTCTGTCAAGGCACTCTTGTTCAAATTGCTGCCAGCATGATGTCTTTCACTGTTAGTTGTTCCTTGATGGAATTTAATAAATATTCATTGGCAGAATGCAGTGTAATTGATTCAGCCACTTTCATTTTTTATCAGCCCTGCAGGATGCCACAGCCTCTGCAGAAAATCTCCAAGATTTGCCAAAGGTTGACAGTAAGAAGCTTTGGAGATTCACTTGATGAAGAGAAGGGAGAGAAACAGCATCTTTTATCACCATGGCTAATATTCACTGTCAGGAGAAAAAAAGCTATATGGTTCTTTGGATGAGCAATGTGCCTTGTACGACACACTTGAAAAATTCATACATTCATAAAGCATAATATTAAATGAAATGTTATGATATCAAAAAGGTTTATGATTACAGAATATCAATTTATACTGAAAAATGCTTTCCAATAAAAATCAGGATACATTGCATTAATATTTATTTCTATTTATTATACAGATTTTCCACTACTCATAGTGATTTACATTTACTTTTAATATTCACCATGCTAGGCACTAGAAGCCTAAGCCTTTTGAACACTTCATAAAGGTTTTTAACTCCCTCTACAGTATTCACACCTATACTGCGTTACATTTAAGACGACTGGAAGTCTATGCTTAAGCAAACATCCCATTTCTGCAGTCCTGTTCATGAAATTTGGCCTTGTACACCAGCTTTTTTGAAGAAAGGGTCAGAGTTGACTTTACATCTAATACATACATCTAATACACCTTCATTAAAAATGTGTTCAACTGCAAGATATATTAATATCAAAAGGCAGTATGTATTGAACATATTTCCTGCATAGAAGTACAGAATTTTTTTATATCAATAGGGACTACATATATGTAACCTACTAGAATCAGACTTTGCATTTCGTCTTATTGTTTCTTTCAGTTGCCTTTCAAATACGCTTCACCCTCAGAGTTCATTTAGGTAACAGCCCTACTGCTTGAATCCAATTAGCCTGTTAGCATAACCAACACCTCGCTGATTTTCCATCTAGTTTTGTAAGAAGTTGCTTGGTGGCACAAAAAGGACCATATGGTGCCAGGCCCTGCTCCTACCAGAATGTTCTTTTGTAAGCATATAGCTTACAAAATATGTACTCTAGATCCAATTCTCTGCTTGTAGACGCTGATGCAAAAAAAAGTAACTGTACTGAATTAAAGGGACTGGCAAAAGTGCTACAATCAGCCATGCTGGCAAACTGAGGCATATATTTAATTTGTTTCTTTTCAGTATCTGTTATGTCAAATTTTCTTCTACCATGAGACACTGTGAAACAAACCAAAAAGTTCTAAAAACTTATTTTTTCTTTCTTTCTTTTTTTTTTGTTTGTGTTGTTCACTTACTGGAATGCCGGTGAAGGTAACTGGAGGCGACTGCCAAGAGATGCTAAAGCTACTGCCATTGGGAGTGAATTTTGCTGACCCTGGAATGTTCACTGGAGGAGTGGCCTGTGTGAAAAGAAAATATTATTCCAGTAGGAAGAACCATTCCTCTTCCAAAGCATTTCAAGGGATCTTTCACTCCTTGAAACTGTAAATCTACGAGAGACTTTCTGAGCCGGAAAAAAGCTGCATGGTGACAAGCATTTTACCCTTACGAGAGGGATAATCATGGATAAGCCAGTAAAGAAGGGACATATTTATGTAGGTGACAAGCATTTTACCCTTACGAGAGGGATAAGCCAGTAAAGAAGGGACATATTTATGTCTCACTTAAGTGTGAACTTTTGTGTTCTTAAAACCTTGTTTAGAGAGGGACAATAGCTCTCACAAGAATCCACACAAAACCCTTAAAAGCTAAATCTGATAAAAACCCCCACAAAATCAAACATCATATACAAGTTACTTTTAAAATAATGCCAGCTAGCGGCAAAAAATATTATAAATGATCACCTGTTCCACCGTGATAAACAAGCCAGTATTTAAACTGATGGCAGCTGGTTTAAACAACTGAAGACTGGTCGGCGAGGGTTCTGGACAATAAGGTTAATGATCAACAGCAAGGGTTAGCCATTTCTCGTTTATCAGATGTTAAGAATCATCCCAATTAAAACAGTCTTTCCTATTAAAAACAAGGAGCTGAAAATCCATCCTTGGGATTCAAAAACCAGCTCTTAAAAGACTAAGCTAAAGCAAATATTTGATGGACCCCTGGGCCCCTTGAACTCTTATGTTCTTCCCATCTGGGCTGTAATACCCACTACTGCTCTGGGGTGCAATATCTGATAATCTGAGCTCAGACCACTGAGCACCTTTCATCTTGTGCTTTCCCTCTGGTTTTCTCGCTGGGGTCTGAGCCATCAGGAATTCTCCCCTGCCACTTTTTGAATCCCATTTAATTTAGAGTTGGGAAATTCACACCTTTGCAGTTACCCTGCCTAGCAGGAGCATGAGCAGCCACCGTGAACACAGGTTCCCTTTGACTCTTGAATTTCAA
Source organism: Egretta garzetta (assembly GCF_000687185.1). Taxonomy (NCBI): domain Eukaryota; kingdom Metazoa; phylum Chordata; class Aves; order Pelecaniformes; family Ardeidae; genus Egretta; species Egretta garzetta. The sequence continues at coordinate 1,651,048 of NW_009258952.1, read as the reverse complement.
GCTTTCACCACCAAAAAAGGCTCCTTAGTTTAAACTTATACAGAACTTGCTATTAAAAATGAGCTTTTACTTCTGCCCTTCAGTTGCCTGCACCTCGCAATAACGCAATACACTTCACTTAAGTAGTGTTTGTATTTGAGGCTGCTGAAGTTGTTGCACTGCTTTAGGGAAGAGAGTGCTTCCCCGAGCTGCCAAGCAGAGAGGAGTGATGACAAACTACAGCCTGATAGTTCCCATTAAAGATAATCTTCAGAGTAAACAAGTACTGAAGCAATCCCCCAGAGTCTCTCCAAGGAAAAGAAACTGAGATCACTGGAAGCCTCCGATGCTCTGCGGGCTGCCGAGCCTGCTGATGGCTCCAAGACAGTCCACACAGACAGGCGGAGCAAACATCCACTGAACTCCACAAAATAAAAAACCTCTCTGAAAGGCATCAAGAAAAATTTGGCAACTCCAGACGGTACCAGTAGTGCTTCATCACAACCCTGTTCAAACGGGAAGCAGTGAATGACCACGGTACTCCCGCCAGAGCAAGCTGGAGGCAGCTGTGGGCAGCGAGGCAGTGCTGCCTCCACTCAGCATCCCACCGGAATATCAGCTCAAAGCTGGGGTCAGCACAGGGACTTCCTCAGGTATTCGAATATGACCTGCAAGGGAAATCCTGGATGCTGACAGAGCCCGCCCGTAGTTCCTCTGTAGCTAAATTTAACAGGTACAGGCACTAGTTTCATAATGAAACGTGGAGTATGAGAAGTTTAAAATTGCTGTAACTTGTTGTTGCCTAAAATACTATGGTGCTCAACTCTTTTTTTTCTCAGTTCCTAAATATCTACCTCAGACATGATCAGATTTAGACAGTCAATCACCTTGTTCATTTGGGCTCACTTTGCTTAAAGACCTCCATCTAATTTCCAATCAAAATATATTCATGGATAATTTACAATTATTTATTTGTGCCAACACTGCCCTTACATCTGAAATAGCACGTGCTCGTCCTCTTCCCCTCTCATGTTTGTCCTCTCACTTTCTTCCCAGGCAGCAACCCCATCCTCTCCTCACCCCTGGCTTTGCCCGAGCTGTCAGTCCCTGGGCTGGAGAGGCACTCTGTGTCCTCCCTGCCCTCCCTCTTCTCTCTGATCACCTTCCTTCTCTCTCTTCTAATTGGAGCCCAGCATCCTTGAACTTGGTTGACCAGAACTCTACTCAGGATCTCAGCTGAAGTTATCCATTAAAAATCACTGACTTTCCTAGATATTTCTTACCCAAGAAAGCTGACAACTTTTTTTTCCTTCACAGCTCTATTGTTGTTGGCTCACGGTCATTCTGTGCTTGATTAATGAACGAACATAGGTTTCTTCCTCATGTAATTTGCTAACTACCCCAGTTAATAGCAGAAAAATCTCATTAGTTCCTCAGGTGCAGGACTTGGCATGTTCTGCCATTAAACTGCATCCAAACCCTATTATTCTTAAGATCACCCAGTCATGTAAGTATGATATACAAATTCCCATACTGCTGACATCTCCTGAGTTCTTTATCAGCAGTGTGTATTACAGTATTTGTCTCATACCAAAATGATTTAATGAAAATGAGATCAGGCCCAAATACAGCTTTTCATTCAACTCCACTAATAACATTCAATAGCCCTTTCAAAATAACTCACTGCTGTTCTCCCTGACTCCCCAGCTCTCTCTCCTACACTAAATTTAATCTCTAGCCTAACAAATACTGCCTATATGTTTTAAGATCAAATGCTCTCCTCGAATCCAGAGGGGTTTGTTCTTCTGTACTGCTTCTTTGTTGTTTTCAAAGCTACTTTGTCCAAGAAAGATGTTAGACTGTTCTAGCATAATCTTTCCTTGGGGTCCCTCCACCGCAGCTCACCTCATTTGCTGTATTTGCCGCATTTTTTTCAATTATTCTTCTAAGTCTTTCCTCATCCATAGGAATGGGTCAGAGAAGAGAGTCAGGACTTGTCTGATCCCTTGCCCTTTACACCTTTCTTACTACAGGTATTATATTTGCCATTATCCAGCCATATGGGAAAAAGCAATTAACAGATCTGTTTAGGATCCCTGTGACCTAGCTTTGGGTTCCCTATTTTTTTTTTGGTTTTTTTAACAGGAATTCTGGAATGAACATTATTCAGCCTCCCTTATCTGAGTTCCTTGAGCTGTGAATTTTGCCGTTTCACTCCCAATGATTTACACTTCCATGCTCTTATTCATATGAGAAACTGACTTCAACACTACATTCCCGTTCAAGACTTTGTTTCAGTTTTGATACAGATAGTATTTTTACCAGAAGTAAAAAAAGTTTTGAAATTCTGTATATGGCTCACTCCAGCAAGCGAACTGCAGGAAATACGGTGGTATTAAAGATGCTGTTGACACCTTCTCTTCTATTCCCTTTTTACAGAACAGATTAGTCACAAAAATTGTTAAATACTGCAAGTGAAAGCTGGGATCAATTCCTCTTCTTGCTGGTGAGAGTTGAATCTCCACCTTGCCTCCCAGAGAGTGCTGCTCTTGCTGGGCTAGAGGGACCCTGCCACAGGATGGCACTGACCTGCTCCGCAGAAGCTGCCTCCTTTGCAAGGAAAA
>NW_009258952.1:1645773-1648390 GCF_000687185.1 Egretta garzetta | reverse complement strand
TGTGGGCTCTGTCACTCCTTACTGATGAAATGAAGTATTGAAACAAGAGCAATTGGAAAAGGAGAGGGGGCTCAGACGCTTGTAGTCTCCTGGCGTGGAATACATCAGTTCAAATCTAATTCAGGTGGCTGAAACAGCTGAACTAGGGTTTCCTTAAGCAAGTACTTTACTCAAAGGCTGCTTCTGAAAAAGGATCCAGTGAGTCTCCGAATTGCAGGGAAGAGTGTCACAACTGCAAATCCCAAAAGAAGCGAGCCTCTTCTCAGCAGCCTAGACTTAGTGCTTCATTCACAGACCTCAAGCTAGACTGAGAAGAAAGTCTTTCTCCTAGATGGCTTGATCAATCCCCAGGTTGGTGCGCTACCCAATGCAGCTCCCACCTGAGATGCCAAGCTTCCACCCATGCTTTCTGCTGTGCGTGAGAGTCTAAAACTGTGAATGCTGTGTGGTTCCCCCTGCCCTTTTAGTAGGCCTGGTCCAGACACACAACAAAAAGGTTTCATCAGCACAATGCTGTGTACTGAAGTTATTGCACCTGATAAATTTAAGCGAGTTCAATTCTCCGTTGCATACACAGGTCACAGACCACACTACTTCAAAGCCTCTATTCTTTTCTCATATGGTATCCAGGCCAAAACATGTCAAATTTTAGTGCACTTTTACAATTAATGCTTTCTGTCTGAACTTAGTTGGAAGTGTTTGGGACAGCAGTTTCTGGATCTGATTGGATTTTTGCCATTTGCAAAGCACTAGCTCTAAGAGTAGGAGGGTACCATATATGACTTTTCATTCTTCCTGTTCTACTTCACATGTGCAAACTGACATCTCGCAGGAAATGAACTGTTCCTGGCATCCCTTGGGTACTTGCCTACAAGACACATCCAGTACAAGCAGAGCTGAAAGGAAGACTCTGAGAGGGATGTGTCTCACTGAATGAGAATTTTTACAATGCAGGAGAGAGCATCTGAGCATGTCACCTTGGGCCCTCCTTATGGTCAGTGGAGAAATAACTGATGTAGTCAGGGGGATACACAGAGCAACTCTTCTCAACCTGACGTATGCACCTATGTGTAGTTGGATAAATAACACCCCAAAGCCCACTGGCTATGGTGGGAGCACAACCAACTAGCTCAGAAGCAGACATCTGAATTTAAACGAGATGAACCCCTTGGGCTGCCCTTAAAACTTTTCAAGCCATTAAAACTAGACTTGGCCTTTTTAAACCCAAACGCTGCGATCTGACATTTGTTTATACATTAATGACATTCGTGTAATCAACGGAGTTCACTCTCACTAGCGTTACCTGGTAAGCATGGTCCGTGTGTACGAGGTAGAGGTTGGTAGGAGCTGAGCGGCTCAGAGGTGTCATCAATTTAGTCTCAGTTTTGGCACAGGAAGTTTCCGGACGGATTGCATCTTGGGCGGGAAAGGAAGGAGAAGATGCTAAAGATGGAGAGACTGGGGAAAGACTGCTTAATCCATCAGCTACTGAGTCCGTGTTGAGCCTGATTTCTGTATAGTAAAAATCTTCCTCTCCATCACTGTAGTCAGACTCTCCTATACGTCTGTATCAAGACAAAGAATGAAGGACTGATTTAATGAAACCAAGAACACCAAGGTAAATTTTAAGTTCTAGATGCATGAGCAAATACATTCATACTGTCAATAAATTAATATTCCCAGTTTCAACCCTACCTACTTTATCAGCATTCTGGCTGCAGGGAAGGGGAGCGGAAAAGAAAATAATCTAGTCTAAAGGGAAAAGAAGCAGGAATTAGATTTTTTTTCCTCTGTGTGTTATTCTTGCCTAATTCTTTGACCTTGGAGTAGATGTTTAACTTCTATGCTTCAGCTTAAATATCAGCTTCTCACTCCTAACTGTTGAAGCTAACAAGCATCTCAATGCACTTTGACTTCAGAAATGACAGAGCAGCCACAGAAGGACAGGTAAAGATAACAAACAAGGGCAAGATATAGTTCACTAATGTAACAGCAAACGACATGTAATCTTATCATAGGTTACTTAATTAAACCAAATATAGTTATGGCCACGGTTCACTGTAACTTTCCTTGGCATAACCGAAGAAGCTGCTAGAAAACAGTCTCACCGTGCAACTCACCCAGACACAGGTAGAGAAAGGACACATAAAGGCTGGCTTGCTAGTGCTGGACTTTCTGGTCCTACTCCCTAGATGCAGACTTACTGAAGGAGAAGATGTAAAAGGCTTAAGTTCCCCTGCATGTCCTGGCACTATCTGCTGCGTGTTTGAGCACAAGTGCTGGGAGCCAAGCAGCCCAGTCAAAGTAGTCACTCCCAGTAGGCTACGTGTTATCTTGAAGTCCCAAACAAACCACTGGTTTAGCACATTCACAATCCACATGCTGTACAGATGTAACTCACAGCTCATACATGTGTATTTTCTCCTGAATCTTCCATACGGGAAATCCGAGAGCCCTAAGCATCCTCCTGCCTGCATCATCAGGGGCATCCTTTTCCAGGCATGCACCCCAAAACCGAGCCCCTAGCCAGTTCCTCAGCCTGCTTTTCTGTATACCTCTACCTGTGGTTCTCTCGCTACCTTATTCAATAGAACTTGTTGAGAGAGCATGGGTTCAG
>NW_009258952.1:1622190-1645746 GCF_000687185.1 Egretta garzetta | reverse complement strand
AAGGCTCTACCAGAAGTACCATTCGTCAGACCGCAGCTAGTCACTCACCAAAACCCCTTTCTCCAGCAAAGTTACAAACTCCAAATGCCAGGGAAGTTCTGCTGTTTACTTCTCCCTCTCCTGTGCCATGAAAAGGATGTCCCCGTAATATACAGGACAAAGCAACTGCATATTGAGAGAGATTTTCTCTGTTTCTGATAGCCTCACTCTTCAGAGCCAAAGCCCAACAGCAATTACTGTGACCTTTGCAAGACTACGTCCTCATGGTCACTTTAATTTTTAAGCACTGAGTAAGGCAGCTTACACAACAGAGATTTCCACATACCTAAAAGGTGAATACCATGAGTCCCCACTATAACTGTATGAGAGACAGCTAGGTGACTTAGCAAATTGCCCAGGAGATTTCAGCTGCAAAATAAATCTCTGAAACATACTTGTGTCATACAAGGTTCATTTGCTGTTGCTTCTAGTCCAAGTAACATAAACATGGAAATGCAGCTCAGGTTTCTTAGGTTTGGGGTTTTTTTCTGAGTTAATTTGACTCAGAACTAGCACAACCACCTGATCCGATATGAAACAAAGCTGGAAAGCATTCAGGCAAGACCCTGAAACCTGCTGTCTTCCACACAGCATGAGGCTGGACGTGACACGCAGATAGCACATATGAAGTAAATGCCACTGAGTTGTGCTGCCATTAGGGAAGTGCAGTGTGACCTAGAGCTGTATTTGACCTTCCAGTAAAGCTGACAAAAGTTCAGGAACAAAGTGCCTCGCTGTTGGACTAAGTTCCCGTTCACCTTGCACTACTCTGCAACTTGCTCAGAAACCTAGGGATCCGAGACAGAAAAGCCAAGGACAAGGCAGTTCACCTCCTTGGCCAAGGGTGACTGCTCCCCTTCCATACCAAATCCTTAAGACTTCTGAAGATACTGCTCTCTTACCCAAGGTGAATGGTCCGTATGTGTTTCTGAATCCCTGCAGCTGTGCTCAGTACCTTCCCACAGTTCTTCCACAGGCATTTGAACATCACCTTCATGGAGTTCTAGAAATTATGAGTAAAGCAACATTAGCTGCATGGTAGAAAGAAAACCAAACCACTCAAACCAGATATATAGTTACAAAACACTATGAAGGTTCAGAGCCTCTAACTCTGAATTTGTAATGACGTAATAACATCTGTCAACAGCGTCATCCTACTGAACTCAACAGAATCCCAGTGAAAAGCCACAGGAGCAGCTTGGGCCAAAACTTTACACCTCTCGGCTCTTTGGCATGGCTTTTTCATTTGCAAATGCCAGTTTCTGTCTCCCCACTAAAGGAGGTAGATAGTATAAAAACTTCCTATGCGTCTTTGGAGCTTTTCAAAGAACAACTGATGAGCACTTCTCGCTTACTGCAAGGCATCTTCTTAATTTAATTTCTTCCTAAAGCAAGCTCTTCTGAGTATTTCTGCTTGTGCATTTTGCAACACTTTTTGCTTCTGCAGTGACAATATTCACCCACAAGCTGGCAAAACCTGCTTTTATATCATTCAGAAGCCGCTAGACCCTCACTTGGACAAGAGAATGAGAAACCATCTGTCTGCGTTCAACATTTTTAAAAGAATTTGTGTATAATCTCATTTTACTGCTCTTGTTATATCCTTTAATATAACATCATTGGCCTAAACTAAGTTATCATTGATTTAGAGCACAGCCAACAAAGCTATAACCTGCTCAGTCTTCAATATTTTGAAGATTCTGGAGACAAGTATTCTTAATTTAAAGCACAGCACGTGGTAACACACAACACAGATGTTGCAGAACTGTACAGTTTTTTTAAAAAAGTAATTTTACCCCAAAATGAAAGCTGCTTCATAAATTTTAAATTAAAAAAAACCTAAATAATTTGTACTTCACAAAAATAATTTTCTCTATTATTACAGAAAACATTATTGAAGAAAACATGAGGAAGAGCTTCAAAATACTGCATTATTATTCTATAACTTTAGTTTCATGTAAGATTAAATTAGTATATTCATATAAAGCTCGATTAAAAAAAGGGGGAAAAAGCACATCCTTAAAGTACATGCTTTGCTGTGTCTTGAACAAAAGCTGACTTGGTGCTTTCTTCAATTTGGCCCCTTTGGAACTACATGCCAGTAGATGGTAAGTTTCAGTATTTGCTAGAAAGATGATGATTAGAATATAATTTTTAAAAACGTCAGCTGATTGGCTTTTTAAAATACAAGCTGATTGTAGTAGCATGTGCTTATAGTTACTTGGCAGTCTAACATCTCCTGTTTCACAGTATGGATGCTAAGGGCTTTAAGATTTGAGGTACCTCATCATGCTGTTTGTATGAAAACCTTCTACTTTGGAATAAATTGCACTTAAATTCCCTTCATAGTTTTCTGACCTGGTAATACAACTACTATTCAAATAGATACAGAACTCTTTTTTCCTAAAATGAAATAAACTAAATACTATAATCAGCTCAAAAACCTACAACCCACCACCAACCTTGGTGACAAGATGAAGACTATGCTTATCATTTACATCTTAGGAATTCTGATATGACATCATGAACACCATATGAATCTTTACGAATGCAGAATGGTTTAACATTGATCTCCAGTTTGATGGTAAAACCAATCTCCTAGCTCCACTGTTTTGTGTCAATGTTAGGACTCTGCAAACCCCATGCATTTTAATGCAACCAAATGAAATCTCACTCAGTAGAAATACAGAATATAAACCATGCTTCCATTTCTGACTAGTCAAAAAATTGACTAATCAGCTTAATGTTTTATTTAAGAAATTAATGGAACATAAATGTTTTGGTGAAGAATAACTACATCAGTGGAAACTTTTAAGCGAGCAACTTTCTTAATGGGAGGTGGTCGCTAACATGACATGTTCCAAACACGAAATGGAAGAAACTTTAACGAGTAAAAGTAAGGTTACCGATCACTCTATTTCCAGGTTTATTCCTTCTGATTTTAGCAGCCCCGAAGAAGATACAACCTGAACATTTTTATTTCAGCTTCTAAAGGTGCAAAGCTGTACTCAGATAAAGTACCACGCTGGGACCAGAATCAAAAAACCTGCAGGAACCACAGTTCATTTACAAAACAAAGTTTGTCTGGGAATGTTGTTATTTATCTAATGTAAACATACGCCGTACAGAGCACAATCCCTGTGAACTGGAACAGATAGTGTAATAGATCTGTGGTGGGCACATAAATCAGAATATTCAAGGACAACTTAGGTAACAATAAAGATGGCAGCTGCAAACCCATCTGTCTCAACACAGCTGAGCAATAAGTGATGCTAATGAGTTGAACTTTAACTGAGAAGTAAAAGGCAAACCAGCAGACTTCTGCATTCCTACTCCTCCTGTCCCACACTCTCCAGAATCATTTGTCTTTAGCTTAAGTCAGCTCTAATTTCTGATTTATTATAAAAAAGGTGTCCTCCAAAATATTTATTTTGCATTTTAGCAAGAAGCACAAACATATTACACCCCTCTCCCACAAACAAGGGCAGAACAGTACGGGTCAGCACATAAGAACTTCTGGAGCAAAAGGATAAATGCAAACAGGTTTAAACAATCATTAAAACTCCTTCCTGCTGGTGATGAAGCAATTAACTGTCTCAGACTGAGCCAGAAACAAAGTCACTAAGGAGAATAAATTCTCTGTTTTTTCTTCTTGCAAAAAGCCCTTTTTCATCTTGCTATGTAAAATCTGTCCTGTTGTGTTGGGAGGGAAGGAAACTTGGACTACTGCCATCTCTTTGTTTTCTTTTTCTTTGAGTGGAGCTTGCTTGCTAGTATAATAGTGCTTTTTTGGGGTTAGTTTTGGACTTTTTTTTTTTTTTTACATTGTGTTTTATTTAGTCTGCTTTTGTACTCCTACTGAGGATAAATTTGGCCACTGCTAATACTGTATCAAAAGCCATCAGGTTTGATCTCTCTCTCCTCTTTTCACTCCATATGTTTGCACAGAGAAAGCTTCACAGTATTAAGGTATCTGACATGCTGTCAGACAAACAGCACTTTCAGGGAACAAGAAGTATTAAGGCCATATCCAGTTTTTGTGATGACATGTAAAGGCTGCCTGTTGCATTCTGCATACAAAGAATTTGCCAAAAGTAGGATAGAAATCCCTTGAATGGCCAGAGGCAACACCTTCTGGAAATCACTCTAGTGTTTTCTGAGCAGGAGGCTCTGTAGAACCTCACCATCTGCCAGCAAATATGTGGTGCTGATGGCAGCATGTGTGAGCAGTAGGCGACTAGGTTGAACAAGACATAGTGACTAGGCTAAGTACCTACTTTAATTGGATGCCAAGGAGGGATACACATACAGAGCTGTTTGGGTGACCTGTTCCTTTCTTACAGCAAAGTAAGTCTACCAACACCCTATCTGACCACGGGTATGGAATTTAATGTGAGGCTCACCTTTCTCTTCCTAGGAATGGGTTCATCAAAGAGAAGGTTGCTTGTTTCAGCTTCATCAATACCATCATCTGGCTGAGAAGGCGTCCGAAAAGCTTTGAAGCTATCAGCTGACAGAGGTGGAGATGGGGTGGATGGGTTGGACTGGTCACTGGGAGCGTTCCAGCTCCAGTATCCACTGCTGCTGGTACTAGAAGGCACAAATCCTCCTTCTTTCCAAGATCCATTTAGGGATTCTGTCAAGAACAACAACAGCCAGCATTGCAACAGTATCATGCATAAGGGCTAAGCAGCAACTTGATCTAAGGCTTAGATGCCATGTTGGTACTTAACTGTACGTGCAATAAAGGAAAGCGAAAGCGTTGGATGTAGAGAGGACAACCACATCTATCCCACTGCATACAAATTACATATTCTACACTTGATTTGTCAGATGTTTTTAAAAAGTAAGTATCTTTCTAAAAAGAAACGCTGGGTTTGGAAACATAACCTGTTCTGGAGCATAAACCTCAATAAGCAATCAGATATTGCATGCATGATAAAGGGAAAACATTCAAATACATCCTCAACTTTCAACAGGAACACATGACTGTGGTGGGGCGTCAGCACAAGCTCCAAGCCACCACACAGCCAACGGGAGATCCCCGGGGAAGGGGACATACACCCTGAGCCCTAGGACATGCAAAAACACGGCCATCATCCCACTACTAAAATACCAAAGAAAACCATAATTACACTCTAACTGTCTTCTAATAACCTCTCAGTGTACACAGCTCAACCTAATTTGGATCTCTAATTGAGGTGGTATGTATCCTTGGAAGGTTACCCCTTTTTCTTCATACATGTGTATCATTAGGCATCTGGTTTCAGAAGTGGGATGCATAGACACTGGATCACCTCCACACCTACTTGCTGGAGGAACCCCCTCCTCACTGCAGCAGTTCCCCTGACATTAGGTGGTAAGCACACCCTCAGACTAACAGGTTATTCTGCAACACGGTGTGTGGGAGTAACAGCACTGCTTTTTCAGTCTGAGGCACGGCTTGAGCCGTGCTTCACATGCAGAGGTCCTCAGGCGTTAGACATTGGCATGTCACTCTTCCCAATCCCTAAAGGGCTTCTGGCAGGAGAGGAGTACGTAGCTCAGCAAAGGTATGGCCCGAGCGTGTCCAGTGGTGCAACCACAGGGTTCTCACAGGGCTCGGGTACGTGTGCAGGGATGGTTTAGGTGCAGTTTCTCCCTAACTCAGGCATTGGAAGCTTTTCCCAATCACACCATAGGTGGCTGAGTACTGTGCAATATCTGACTTTAGAGTTGGCAAGCAAGTAATATCTTATCTGATTGAGAAACGTTATTTAAGTGTGAGACAGGAGTCTTTTCAAGTCAGCGCCTGCCTGTAAGAGTTCTGCAGAAGTCACTCCTTCATTCCTTCTCAATTTCTTACAGATAAATTTAACTAATGACATCAGCAAGAAAATACTGTTTACCACCTGCTACCAAAAGCTTCACCCAAAAGCAATGAATTTTTATTTTTCTTCTCCAAATTCATTTGGTTTTGGACAAACCCTTAATCATTAACATCAGCTGCTCACAAAACAGAATGCAGTGCTCCATCATGTAAGCACATGCATAAAAATACCCCCTTGCGTAGGCAGCAGCTAAGTCCCCGCACTTACCGATCAGGGCCACAGAGCATAAATGGGACCAACCGTCCCCACCCCCCCAATTCCTCTTTGGAAAAGGACATATAAATTTCTGGTAGCTAATAAGTTAACATATGAAAATGTCATGTTTTGGTTCATGATTACAGCCTTCATGTGACTGAAATGGAGGTGGTTTTTTTCTGTTGTAAGTATTTGTACTTGAGTCTCGTGCCAAAGCCAAGAAGTACATCTGGTATCAACTTGTGACCTTAGCACAGCTTACAATTTTCATTTCTTCAGAAAAACAAAGGAAGCAGCGCAATTTCAGCTACTACTTTCTGACACATTTATGCTGGTACTTTGTATTCTTGGGATTTACAGCTGCTTCTCACCTTGTTGAGAAAGAGATGTAAATCAAGAACATTTTTAAAGTAGTATGGCAAAGACTGAATGAGGCTGACAACAGGGAAACACTGGTTCTCATTACTACTAACAAATCTGTCAATGTAAAGAAGTTTAAAATATAAATAAATGCAACTTACTCTTATTTTGGGGCTCTTTTCACATTGCTGGAGTCGCGTGAAAGAGAACCAGACCAAATATTACTCAGCTGCAGGGAAACAAGGGCCAAACTCTGATCCAGTTAACATGGGTGATTATCCCCAGTACTTCAGGCACAGATCAGACTTTAGTATTAATGCTAATGTAATTTTTTTGTTACTTCTAGGCAAAAATCCATTTGTTTAAACAAATGTTCCTTTAATTACACTGCTACTTACTTCCCCTTTTTGGAAAAGGATGTAGAAAGAATTCATCATTAGTACATTTGTAGCTCATATTACTAAGATCAGAGCCTAGCCTTGCAACACCAATTGAGCTTTAAATTATCAAATCTTTACACATTTACTGAAGTCTTTAATAAGTCTTCACTCACGCAAAACTAAGATATTCAGGGAGAAGGTGCCCAACAACAGCTTCAAAATCTTGTCTGTGACTATGGAAAACACGTGAATTACTTTTTCAGGCTTGTCTTCCCCGGGAAACAAGCAGACAAGTTATGTGAAGAAATATCAAAGAGCACTCAGGCTGCATGAAGAAATATCAAAGGCAGTTAACAGCTACCATTTACCTATTAGCAATTCAAAAGGGCTTGTTTGGAAGATCTTTCCAATCCACAGCTGCTAGCTAGCATGTGGCTGCTGGTTCTCAAACTGCTTAAGGTGGCAGATACTGCCTTGCCCCATACAACAGCAGCTCCCCATGACCAGGGATGCAATGTGGGACACGCGCGTGCCTCGGCCACTCCAAATCCCCACCTGGCACATCAGCCCAGATCCACCTTCATCTGTGGTTTCGGCTGAGAGCTGGAGCAGCTGGAGAGCAGGTATGGTTTTTCCCTTCCATTGGCCTTCCTTGGCGGCTGGCAACCTCCAGGTGGGACAGTCACTGGGGATGTCACCACCAGAGGTTTCCCAGGGCTCCTCAGAGCAATGATACTCTATAAATGCTTCTGGTTTTAAAATTTGGTAGGTGTGTGGAAAGCACACAGGCAGGAGCCATGGGTGTTCATGGCTAGACTTCCAGCTAAATGGATAAAATTTAAGTTTTCTGGAAAGAAATGAAAAAACCCACACTATTTGTTCAAAAATCTTGAAAGCTGGGACGTTCCTCATGGTACAGATTCCTTTTAAGTACAATATCATTCAGTGGCTTGCTCCTGCTTCCATGAAGAGCTGCAAAGACTATTTCCCTATTAACTTCCAATCAGTTAGTATCCCTCAAAGTACTCCAATTATTTACAGTAGAAGGGCATTTAGCATCGATTTAACAGTTAAGAGTAAGAAAAGCCAGTCATACAAACAATGCTGAGACATCCTAACAAGGGTGTCCTAATTTAAATTATTCCTTAAAATCTAACACACTTAAAAATTTCTTGTAGCTCCAGTCAAGCTTGCATGGAGTAATTATGTTTCATTAGCAATCTCATTATTACCACTAAGTTAGATTTATTTTTGTGTATCTTCTGCTATAACGTGAATGGAGTAGTCTTTTAAGGGATTATGGATTTGATGGTGGGCTATCAGAGAGTTACAAAGGGCACAAAGGAATTGAGGGTCTAATCCTGCAATGGCAGAAACAGACCTGTCGCTGTGCAGACTGCTAGTGCATGGATTCCCAGCTGAGGGCTATGAACTGGAGGTGCTTTGCCTCACCATAGTGTTGAGTAAAACCCAATCTGATTTCCATGGGGTGGGGACAAGAACAACTGCTGTCATGTTTACTGCGTAAGCGCAAATGTAAATAAGCTGTTTGGAAAATTAGGTCAGGAGACCTTCTGCAGTGCTCATGTCCCATTTATGAAATGGGCCATCTCCGGTCCCATGAACTGAAGCCGCTCGATGGTTACGGAAAAGGTTTCTTCTCATTTCTGCCAGTGTTAAGCCAAAAACCTCTACTATGTTGGGGCAAGGCTCACTCAGTATGATCCCCAGCACGCATGGGCTGCTGCCAGAAGACAGCGTTTTGCCCTTTGTCCTCCACCATGGCCACAACTGGAAACAAGCCCCCGCATACCCGGCCCTGGCACCCCTGCCCGCAGTCCCTGCCCAGGCGCTGCTCTGAAGGCTTACCATTGGGTCGGACAGGAGGGCTGCGGACCAAAGGGCTGGTGGATAAACTGGTGAGTACCATGGCTGCTGTTACTTTATCCATGTCCAGTTCTTCTGAAGATTTTCTGAAACACAGTGAATGGGAGGCAGGAAACACATTAGCAAATACTTAACTATTTTTAGTTTCGGGTTTTTTGTTTGTTTGTTTCTTTTTCTTTTTTTTTTTTAAATAACAGACCAAACCCTAAGCCAGTAACAGAAGCAAGCCACCAAGCAGAGTTCTCAAAGCTTTTGTCTTCTGGCAACCTGAGCATACCAAGTGGCTACTTTAAACAAACCAGCTCAGCCTAAATAGGAAAAGCAGTGGGAAAAGAGAATACATCTTTTTATAAAATCATCGGGATTATTGTGACCCTCCATTAGTTTGACCCTGTTCCCTTTTTTCAGAATTTCAGGCAATTTCAGTGCCTGTCTTGGACGAAGACATAAAGATGCAAAACCAGATAAGATTACCAGTAACATTAATAACACACACTAGTCTCTGTGGGGTGAGGAAGAAGTATGAACTGGAACTGAGGGGTGTGATTTTTTTCTTTGTTCCTCCCACTTAACACTAACCTTTGTGTATGCTCTCCAAAAGACTGATCCTAAATTTTTCCTAATCAGATTATACACTAATTATTTAAAATAATGAATAAAGTGGCAGAAAACCAGTGTGTGTGTGTGTGTAAGTTTCTGCAGGTGTGATGGATGCCTGAGCCAGCGGGACAGTGCACAGAAAGAGGGGACCTGTCGCTGCCTCAGATCAGCCTTGCTGGGAACCGGCTCTAAGTCACTGCTTCGATACATGCAGTTAAGACCAATGAGTTCTGGGGGCGGGGAAACAAAAAAGCCAAAATCAGGAGAGAGGCAGAGGAGAGGGCATGGAGAAGGGGTAATAAGGGAGAGGAGGGCAGCTAGTTTTCTGGGGGAGGGAGGAGAGGATTTCGAGAGAACGGATGCATCCAGAAACCAGGCTTCAGTGACCCCACTGCTCAAGGAGCAATGGGGTTTTTTTAGACAATGCAGATTTTTCATTGGCTGTAAAAACGTACATGCTACCACTTTTTTTTCTTTTCCCCCTCCAGAAGTAACTTTTCCTGACAGGTTAGCAGTACAATGTACAATTTCTGAAGAGTGAATGTACCAAAACAAAACTACTAAAGCCACTAGGTGTAGCAGACTTTAGCTTTCCAACCCTGTGGGACAGTGGAACCCAAGCAGACAGCTTCTTGTAAATATTTGCTTTCAAACACACAACTGATCATCCAAGATCATCTTCTCATTTACTAGCAATCAAGTTAAATTTGTTCTTACAAAAGGATGTATTATCCCCTCTCTATTTTGCATTGTAGGGTTTCTAGAATTTCCTCTGTGCCTTGCCAGGAACTCTACTTAACCATCAGGTTGAGTCTTTATTTAAAGCCCAATATAAGAAGTGTTCAGCTACCTGATGTCTTCCATCAACTGTTGATCAGTAAGTCACCAAATCACCATGCTGCTTGCAGTCCCCCCTCCTAGAATCCCATTTCACCCATTAGTTTACAGACTCATTAACTGGAAACGATGCTACAGTCAAAGCCTCTCGATGTTGTAGTGAGCAAACCTCAAACTTGTCCATGAAACAGTTCACAGCTGCTTTCTGGCTGATGCAAAGGCCCATGCAGATGCCGATGAGCACTCTCCCATGCCGCACAGCAGCTTAGCTCTCATGACTGCCTTTTGCAACACATCAGTGCCTGGAACCAAAATGGTGATGATGGTTTCTGCTGCCTTCTGATTGCATCCCTCCTTTCCTTCAGCCAAGGTTTTTGAAAAGAGTGCAGCAGCCATATGGTCATCACCGAGTACTGGAAAGGTCTTGGTATCTGCTATAATCAGCCAATACCTAAATCCATCACCCATCAGGTCCTCTCGCCGGCAGAGTAGTATTTCACTCAGAATGCCAAATTCCTCCGGGTCCAGAAGACTTTTCCTCTAGGATGACGTGGAGATGCTACATTTTCTGGAGACCAACGCTGTCAGATGATTTTCCAATTGCCTAATATGCCCAGTATGAAAATCCACTCTGTGAGAAGCATTCAGCTGCTCTGCAGCCCACTCCTGCGAGACTACACCGACTGTCCTTAGTCCTCTACTCAGCTGTGGATGAACCACTAATATTTGCACTTCTGCAACACATGAGGACAAAATGCTCACAGGTTCCTGATATGCTGGAGAAGCTGATCCCTAGCGTTTGCAATCAGCCTTCCAACAAGGCTCTTCTGTGTGCGTGGCAACAGGGCTAACGCGCTCCCGTCCAGGCCTCTGCAGAATTGCAAAATCACACTACAGCAGTTGCTGCAAGCGTTTGCCAAGTTGGTGTCAAGATGTCAGAGTCCAGACCCAGAGCTAATCCCAAAGTTCCTCCAAATAGTCTATAATTTTAACTTCTTCCAGCTCTTCTGTATTGATGCTTCCTCCCCGCCAAAGACTCAGACTGCTGCTCTGAAAAACTAACTTTTGCTCCGAATAATTTTATCAATAATGCCCTAAAATTGTCAGCATTGGCATCCATGCCCAAGGTTAAAGTTTTCACAGGTAGGCAAAGGACAGGAACAGTCATGAGCCCCCCTGCCATTTCTAGCAATGCAAAACCACACTCTTGCAATTACTGGAATGCTTTTTTCTACCTGATCCAATTGAACAGGTTTTCAATATGGAAAGCCCAAATAAACAAAAATTTGAACATTTTTTTTTGCCCATTTTGAATCACAGTCATTTTTACTACTTACTGCTCCTCCCCTGCATCCAGCAAACAAGGAATGCTCTGCTCGTACTTCCCAGCCACAAGAATCTTAGCAGCTACAAGTGTTGGCTTATGTGACTCTGCTCCCAAACACATTTTTACAGTTTGGCTCATAAATGTAAACACACATATTTCACAGATCGCTCAGCCAGCACCGCTGCAGCCACAGCAGCCTTTGAGAGAGAGGCAAAGCATAAAACTGAAGACAGGAACCACTTAAGCCATCTGCATTTAGTCAGCAATCACATGTGAGTCGATGCCTTCAGATTGCCCCAGTCTTTTCCAGCTTTCTCCACTGGGAAGTCGAACCTGCACACAGCTGTTCAACAGTATTTGCGCTCAGAGGGGAGAATAACTTGTTTGTTGCACAGTGACTGTTCGCAAACCATTTATTCCACCTTTGCTAAGGTGATTTTCTGCAGACTGAAGTTCTAATCCCTGATGTTGCTTATACTGTTACTAAGTGTAATGAAATCTAAATCAGTTGTGAGATCATCTCTACATTAGCTATGAAGATTTCTTCTCTCCTCTAATCCCGCATCCTGGTCTCCAAACGCCGTTTCCCAACTTCTGGATGGGTATTACTTCTGTGAGACCAAACAGTTTTGGATCCTTTATTTCCAAGTCTTTGTAAATCCAAACACATGCCAACAGCTAAATTATAACAAACCAGCTGGGACACATGAGTAGAACTTAGAGAACCTTGGGGACAGATCTTTTACCAGATCTGCTTCCTCAGCAGGGAGAATGGTTTCACTTGATCCCTGCAATACGCTAACCTAGCCAGCCTAGTATTCAAAATTGTCCTTTTCTTTAATAGCCAAGTTCAAATTAAACTTAGTTATTACCCTCACTCTTGCTCAATCCTCTCCTTGGTTTTGCTGGTGAATTTACTGATTTTTTGATAATCATTTCACGGTGTTAAAGAAACTATCACATCTCCCTCAGTCAGAGCTCTCTGCAAGGAAAGGCTGAATCTAAGCTCAAAGAGATGAGTCAAAGAGGGTCCAAGGCGAGTCCAAGGCTATGCAAGCATCCCAAACCAACACAACATCCGACCTCCTGCTGTTCCATTTCCTCAGCTGGTAGCTGACTCCCCGTGGGGCCAGTATTTCCTTATGGGACTGAATCCATGGTTTAAGCTCTTGGTGCAATTCTTCCCCACTAGCAACTTTCTGGCAAAGGGTGCACAGGTCCTCTTCTGGCCACTGTCACCTTTGCACTCCCTCCTAAATGTTATTCCCATCTGGACACACCCATACCACATCTCTGTTTTTTCTTCTAATCCTTAGAAATCCATATTTTATTCCAGTTTTGAAGTCTTTAGTCTATTCTTTATTATTTGCCTGGCTTAGATCAAAAAGCCTGCATTCTTCCTCTTGGAGAGACTGCATCTTATGTCAGTACTTTACCCGAACATATTTTAAGGGTCCTGGAGAATATTCTTAGAGCAGAGAAACTCGTAGTGGTAGCAAGTGGGTTTGACCTTGTTCAAAAGGACAACTAAGTTCATTTTAAGCAAAGAGAAAATAAAAACCAGACAGATTTATTCTCCCTGCCCACAACTCCAAAGCTTTCAGTTAATTCCCCGATCAGCAACCTCTAACTCCAGCACAGCGATGCTCAAAGCAATGATTCACGGGTTCACTGGATGGGAAGTGCCCTCCTGTGCTCCGGAGCTGCCCCGACACAGCCTGAGTGCGGACCAGGCAGCATTTCTTCACCAGGGCTCTACCTCTACCAAGAAGGTGGCGGGGGAGTGGGGGCAGCAGCACCCTGCAGCTGGCAGGACCAGGCTGCAAGGGGGCAGAATCTCCAGCACCGGGAGATGAGCCCACAGAGAAGGGAAGGGGAAGGGTATTTTCGATTACTTCAAGTGGAGGTTGGCCACAGAAGTTCATGGTCACAGACCCAGCCTTCTCCTCCAAAACCACGTCCCCCTGCCATTCCAGCACTGTTGAGCTTGCCTTTCCTTATCCTACTTTCTAAACGATAACCACCTGAAGCCCATATGCCCTAAACATTCAGATTTATTAAAAGGCTTACATTTTGCTTTGTTTTGGTAGAGGCATGTGCTTACCTGTTTCTTACTGCTATCCTCACCAGAGGGACATAGTAAAAAATAAGTAAAATAAAAAATTTTACCTAGGATTGATCAAGAACAGCAGCAGTCAGGCACAAAAATGCTAGCATGCTGTGTTACTTGGCTTCTGTCCTCCACCCAAAAACCAGCTTATAACAGTGGCTCACAAAACACCTTGATCTTTTGCGAAGGAAGTACCATATAAATATGCATGCATTAATATGCTACAACTAGGACAAAATAAGTCTATTTAAATTGCTCTCTCCCTCCCATAGTTATACTTGTAAATGCTCACAGAGAGACCTCCGAACTCTTACTTTGACCACCTGATATCACACTGAAGCAGCCATAGTGAGCACTGTATCAATACTGACAGATACACATGCTGTTACGGGCTTTTGTACACCAATAATATGATTCATCATATAATAAATCATTGTAACCAGTGCACTAGTAATAACAGAAGTACTTCCGAAAGAAATAAAAATCCTAAATTACATTCTACAGGTAAAGTAGATTTTAGGTTTCTTCAATTCATCACTAATGGCAAAGGCAACCTCCTAACAAGGAGCCAGCAAGTAAAGCCATGCATGTGGCCGTAACTCCAGATATCTTAAGTAACTACAACCACTCTTCTGTCTTGAGGAAAGATCTACAATATTGTGCAGCAAAATATTATTAATCCCTAAAATACCCTACATTTACAATAATATTTGGTTACCATCTAACAACTCAAAATACTGACAGTACAGATCTTGCTCATTGCTTTTAGGTTTGGTTGTTGATCATGAAGGTTAAAAATCAACCTGCTTGCCAAAGACAAAAGGAGAAATTACAGAGAGGATGATCCATATAACCAGTCCTAGGTCCTGAGCACTCTTTGGTAAAAGCTGTCACTTTTCACAATAAAGCAAAAAGCAAAGGGAAATATTTTCAAAGATTATATTAAATCATTACAGTACTATAATGATACATCTTAAAACTTAAGGGAGCATTACTATTTACACATCTAAAAAGAGAACGGGCGTTTGATATCCGAAGCACAAGACAAATTAATACTAATTAGAAGCTAGGGATTTCTGCCCTTGCTCATCATGACCACACACAGAATTAACCTTTTCCACTCTTAACTTTGTCATATTTGCAGACTCGTTCATATACAGAGTAATTGCCCCTTCTGTGTCTCTCTCTGCTGTTCTGGTTATACACCGGCAATTTTTTAGGAGTATCAGTATGACAGCGACTAGAAATTAATTATGATCAAAATCTGTATTATACTAATATAGGAACTTTTCTTCTAAAAAACGTATATACCTGAACATCTCGAGATAAAAAAGAAAGTGCTTCAAAGGCCACCTCAAAGCTCTCCAACACCCTCAGCCAAGCTGAAAGATTTTGTGATTCAATTATTCAAAGGACCTTTGGAAGTCTGACTGGTCTGTTAGAGGCTGAGGAGAGTTGATAGAGCCATCAGTGATGCAGATACAGATTTTCTATCTGGACTGTAATGGTTTAAAGACAATAAAAAGTCTCTGCAAATTTGTTGTATCAGAGTGGTTCTCAGCATCCTGGAGAAGAAAATACATTTAACAGAAGAACTGAAGAGAAAGTGGTGTGCAGTGCAGGCGTGTTTCTCGAAGGCTCTTATTTTTCCTTGCATCAGACAATGCATCACCCTCCACTGCACCACAAAAAGAGAACTCTGTAGAGACAGGTATTTCTCTAGCCATTATCAAGAAAAGCACTGACAGAAAATAATCCATTTGTTTTTTACAGCCATTCTGTAGATTTAGATAACCAAGAAAATGCAATATCTGGCTGTAAAAGCTAGCCGACATACTCTGCCATACACAGGGATTTCGCCTGTCTCTCTTTCTGCCACCCCTGCTCCTCTGCAAGCCCCCAGCCAGATTCCCAAGCCAGGCCCATCCCCAGGGAGCACCTGGAGCAACCCCTCCCAGTGCCCCTCTTGTCCCTACAGGGTACAACCCAGGGATGCTACCCTGGCTGCTCTGTAGGCTGCCACCACACCAGACCTCTTCGGGGAGCACTGGCAGAGCTGCACCAGCAACAAAAAGGTTGCCAAATTACTGCAATTTCTGTTGTCTGGTGCAAACACATCCCATGGACGCGCTCTGCTGCCACCATCCCCCCTGCAGCCCAGTGGCAGGAATAGTTGCTTTGCCCTCTAAGTTTCCCCAGAAAAGTCTGCTTAAGGCAAAGCCTGCAAAGCAGATGGAAATGCCTTTTTAATCAAAGCCTTTTTATCACTGCTTCTTAAGCAACTTGTCTGCCTTCCTTAAAGGCAACTGAAATTTCATACCTACCCAAATGGTAACAGGACTGAGCTCTAGGTCCGGCTCTCTGATTTGTAAAACACGGGACACAGTGTGCTGGGGGTGAGGAGGGAGAGGATGGGTAGTAAAACGTTGCTCTCATTATTGGCTGGTGATAAGATATACAGTTTTTAAATGCTCTGCAAAAATGGGAACAGCTAAGCAAGCCAAATTCAACACTGGGAGACACGTTGCAGTTTACAGGAATAATTTTTTCTATATGTTGAAATTTTTACTTTTCAAACAGCTCTGAATATCAGGAAAACTTATCTGGCACAGAGCCCTCGGGGCAATGACAGAAGCTGAAGTAGGAACGTGACATAGAAATATCTCGCTTCAAAACAGAGCAATCAAATAAATGGTGATCACTTGATAGATTATGAGTGCAAAGCAAAAATTAAATTCAGAAAGGAATAACAGAACCCTGCAGAGAAACAGTTATCCCTTATGGTCACCCACAAACCTTGAGGATTTTCTGTGAAGATTTTCTGTTCCATCTCCTCTACTTGAAAGGACACTTGCCAATGCAATAAACAAATCAGTTTCTATAAACCAAGTCCCAACAGCACCCTGAAGCAACAGAGCGATTATTCCAAATTTTATCCAATATATTCATGTTCATCTCTTTCCTGCCTTTAACTTGTGCTACTGTTCTAGCTTGGTCACAGGCACATCTCCTTTCATAAATGGGACTGCTTCTACTGGGTACTGTTTACAGAAAGAAAACTTCACAATTCTGAGCACTGATGTGTTCTTCTGGGACAGGGGCTGGACCACTTGCTACAGTCCCCAAGAGGTGCTGCTCAATGCAATGCAAATTATCGTACTGAGAACAGAAAAAGACAGAAACTAAAAAAAAAACCCAAAAAAACCCCCGAAGGTCCCAGATCATCAGCTGTAACAAGACTGTGCCAAGAAGTGCTGTGATGTGCTAAGGGGACAGCTGATGCCACCTGGTAACACAGAGGGAGGGTAAGACACCTTGCCTCTCCAGGTCGCTGGTGTTCTCACCACACAGCTTGCTGCCAAAGAGCGGCACCAGCACCGTCGGCGACCCTCACCCAGACCCACAGTCAGATCCACCCACACGCTGCTATGTCTGACGTCTCTTTTTCATAATGCCCCTCTCATTGAGCCTTCTACAAAAGAGGTTTTTTGGTAAATCTTCCTTAACAATAATTATTTTACCAGTGATTAGCTGAAGATATCCTTATGGCAGATGCTATGGGAATTTTGTCTTTCTCAAAGTAAAATGCAAAATGCAAGGCCAGAAATGTTTCCTTCTTCCCCCCTTATCTACTGCAAACTGCATGATTCTCACTTTCAATGAATTTAATTCTCACATTCCCAAAATACATTTTATAATATCGATGCTTATATACAGTCCTAACACATCTATATGGGTAATATTTAACACAATTTATCTATAGAAGGGGCCGTTAAGACAATTTTAAAATAATATTTAACTGCTTTTTTCTCCCTCCACACAATGAAATATACATTTTTTCTAATAAAATACACATTGATGAAACACTTTAAAAAGCCTGCAAGTCTACACTACATTTATCCCCTTTTCCTCTCACCAAAGAACCACAGACTTGCTGTCCTGCTGCTATGTATAACTACTAAACCAAACAAGACAGCAAGCACCTTGCTGAAAGCAAATCAGCCTCAAAAACGACAGTTGTAGAGGGCAATGAAGTCTCCCCTCAGTCTCCTTTTCTCCAGGCTAAACACGGTACTCTGTGGCCAGCACTGACTATTTTAAAGGAAGATGCAATAGAGATGTTCCCATGATCAATGTACCATCTCATTCCCATCCATTATGGATTTCCTTACACTCTGTGACCAGATTAAAATACACAAACAAAACGCTCTAGATCTTCCAATACATCTTCGATCAGCTATGGCTCTGGATACTCTTCTCTTCCACAGTACCTCCCTCCTCTGCACACTGTCCTCATGTCTGGGCTTCAGTCACGTTCTACGGCAAGGAGCACTGCAATCCAGTTACATTATTCAGGAGACAAATACTATCTTTTATCAGGTTTGATTTAGTTACTTTTCTTACTGGTCTGTTGTTTTCAAGCTACCAGACATGGAGAACAGAAGCTCTAAACGCAACTTGCTCATCATTGCTTTATCTGATACGACAATAGCTCCTAAAAATTTCCTTTTTTGACGTGAACATACACACAGTAACTTCAGTGCTCCTTTACACCAAGTTCTTTCTATGCTTATCAAGCCACAGTTGAGGATATGCTCCACTGCCAAGGAAGAAAAGGTAACGGGAGTTTGTGAAAGATACTGTATCGGTGAGCCAGAGACCCGGCCACTGTTTGATATAATTTATAGCAACCCTCAGTTCCTCCAAATTAAACATGAATAATATAAACCAAAGCCCCAGAGGCTATTCCAGTGGCAAGGAGCTGACTTCACCGATTCTATGCCACGTCAATTCAGGAGACAAGCTGATGTTCTGACTGACAGGCAATGTGCTGAAGAGCCAAGAAAAGATTGGGTCCTTCTGTTTTAGGAAGGACCATGCTAGATTACAGGCTGAACTAGATACCACTACATTGAAAATACATTCTGCAGTAAGTAAAACCATACTGCACGTACTCTACACTGTATAATCCCTTTCCACTGTGTAATCTCATTTCAGGTCACATGTAGTTTGCCATTAGGTTTTTCCCATTTTTCAAGCAGGTTTTGTGGTTTTGTTTTTTTTTTTTAATCTCACATTTACAGATAAGAGGTTTCTGTTGTTTGGTTAAAATGCACCTGAAATTAGAACTTGACATTATGAAATGTAGAAATACCACCACCACCAGATCTCCAGGCCTATCCAACGCAAAGTCTCTCAGTAAGGGCACCTGGCCTTTGGTCTCTCAAGAAACAAGTAAGGCACAAAGCCATCAGTTCTCTGAACCATCCCTTACAAAGGTTAAATATATTTAAGCCAAACACCAATCTTTTCTTCTTGCCTTTAAAACAATTGCTTGACCCTTTCAAAGATGTCCCTAACAACTTACTTTCTCCCACAGTAACCAAATACAAATTCATGGATGGCCATCTTCTCACTAGAGCAGAGAAGAGGTCGGTCTTCTCATCCCATGATTTAAACATTTCCTGCAGTGATATGAACTGAAGACACTTTAAAAATTGTGGATATGAAAACAGATGCTAGAACACAACTAAAATCTGCCAAAGCGTTCAAGAAGATGCATGTGCAGTAAGGAAATGGCCCTGAAACCTCTGGGCAGAGTAGGACCTACTAGGCAGGAGCCAAAGGTGACCGACACCGCAGAGGCACCCAAAGCGTCCTGGGGCTGCCAGCTTCATGCAGCAGTTTGCATGTGGAGAGGTCAGGGCTTCCTAAAAGCATCGACCCCTGCACATATGCCAAATAGCGTGTGCCTGTGACTGTCCCATAGATGCCAGGCAGGAATAACTGCACTCTCCCCAAATCTCCACGGGAACATTTACGTATCTATGTAAAGCAGAATGATTTCAACAAGAAAATGAGAAAGTCTGGACTATCTAGACTGTCTATTCTAGACAGCAGCCAGCGTTCACTGATGTCAGACACTAGGCCCCCTTATTATAGCTATTTCTTCATTATTCAGCGCTAACTACTGCACTGAAGTTTCTCCTCCTTAACAATCCCACTGATGATGATTTTAAAATAATCTCCCATGGAAGGCCCCTCTTTACTCCATAAGCAATTGGAATTGTTTCCCTATATTTCCTAACTCGGCATGTTCTCTTAGGGTACAATTTTCTAACTGATAAATGCAATGAGCAGCAATGGCAGGTGAATCACTATTTTGTTTCGTTCTTGTTAGGACTATTTGTTCAAAGTCCTGCATCCCAAATTACAAGTTAAAAAATCACAGAACTAGATCCAGAGCTGTGCTTTTAAAACATACCATGGGCACATGTCAAAGTGAACTTGATGTTTCACGCACAAATCTGGCGATGTTGCAGTTGAGAATGATCACGCTTGCTGAAATGGCATAAAGTGAAAAGATTGGCCACCATAGGGAAAACAGTGCTATGCACCACCACTTTGCATTACACTACATTAAAGATCATGAAGCAAGTTGCCATAGTTCACTTATACTTTACATGACATTATTGTATCTGTATCAAATCTTCAGATCTACTTTAAAGTAAATAAGCATTTTATTTTGGACCCCTTCACCACCAATTAATGCAGACATTAATTTATAAACAGTCCTAGCATTTAAAAACCAGCAGCAAACAAGCAGTGATCTGTGACAACTATGGATACACAACGGTTTCTCTTTAAAGCCACTGGGAAGTCATGTAAGCCCTCAAGAAATTTCAGAGTTCTGATTTTTCACCCTTCATCCCCTTCTTTCAAGGAAAGGAAAGCATAGCATTGCCCTGTAATGGAGAGACGGCAATAAAAAAAATAAAAAAAAGAGTTTTTATATGTTGATTGTATTTTTAAAATGTACGCAACAATCCTGGTGGAACAAATTGGACCTGAAGCTGGAATCTGACCCTGGAACTGAGGTGACTGCAACACGGTAATACCAAATAATCAGAAAACACAGGTTGCACAGTCAAGCATGTGGGGGGGTAAGACCATCTGAGAGCAGGGGAAGACTTATATTTAATAACCTGCAAGTGGTTATTACCATCCAAGTGGTAGAGGACCCAGAAAAAGCGGGGGACAGCAATTACCACCTATGGTCCTATCGGGACAGTGGGAGATTTGGGTAAACCCAATCTGCAAATCATTGCTTTGTCATTTGTTTCCAAGTAGTTTGTCTATGATCTGTAACATCATCATAGGGAAAGGTAACCAAAATAGATGCTTGTATTTTGAATAAAATAAAGACAGAACTTCATAAAACTGTGGAGATACTATGAAAACAAAAACAGATTAGGAAGTCTTATGAAACTTGTTTGGTTTTTTTTGATAAACCACTGTCAGCATACAAGACGGTCAGTTTAGATGGATTAAAACTGAAAGGACGTACTGGGAATATTTATAAGTACTCCTGATCTAAATGTTTTTCCAAGTTGCTTTTAACATTAAACATTCATTGTGCTATAATATGTTTGCTCTGTGAGTCCAGGGGTGGGGTTTCTTGTTGGTTTTCATTTGTTTATTTTTAATTACTTGAATGCTTTGCATTTAAAAGCACAAAACCACTGACATAATACATTGTAGCAGAAGAATGCAGCTGGCTTAACTCTACTGTCATCTTTAGCATTCTTGTCCAAAATTCAACCTTTTTTTTTCACTACGAGAAACTAACTGAACTGTAGCATGCAGGTATCAAAGGGAATTTGAGAATACACCGCCCAGCCTCTAGCTAGTACTAAATCCAAATTGTTCTCCAGTTTCTTCTGTTAGATGGAAACCCTCTCCTTGGTAATACATGTGTTTGTGTTAGTAACTGTTCGTGAAGATGTAACACTGTCGTACAAACTCAGTTCACATGAAATTTGTTCTTGTAGACTTTTAAATAACACTGCAGAGCATGTTTTTGCCCTTTTTTTTTTTGTCTAGGAAAACACTGCTGTAACTAATATTGCCAGCAATAATCACCAAGAGAAAAAACAGCCAGTCACTTATTGCGGGTCTGGTATTATGCTCATGGTATCCAGTCTCACAGTTCCATAAAGTTACTCCTGATACTGAGAGGTGCCTGAACAACAGTTATAGTCACCTGAAAAAAATCCAGAAAAAAACACAGCAAAAATTTAACTTAACTTAATTTAAGATACCTTCTTCATCTTGAAGACACCATCTTCACCACCTTCCACACTGTCCCCTGGGAGCTGTATTCTGTATTAAACCACAGACGCACATTGTAAAAATTTACCAAGGTCTTATTGAAAAGTTATGAAATGTCCATGTTACAGTTGATACTACTAACCTCATTTCTCCTGCTGTCTACCAAAGATAACACAGACAAGACGGCATCATTTTCCATTACGGAATTCAATTCTCTTCCTATTCCCAGGTACAGAAGTGAATTTTTTTCCACTGTTAGTCAACAACACACATTTTCCATCTTTTCTCTATTTCCATACTATTAGCACTGGCCTAACGGTCTAGTTTCTTTGTCTTTATATAGCAAACCTAGAAGCAGCTGGGCATGTGCAATGCTCCATCATGACAAATGAGAGTATTTACAGTCACAGAGGTGTTGACATTTGAAGTTTTTCCCAAAATTATTTAAATAATTCTTTTCACACACACACACACACACACACACCAGCAAATGGCACCTCTTTCTTCAGAATAGAGGGAAGTCTCAGAGGAGCACTGTTACTAGTTTAGTCTTAAAATCATACCCACTAGAAATGTAGGCTTGGAGAGCTGAAGGGAACTGCAAATGCAAAACATCCCACTTTGCATACTGTCAGACAGTCCATAATTTCCATAAATTCAAACATCACCTCCACCTCAACTTCTCCCCTGTCACCTTAGGCCCTCCGCCTTGGGATACTCTGCTCCGGTTTTCCTATACTCCCCTTTTTTTCTTAACACCAAACCTCCCCTAGCACACCTGCCTTTTACAGCCATCAGAGAATTTCTGGGAGAAAAAAACTCCTGCTACAATTTAATGAAAATTCAAAGGTGAAGATAAATAAAGCCATTAACAAATAAATACATCTTTTATTAAAAGAGGTGAAAAGGAATAGCTTCAGCCTGTGAAAGGCTGGCAGTCAAGGTTTGGTGCCTACTTAGCATCCACTTTCATCAAGTCCTCTCTGCAGTACTGGGCAACCACAGCCTCCTCCTCAGTGCTCTCCTGGGAGCTCCCAGTTAGGATGTCAGATACTTCGGACAAAAGAGATGTGGCCTTCACAGAGAATGAGTTACTTCTCCATGAGTCACTGTCTGAAAGCAGCATTCACCTGACGACAGTTTTTAATAAGATACACACATGACCACTTCTAGAGGCAGATTACATTGCTATCCTGTGGATACATTACGCTTTGTGCAACCTGGAGCACTGCAGCTAAACACTATCTTTGCAGAATATTACTGTGTTCTGAAAATTTACAATTTTTATTTAGGGCATAATCTATCTTTAGAATATCCATAATTTCTGATTTGTTTTTTGCCAGAAAAATTACGGCAACTGAATTTATGCTTTCTCTTTTGCACATCTCAATACATGGATAAAAACTGCAATGCAACTGCAAGTCCCCAGTGGAGCTGACAGCACAGCCTAACTACAGCCTCTTCTCTACCATCACCTTTTGGCTTTTCAAAATAGATGAATCCTATTTTTTCTCTCTTACTACCTGTCAACAATCTCTTCTTACACACATGCTACCTTGAGTCTCTTCCCCTCCTCAGCAGGTCACTGATTCCCCCGGCTTGCTTAGGGTAATCTTTGCCTTATTTCACTCCCAGCACCAAGTCGTAATACAGCTTGACATTAAGGAAAAGATGTAGGTAGGGAGTTTTCCTGGATGCACTACCTACCCCACCTCCTCCTACCTTTAAAAGCCCCCCTTCGCCCTCCCAATCCCATCAGCACGGTCTCGCTGACACGAGTGACTATGGAGGTGCAGCTGACAACTTGCCCAGCAAAGAGCTCCCCTGGGCAGCAGGCAT
>NW_009258952.1:1608120-1622179 GCF_000687185.1 Egretta garzetta | reverse complement strand
ACAGGTTTTGGCTGTTTGCACAGCAGATCTTAGCAGATGAGCAAATCTAGGCCAGCATCTTTCTTTACAGCATGCTGCGAGTAAGGAATCACAAGTTTATCTCAGCAGGCTGTGCCATCTTCAATTTGTGAAGTTCTTCCTTTCACTAATGCCAAAGCACTTGGCTCAACAAGCTCTGGTAGCAAACCATGTAGGCTGAAGCCCATTACAAAACGACTGTAACAATAGCTTGCTGATGACCCCAGACCACTGCAGCCTACCGTCCTGTTGATGGTGATGTCAAAAGTTTTGTAAATTATCCAGAACTCTCCAATTTTTTTCAGGGCAAGAAGATGCTACTCTTACAGCCCTGACCATTGAGGCTGTAGCTTCAGTAGTAGAATCACAGAATCATCTGGTTGGAAAAGACCTTTAAGATCATCAAGTCCAACTGTACCTGTCCACTACTAAACCAGGTCACTAAGCACCTCATCTACCCATCTTTTAAATATCTCCAGAGATGGAGACCCAACCACTTCCCTGGGCAGCCCGTTCCAGTGCCTGACAACCCTTTTGGTGAAAAAATTTTTCCTAATGTCCAACCTAAACCTGCCCTGGTGCAACTTGAGGCTGTTTCCCCTCATCCTATCACCCGTTACCAGGGAGAAGAGACCGACCCCCACCTCGCTACAGCCTCCTGTCAGGCAGTTGTAGAGGGTGATAAGGTCTCCCCTCAGCCTCCTCTTCTCCAGGCTAAACAGCCCCAGTTCCCTCAGCCGCTCCTCGTAAGACTTGTGCTCCAGACCCCTCACCAGCTTCACTGCACTTCTCTGGACATGCTCCAGCACCTTCTTGTAGTGAGGGGCCCAAAACTGAACACAGTATTCAAGGTGTGCCCTCACCAGCACCGAGTACAGGGGCACGATCACTCCCCTGCTCCTGCTGGCCACACTATTCCTGATACAAGCCAGGATGCCATTGGCCCTCTTGGCCACCTGGGCACACTGCTGGCTCATATTCATCTGGCTGTCAACCAGTACCCCCAGGTCTCTCTCTGCTGAGCAGCTTTCCAGACACTCTTCCCCAAGCCTGTAGCGTTGCCTGGGGTTGGTTCAACTCACTCCTTGGTTTGCCTGATCAGAAAGGTAGTGATCAATGACAGAGACACACCCACACCCCATATATCAGTGTGCCTCAGACACTACTCTATATGGAAGGAAGGAAAAAAAGGACCCTGAACTGCTTGGCTTGGGACTTTGAAAACTGTGGGACTCATAACTTGGCCAACTAAAACAGATCAAAAATACATCCGTGACAGTTTGGAGAGGAAAGCAGCACTCTGGGAATGACTGCTGATAGCAAAGAAATACAGGGCAGAGTCTGTAACAGAGCCTGCATTAACTGCAATGGCTGGAAGTTTTACTAATGTTTTGATAATGTACACAATTTAATTGGGATGAAAGAAAAAGAACATGTGTGCATGTGCAGAGAAAATTAGGAAAACATAGTTTTACCATTCAAAATTATTTTTTGTTTTGTTCTACATATCTTCCATGCCTCTGTGTAGGACCTTATAGTTGAATTTTTGATTCATTAATTTAATATAAAATACAGTAAATCCACCAGATGCATATTTGTCCTTCACTTTAAAGGACTATCTTAAAAAGAGGATTGTTAACACCAGAAAAAAATCACAGCCACACATTTGTGTCTGTACATGATTTACAAATGGGATTTGCTAACAAAAGGTATTCAGCTATAAACAGCAATATGCAGAGCATGATAAGTCACTTTGAACCAAGCACCTATAATGTCACGGCCTCCAAAAAACATTTCACAAGCAAAAAATATTGTTAAAACTATAACACATGCTTTAGGACTAGTTTTTTTTGGTCTCCGTTTGCAACCAGGGCCATGTTTTGAAGAATTGAAAATGAACTCAAGGGCAGATTCAGACAGCGATGGCTTCCGTACGCCTGCTCCCCTCCCTGCTGACTGCCGCGCTGATGGGACGCTCTGTCACAAGGGATATGTCAACCAGCCGACCAGCAAGGCTGTTGCGCAACGCATCCATCTGTGGTTTCTCTGCTAGCTTTGAGTGCTCGCTTTAGGAAAGCCAAGTGTATTGGCAACCTCGCTTTGTATTTAAAAGGCTTTCCTTGTTCTTTAAATAACTCTAAGGATGACGTTTGTGTGACTCCTCGCTGCCATACCTGGCTCACGAAGAGCAGCACGTGGAGTCCTGGCAGTACAATACCAATTGTGTTGCCTCTGGGACTGCGGTACCAGGAACTGGCAAAATTCTACCTTTCCAAAGCAGAAACACAGAGAAAAAAAAACCCAACACCAACCGAACCAAAAAAACAGAATGGGAGGTGAAAAAGCAAAGACTTCATCCTCGACCATTTTATTTTGCCTGACTCTCTATCCAGGCTGACATCTGATGACCAAGCATGTTTGTGGATTTGCTGCACAGCAGAGATCCCAGCCCAGGAAGAGAAAGAGAAAGCTGCTCCCTCCTGCTCCCACTGGTTCATCAGCAGCCCGAGCGCCCCGGCACCGGGATGTACAAGACTCCCACTGCTTTGAACTGGTCTGCTTTCTGTGCTTCAGCCTGGATAATGGGACTGTTGGTAACCGCAAAGTTTAGTGACATTTAGATAGACACATACCTAACTAACATCTATGCCTTAGCCAAAGATGAGTAATAAGAAAACACAGATTTTCAACTGGATAGTGCTGGGTGCAAATACAGTCAAATATATTAAAAAAATATATTTTAAAAAAAAGGAAAGAAAAAAGCTTTGGACAACTTTGGTAATCCAGACCTTCCTTCAGCATACCTCACTCCCAAGCAACATATTTGAGACCAATTTAAACATTTAGCTATTGATGTGAGCACCGGCAATTGCAGCATGAAGCTACGTGTGCTAGGGCTGTTTAAACACATCAATGCACTGTCAACTCCAGCAGACAGATGTTATTTTGGTATCCAGACTCAGAGGAGCATATCTGAACCACGTTAATCACTTGATGGTGGAAGACTTGTCAAAAATATTATCTTTCCAGAATATTTCATGAAAATCTAAAGCAAAATAAAACTATCTTGTTGCATGTGTACTCACAGTCATGCTTTTTCTGGCATAA
Organism: Egretta garzetta; assembly: GCF_000687185.1. Taxonomy (NCBI): domain Eukaryota; kingdom Metazoa; phylum Chordata; class Aves; order Pelecaniformes; family Ardeidae; genus Egretta; species Egretta garzetta. The sequence goes on along the minus strand of NW_009258952.1, from coordinate 1,619,053 downwards.
GCAGTAATTTGGGGCCCACAACCTAGCATCTTGGAAGGACCAGTTTTCCAGAAAATGTTAAGAGTGGCAACCTGAGCTGCCAAAAGGAAAAAAAAAAAAAAAAAAAAAAAAAGTTGTCGCAATCAGACAACATGATTAACACAGCCTCACGCATCACTCTTGAATCAGGGATGCACAGAAGTAAAACTGATTTCACATTTTAGCCTAGAGGGCATCTGAGTTATACAGGGAAGCCCAAAGGTCTCATGCAACTTTGCTGCGGTATTATTGCCATGATCAACAGTCAAGATTTTGGATAATCTAAATGCAGTACTCAAAAAAACTAAGCGCTGCCTTCATTTTCTGATTCATCTTCTCATTTTTTATTCCTCAAGAATCAGTAGTTTCTTTCTCAGCTGATTTTTTTTAAGTACCATTACTGAAAAAAAAATATCAAAGAATCACTAGAGTCAGAGAAACATGTGACGTTTTAAAAGTTGCCTTCATAAAAATTTTCATATGTAACTTAACAGTTTAGAGTATAACCCAGCAAGCAAGGGCTGCGGTCTCACCAAATACAACACTGAACATTATTTCTATAGTACATGTAATACGTTCTCTAACACTGCAAAATGTTTGCGGTAGTAATATCCAATATTTCTGAGTCGTTATGAGTGGGTTGGGTGTTATTACAACGTCAGTTCTGAAAAGAGGAATTTGCTTCAAAAACTGGGAGAAGAGACACAGCTATGGAAGAGAGAGACTTTCACTAATGATTTCTGGCAGTGATCCGAATGAGGTCTGTTCCCAAAACTAAATCACAGAGACAGTATCTGTGGGGTCAATATTTGTCTTTGTTAACTCAAGCCTCACTTCAGCTCCAACTTCTATGAACACAAGTTTGTAAAAAATGAATATTTTGAGAAGCTGTTTTGCAGACAGAATTTTAACTGTACTCTTAAATCAGACTTTAGAGTATTCGTTTTCTACTTTTTTTCCCCACGAAAGCTGTGATTTTTACTACTTTATCAGATTAAAATCATGCATCTTCAAGCCATGCCTTAGAACATGACATAGCAAAGCTGTATGTATAGACCAGAGGATTTCAGCACATTTACAGACTGCTGGCAGAATGCATTAGCTGAAATTTTGTTTCAGTAGCCCACACTCCTCTGTACTAAACAAAAAGCAGACATGATAAAAGGGGTACCCTTTTCCCCCTTTTTATTTGCACTCCCCAAATTTTTCATGAAGTTATATGCTCCCCTTTTCTTCCCTTAGTTAAGATACAATTTGACAAGAGAAGTTTAACAAGTTGAACCACAGCTTGTTAACATGCAATAGCGATTGATTATGTAACCCTTTTTAAAATTCATTTACAGCGGTGACAAGAATATAGTTATTGGTGGAAAAAGAAAATAAATACCTGCTCTACTCAGAAATCAGCTGACAGCCCTGGTGAGTCGCTACTTGATTTAATTTCCATTAATTTTCCACTGGAGAAACTCCCAGCAGGGAACACAAAAGACTCAACAACAAGTTTCTGCAAATGCTTGCCTCTTTTAGCCAAGTGATCCTTCTCCCTCTGCTGTTTTTAAGCCAAATGTGCTAAAACCAATGGTTCTGTGCCTGACTGGCTATTCCAAGCCTTGTAGAAACAACCAAAAGGCATGGTACCACCAGTGCACTCCATGAAATGCTTTGAGAAGTCCTGAGATTAGAAAAATCCAACAGTCAACTACTGAAAACTATGTATTTCTTTCAAGTATTTTACTTTTAGTTGCACTTGCCACAAATATCAAGGGCCTAATCCTGTAAAATTCAGCTTGCACCAAGAGCCTCACCAAAACTCATAGCGAGTTTTTTTCTAGAGCAAAACCTCAATCTACTCAGAAAATGTCTGACATTTATTATAGGATTAAAATGCATCTGTATTATGACTTCAGCCCTATAAATGGGAATGTGATAAATCACTTCAATTTTATTTGCTTATTTATTTTGGAAGATGAAATGTGGGATTAAGCAATAGCTAAGTGGATAAATTGCCTTACATTTCCAAACCAGGAAAAAATGTTCCCATTAATTTAAAACTCAGTTTTGGAAACTATGTACCGGAAATGGCCACATAAAAATGTACACATCGGGTCACTCCTAAATTATGGTTTTCAAAATGAGAGCACCTGAAATACTCAATAACTAAACAGGAACACGAGTTAAAATACATGTGTACAGCACAACACAACAGAGGTAATATTACATATATGTATATATATTTTATATGCATATTATATGCATGTGTATGTATGTATATATACACATACACGTACAAGTCAGCTCCAAATTAGCTAGCACGGGTCCCAGCAGGTAGGATGTTGGGGAGAAGGCAGCAGAACAGTGCTGCTGCTCACTGCGCAACGACTCAGGATTAGGCCCAGGCAATGGGCCACCGGCTGTGATGCCAGCTGAGGAAGTTCAAATCTGCATCCCCCATCTCCCACACAAAGTTCTTACATCTGCAGGAACCTGGGAATCTCAGCTGCACCTCAGGAAGGCAAAACCCAGCTCCTAACTGAAAAACAGCATTCTGTTGAGTTTGTTAATACATGACATCAAGTGGTGATTTCCCTCCTTCCACCTTCAGACCCATCTTCTCCCACCACTCCTGTAGTCAGCAATATCTTAAAAAACTGCATCAAACAATGGAAAATAAAAATATTCTGAAGTCTTTGGTAACAAATCTAGGACATGCAAGCCTGTATTTAAGTTTTTTAATGTAGTAAAATATTGCCTCCAGCTAGATTAATTCAGTTTCTTGGGAACAAAAAAGGGCATAGTTGAGAGCACTGATTATTCTCACTCTCCCTCAAGGCACTTGCAATCACATTTGATTTGCAGTTTCCATACACTTCCTTAACGACCATAATTGAGGCATGCTTTTTGGTCGCTGCTCTGAAACCGATTTTGTATCCTTATCAAGACTAGCAGAAAAGCAGCAGTACATCTCCCTCCAAGTCCCTGTCCTCAAACCCCTAAATTTTAACCTCAGTGCCTAGAACTGTGTACTTGTTGGTGCAACACCCAGCACTGCTGCTCCTTCTACAAAGAAAAGCATGAGTTTCCATCGAGAAGCATGTGAGTGAAGTCTTTTTGTGTATTAAAACAAATGGTGTCTAAAGCGTATGCAAGTTTTACAGATCACTGCCATAAGCAATAAAATGCCACGTTAAAATACAGAGAGCTCCTTCTGAGGATTTTAAACTAAAAACTTGGATACACTATGCTAAGCTTCAGTTAAAGGACTGGTTGAAATACATGCAAAGCCACCTGACATAGGGTGGGATTCAGCTCCTGTTTGGGACATCTACACTTAGGTACACATGTGGACTATGTGCCTGCACTCCTACCACTGTCAACAGAAACCTGGTCACAGTAATTAGCCAAGCACAGAGAGTGACTCAGCTGACCAACCATTAACAGCAGGGTTATAATTGGGCTTGCGTAAATTTAGGTATCCAGCATCTTTGAGATGCCCTAGCATATCCCCCTGGCCGTTAGCTGCTGTTCCCAGAGCAAGGTCTTGGGCAGTTCCTGGGTCACATCCAGAGCTCTGCACAGGCGCCTCGAATACCTGATGACATGTAGCACAGCACTGGATGCTCATGTCTAGCCAACTCCATCTCCCACTTGGTGCTTCCTTTGGGGTAAGATGAACTGACCTCTAAGGCAACTGGCCTCTGTATCTCCTGACCACAACGACACCATACATGACATACTAAATTCCACCATCTGAAAGGAAAACCCTATTCTTACTAAGTTTTTCAGAATAAGAAGCATTCTGCATTTAATTCACACCTATTATCAAGGTACTTGCTGTTGACTGACAAGCTTAATTGTAACTACATTCCTAAAATTAAGATATACCCTACTATCCTGTAATATTTAGTTTTTCCCAGTAGACTCCCTCAAAAGTACAGTAAAAGTATAATAGTCCTAATTTTACATATGGAAAGACAGCGGCACAAGAGGGAAGGAGTTTGCCCAGCATCAGCTACACCATTGCTACCAGCTGGTGCTACCAATTCAGCAGTGAAACCCAGAGCAGATCCCCCTCCATCGTCACTCCTGGAACCAGCAGCATCCCCAACAGCATTCCAAGGCAACTTTCCCAAAAAATTCATTAAGCTTTAGCTCAGCAAAACCAAGATGTGGGTTTGTCTTAGCACTCCTACTAAATTTGGGTAGCAGAATGAAAACCGCTTGCTGTCTTGAAGATTAAGTTCATCCTTGAGCACAGCTGTATATAAAGTGCTGTAAAATATTGAAAACTAAATGGTATTTATTCAACATTACAGGGTTTTTTTTTCAGAGGGACATGCTGGGTTGGTAATGCTGAAGGCATTTTGAGTTCACCTCTGAATAAGCGTATTTTGGCACCGCTCCCATTCACAGTGTGAAATCAAGATTACTATTTTGGAAGTATACAAGCTAGCATGGTACACAATTTGTCTGTTGCAGATAAAGCTGATTATAAGGAAGTGGAAGCTTTAACTGCAGGTCTATTTGCTTTACCCCAGATTTTCCTAATGCTCCAGGAGTGGGAGAAGGACAGGGAGCACTAGCAGATTCCTAGCTGAAGCATTTCATAGGCGCCAAAGAGCTTTTACCTGCTGCCCATAGAATATTTTCATGAAGATTAAAAAAAAAAAAATCACGTTTCTTCATCTGTTTGAGTTATGGAGATGACAATAATTACACTAAGCCCTTCTACATCTTCAGTAGCAGGTTTTTTCTTTATTAAAAACCTCCCTGTACTACAGCGTACAGAGAATATTCTTCCTTTCCCTTCAGGGAAGAGAACGGGTAGTGCAGCAGTTCCATACTCTAACTGGGCCCTGTGACTTTTAAAAACTGGTGATTTTCTAATTTGGAAACTTTCTGGTGAACTTACTGACAAAACCAGCCTGGTCTTTGAATTGAATTACTTCCCCCAGCAAGATGTTCTTTTAGTATTAGTCCCCAGCAAAATATTCAGCTGTTTGTTCACTTTTGGGATATTCGGCCAGACTCTCCCCCTAGACACCATACCCAAAGGTGAAAGGGGAACACTGGCATTAGAATAACCAGGCGTCATAACTCAACCTCCTCCTCTACTTGATTGCAGATTCCCCTGTATTTGTATTGCTTGCTGCACTACAGTTACTAAGACACATGCATCTAAAGGAAGCGGCTAAAATACCTTACATCAGGAATGAATAAAGCTATAAAGCTGTTAAAGAGAGTAGAGATCATTAAGGCTTTAGAAACAGAGAAGTTCACCCTGTCTTCATCTCAGAAGGTAGGTGTTGCACTGAAGAAGAAGGTAGCAGGTATCTATGAGAAACCAAGATAATGTTGAACATTTACCCTGCGTCTGCTTCTTAGAGAGGTCCCAAAGTATTTTCCAGATGCTAGGTATATTTCTGCTCTCACCATTTGCACCCGACATCTCAACCCAGTATCTTAATCTTTGCGAAAACCCTTTAAATGTGTTTCTGAGGAGAACTTCACCGAATATAAGCATACAGATCTGCTAACACCTCCAGCCCATGGCTATGCAGGAGGCAGAGTACAGCAGCAGCAGTTCCCGAGTACTGGACTTTTCAAATGGCTGCTCTGACCTGTTTGCAAAATAGCACGATTTCTGTGAAAAAAAACAGACTGGATTTTCAGCCATTTTAGGAGACCAACTTCCTTCACAGTGGAAGCAGAATTTTTAAATTATTTTTTAAATTTATCTTATAATTGATGTAGTCAGATTCCTGAAAACAGTGAGGGACAAACCTATTTAGTTCTCAGATATTTTCTCATGGAGTATTTTTTAAAAAATAATAAATAATGAGTCTAAACATGGGCTATAGAAATATAAGAATATGCTTGTTTTTTTCTAACTGTCCAAGTTTTGTGTTTAAATTCCTATTAGAAATGAAAACCCAGTTATACAGTGGAATAATATAGCCTTGTCAATGCTACACTGTATCTAAACAAGAAACATACATGCATATTAGGTCTACATACCCACCTTCCACAAAAAGGCAAACTGGATTGTTGAAAACTAGTAACACAAAAATATTAAGAGGCAGGAATGTGGGGAGAGAAAGAATACCTGCTTATCCTTTTGGGAATATTAGGCATGCCATTTTCTAACACCACCATGGAAGCAAAATAGAGTTCACTCTTTTTTGTTTTGCACCGATGCTTATTTTATTTAGTAGAAGCTCTCATAGGTCTTTAAATAATTCATAACGCAGCGCCTGTTGTTTAGTTCAAGGAGGGAGCCTGGAGAATGTTAATCAAACCAGAGATGAATTGGCACAGCTGTAAATCTGCAAGACCCCTCCCCGATGAGCTCATCCCCTAGCCGTGCAAATTAGAATGACATCATGCTTGCAAAGCCAGGCGCGCGCTCATGCTCGCTCACTCCCTGTCTCCTCCTCCCCGCACAGGATTTCTGCCACTTTTTCACATAGCTTTTCCCAAAGAAGATCATTATATACTGCTGTTCCTAGGTAGAAGGAACAGAAGCTGGAGGACCTGCCACTACACCCACGGGTTTTGTCCCATCAGGTCTGCCACAGCTTCAGCACAGACACAAAAGAATACATCTTTCTACCTGGAAAAGAATGAAATTTTATGCATATTTATCAGGCCAGCTCAAAAAATACTTTAAAGAAGTATGAAGAGACATGCCTTTGAATAAGATCCACAAGTACTTTTCAAAGGACTGCTCAATGCTTTTATTTGATTTTCATCAAGCATGCAACTTCACGACCTTTTGCTCACAAAAACGCTCTCAAAACCAGGTCTCAAACAGATGTATTTGAAAAATAAGGCGTTCATATAGCCATGCTGTTGAAATCTCTCATTTCTCTAACCCTGCTTTAGTCAGCCATCAGACACCTAAGGTGCAGATACAAAAATATGCAACACAGGTGAATAGTCAGAAACTATTAATACTAGGTAACTTAACAGACAAACTAAACAGTTAATAAAAAGCCCATAGACAGAAATAACATGGGAAAGAAATGCCCAGAGAGCAATTTTGATACTAACCTGCAGAAATCCAAGGTGTTTTCCTAATTGTCCATGAACAGAAAGGGCAGCTGCATTTGTTTAACTCGTATGAATATGCTAGCCCAGGTCCATAACAAGCTTAGTAACTTCAGCAAGTACAGTAAGCATTAATATTAACAAGCTCATCTAGGTCTATTTCATACTCCTTAATAATTAAAGTTATTATTTTACTGGAGAAGTTTATAAAATCACTGATCGCAGTAGAAAGCAGAGCTCAGTTGTCCGATGCAGTCAGCATACCACTCAATGAAACAAAATTGGAAACAACTCTCAGTCTTGTAGCATCTACTGGTCTGGTAAACAGCCCATGCAAAGATCAGGTTTCTTGCTTCATATTGAATAAGGGCATACTATATAAACCCCCATATGAGAACGTAATGGGGAAGAAATATAATAAAAGTTTTAAACCTTATCACTATACATTCCTCATACGACACACAAAAAAATGTTTTCTGCAATTCTGAAATTTTAGATACTGTTTTTCTGTCCACTTGTAAAAGCCTTTATAAAAAACAGCCTAAGTTAGCATACCCAAAGCTAAGTAATGTAGTTTTAATGTCCAGTATCACCTCTCGCATTGCAGCTCAGCTTAAAACCAAGGGACCAGGTTTCTGCTCCATGTGAGAGTGACAGAATATGGCTGCAGGAGGTTTATGGGCTTGCCAGTCGTAATCCCAAATTGCTGGATTTTCTAAGCTTCATGTTGCCTGTTGAACTATGCTATCTAAAATCCACACTCTGGAGGGAAAAAAAAGGCACACTGGATTCTCAGTAACATATGAAGAGCTTTGCAGTCAGCAACATATAGGAGCATTAAAACAGGCCTCAGAAGAAAAAGATTATAGCTTTTTAGATGCACAGGAAAAACAGAAAATAAGAAGAAACCAAACACAGACAAGATACAGAAGCAGTGCACTTGACAGCGATGCAGGATGCGGGGCAGCAGGACACACTCAGAAGTCAGTACGTACCACACGACCTAAGCCAAGATAAAACCATGGCAAGAGGGGTCTTCCAGCCACCAAGGAGGCACGGTGGCTCACCTCAGAGAGGAACACAACCGGGGTGTTTTGAAAGTGTTAGAAATACCTGAAGAGCACTTGGGAAAACCAAGAAAGGAATCGGTCAGAGGACACACAGAGAGTGGTTGCAGAGGGGCGAAGGACCGTTACTGCCTGGTGTGGAAGCAGAAGAGGAAAGAGCCAGAATCTTAGGTCAAAGGAGTTTTTTAGGTTAGAGGACTTTAGGACTACGACTTCCCATAGCATTTTTAGCATCTAGTACAGTGGTGCCATTCCTGGACTAGGAACTTTTTCAGATACTAACATAAAAACGAAACAGAAAAGGTTCATAGCTCACTGAACTGCAGAGTAATTTTTCCATGAATGAGCAGGAAGCCTCATTATTTCAAAACAGTATAGGTCCTACATACATTTTCAGATAGGAAATTAAGAAAACTAAAATACATATGCCCAGAAAAGAATAACATTGCACAGGCAAACACTACTACAAAACACCAGGTCCAAAGCAAAGGACTGCAGGCATCTCCCACTGGGGCTATCTGATGGAGGGGTTCAAAGTCCCTGTGGTGAGTGGCAAGTGAACCAGTAGAGGTTCATACCCCAGGAGGGCACAGATTCCCTCAGGGGAGTTTCTGTGGGACTTGTACAAACACAGGATGCGGTAAAGCAACGCCTGCACAAACGCTTCAGCTTGTCCATGAATCTCCTTCCACCCCATGGAATCCTGCCTAGCCTCCTCACATAAACATTTGCACGGTGATATGCTCAAAATTTCAGAAAATAAGAGGAAAACAAGCCAAAACATCCCTGCTGATCCAAGTGCAGATTTTGAATCTTGTAAACAGACTTTGTATTATGAAGAATTGTTTGGAAATCTCCCATCTTAGCATCAAAGTCTTTGGCAATCACCCCCGATCCAAATTCTGCAGCTTCATTCTACCACTGTTTGAGGATACATACTTATCCTTCAATATTTACTCTTCTTATAATGTCAAACAGCTTGAACCTCTCTCTTTGCCCCCCCCAAAATGGGATGCTTCAAATTAATCTGGACAAACGCTAGGCAGAAAGTTTAGATCAAACAACAGATTGTTTCACCTCTCTATGCTATTACTTTGCCCCAGAAGATGCTACCAAAATTCATTAGTAATGCTTTCGCTTAAAAAAAAAGTAATTTTACAGTTGTAATTTAGGAAAAAAACTTTTTACCTAAGCTCTTCCCCATCTTCTTTCCATCTGCACATAGCAGCAGAACAATTTAATACAATTTAGTGACTAATGACACAGAATTTTAGTCTTTAGTGCTTGACAAGCCTCTCCAAGCAGAAAATATGTAAATGAAGAGGTACAAATGGAAAAACTCTATTGACATAGAAGACTTGTATTTCTGCTTTCAAAAGATGCACAGAACGATTCCCACTTGGATAGTCAGTGATATGAGCACTCTGATTACTCTCTATTAATGTTTCCTTAAAATAATCTAATTCTGTACAAGTTATTCTAAAAATCTATGGAATATAAACCATATCCTTTCTGAGGATTGTTTCAATGATACTACTAGATTATATAGATAGACAGCAAGTGTAACTTATGTAAAACTTATTAAAGGATGGTTTAAAAAAACCTCATAGAAGTACCATAATTGCATGCAAGACTCGCTTATGTGGCTTTTTCATAATGGTATGTATTAATTTGCATGTCTTTGATCTGCATAACACAAGATCAGAGCCAAGGACCGCTGCCAGTTTCTCGCAGGCAGGGATCTAAACCATAAGATGCAAGATGGGCAGGAGCACCATCACCAGCTGCAAAAGAAGGTGCATACCCAAAAACGGACAGAGGCAGTCAATCTGTTGCGTAGCACTGGGCAGAAATGGCACTTTAAGGAATATGTAAAGATCTGTGGAACAAATCAGGCTGTGCAAGCCATGGGAAACATGCAGCTCGGTACAAGGAAAGGATATAGAGAACAAGCAATAAAGGGATTTTTGGATGAAATAACCAGAAAGACTTCAAGAGCTAAGATGGTCAGCAGTAATCGGAGTTGGACAAAACAGAAAGATAACCAGCAAAGAGGGGACTGCGTGCCAGGTGAGAGGTGGAAGTAACATCACGTCAGAGAACACAGCCTTCGTCGCTGACATAGGTCCCCGTGGATCAGAAAACACATCCAGAGGTGAAAACAGGAGGGAACAGATCCCCAGGGAACAAAACGGGCAATCTGTAGGACAAAGCTTGGAGAGATGCACAGGCACCAGCAGAGGTGCTGAAATGCCAGTGGGAAGAGTGGAAGGGCTCCCTGGCTAGCCCAGGATTTCAGAAATGACCACAGAAGAAAAAAATCGTGCTTCTTCACCAGCTACTTCATTTCTCTGCTTGCACAGTTTCTCTTTGATGTGGCAGTGAAGCATTATAAAATATTACTAATAAAAGAGGAGAAAGAAAATCAGCCCAGGTCTTGTGCTGGCCTGGTTAAACAGGCAAAAATCACCAATTCACCAAAGCACAGCACTACTCAATATTTTTCAAAAAGGGTTTTAAAATAGAGCCAAGTTACTGTCTGTTCTAAAAATGCTTATTCTCCAGTTCAAGATAAATAGCACCGGCATAATCAGAATGCTAACTCGGCTCTTCTAAGCTCCTTCTGTCCCTAACATCCGCTTCAAAAAGAGAGGTTTACTTTGGTTAAATACAGCTTTTCCAGTTTCAGTAAGATAAAGCAATACTGTATTTTGGGGACCTCCGTTACTCCAAACTTCATCTAATATTTGCTGCTAGATACACAACAGACAAGATCTGCAGGACACCAGTGCGCTGCTTCA
>NW_009258952.1:1587951-1608108 GCF_000687185.1 Egretta garzetta | reverse complement strand
ATTTAGCTCCACTTCCTTCGACTAGCAGCAGACCGACGCATTTCAACTACAATTTTGTTTTCTTTGGACTCAGAGGTTTCCACTATGTGGAACAGGAAAGAGTAGTTTATTGACCGAGATTAGAGTCTTTTAACCATTTCCCTGCTATTCGATCCTTCCGATGGGATGCTTAGTCTGGAGAGCCTTGCTTACCAAAAGCAAAGCACTGCGAGAGACCGGCAACATAAGGCGTAGGAAGCACTGATGCTGTACAGAGACATTTTTACCACTGTGACTGTGATTGACATGTATTTTCTGTAGTACTGTTTCATTTATTTATATATACTTTTAAAATATGCACACATGCCATATAGCCCATTTTAAGTCTCCCAGAAGCTATTTTTCAGCAAATTAACCTAAAAACCATTCTCTACAAAGCATTAAAGCTTAAAGCATGACCAAATTTGCAGCTGTATCACAACTGGAGAGGCAGCAAACAAAGGAAGATCTGAATAAGCCAAAAGTAAGATGGGAAAATTAGAACAAGAGTTTTTAAATTATTATACAGTTGAGAAATGCAGAAAAATGCACAAAAATTTTTATTGCCCATACAGCTTTGAGAAGAAGTTCTTCTTCACCTTCTCTCTTACATCTCCAGCCTTAAGATAAGGGCGCACAGTAAGAGAAAAAATATTTATGATGCAATGCAGCAGATCTCAATTACCTAGCCCTTGATTTAGCTTCAACTACCCAATGGCCTCAGACCTCCAGGGTACTCGTGCACCTCGCATTGCGGCTGGCAGGGCACAGTGACCTGTGTGGAGCTGCATGGCAAGTCCTTGCAAAACCTCCCAAAACCACTTCCAAATCAATTCCAGCTTCCGAATCAGTTACACTGATTTTTAAAGAAGCTCTACAAGCGGGGGATTAGTGCCTCAATGCCTTTCAGGCTTTTGTCCAACGGCTAAGCCAGACCGCTCACCATGGGCACTGCCTCCTCCCTTCCCAGGTATCGCCCATCCCTCAGTGACAACATTCCTAGACCCACAATTTACTTAATAAGCCATTGGTAACAGTTATATGTGAATCACACCCTCAGCTCAAAGTTTAAAAGGTACCCTACCTTTTTAAGCTCCTCTAAAAACCCTCTCAAACAAATTCAGTTCTGCCCAAACATTTGTGAGTTTGGGTTTGACCCAGAGAGACAGGCAGGTTGTTTATCTGGAGCATTTTAGCTAAATCTGTTCAGCAGTTTGAGCCCTACACCTATAAAAACAAAACCATTTTTTTGCCATATGTTATACTAAAAAATTTTATGTGCATATAAAATCTGCAATGACTAAATGTGACTTACTTGTTCTTAAAAATCTCATTGAGAATTAATGTGATTGAAAAAAACTCCTGAAGTCTGAGCCCCACCTTCCTCTTATGAGGATTTTCAAAGGCTGCGGAGTGTCAGCTGTAGAAAGTGGCCAGCCCTCCGTGCTCCTCGGAGGTGATGGGCTGCATGTCCCCCCAGCAGGGCTGCTTGCACCTCACTTCTGTAATGCATTTCAATTACAATAGGCAGTGCTAATTTAGCCAGCTGAAATAATCTCTGGCAGCTGTAACCTCTTCTACAAGCACCGTCAGACTCCAAAGATTATCAGTGTCCACAGGTGTTTCCTCTGTTGTTTTTTATTTAATTGAAAGCAAATAAATTGCATGTAATTAATCATTGGAGCTAAGAGATTATGTGCAGTCCATTTCCCTTGAGGTTTTCCTCAAGAGCCAGAGTGACTTGGGAGCCTAAATCCTGTTTTTAGTAATTCTTCATGAGGCTTAGGTTGCTAAGTGTGTAACTCCTGAAAGCACAGCACAGGTGCTTTGAACCCCCCATCTCCTAGCAGCTGAGGAGTCACCCAGCTCACTCCTGTGGCCTGAGCTGTAGAGAACATCAAACTCATGAACATGTGTTTTCTTACCTGAAAAATGTATCCTTTTGCTATTTGCTTTTATATTTGTGGTAAGTGAGGTATAAGGGTTGGTATCACAGATGGTAAGCTCTTCATAAAGTAAGCTACGAAAAAAGAATGACTGATGCTTTTATTCTTCTTTTAAATCTCTACTACTGAGAGAGACACTCTTCTGTTTGAAGACCAACTGACTGCAAAATTAGCTTTAAACCAGATGAAAAAATAAAATATCAGTTTTTCATCTGCAGACTGCTATTAAAATTTGCTGTTTAACACCTCATCTGTACTGACCAGAGACTGGCAATAGCCAAAAACTGCTACATGCACCAGGACAGACAGTCAGAATCCACTACCAAGGCTAACAAATCTGTTGTGTCCATCTGGACAAATCACATACCCCAATATTTTCAGGAAGTGGGTTATTCCCAGTTGGACAAATTCATGCACAGGTCTCACCACAAAACGTCCCAGACAACTGGAAGTCTGGGTGCTCAACACCTTTAAAAGCCACACTTCACATGAAAGGTTTTAAATAAATAAATGACATTTTAAGGATGCATGCTTTTGACCATCCTTTGAATCCAAATATGAGAATAGAAAAAGCATTTTAACATCTAACAGAATCATGGCCTTTTTTTTTTTTTTTTGTTAAGGCCATTATGCATACAAAGCAGTAACAACATAGATTTTTTTATAAGAGGGGATGCAAGCTTTTATATGGAGTAAAAGGTATTTTGCTTTGGGGTTAGATCAGAGGTTTTTCCCTGGTTTTCAACTTGACTTTGAGGCAAGAGACCGCAGATGGGAAGTACAAATGGGTCATAAAAGTTAGAAACAGAACCTGGCTGGGCTGTTAGTCAGGAAGTCCCCACTTCTAATCCTGGTACAGCCCCTGCCTTGCTGGGCAGCCACTTCCTCCTGCTGTATCACTTCTTGAACATCTTTAAAGTGGTTTTGCTTACTGTTCTCTGTTATTTCAGAACATTTTAATCTCTGTACAGCACTGAATCATAAAGGTGCTGTACTAAGCATTATTATTTTTATTGTCAGCACAGCTGCTATCCTGCGCACACTGAAGCAGACTTGATAAATTTTGAAGGTATCACCATCTGAGTAATTTTTTTTTCCCCAAAATTTTTCCCTGTGCATGCATGAAGTTCAGTTAAAAAGCAGAAAGCATCTTCTCTTCTAAATTATACAGCATGCTAATAAGATGCACTGCAGTACCATAAGTACATAATCGTGCACACACACATGGTCAAGGTGAAGTACATAGGAAACCATTCATATCAAGTGTAGTTAGCAAAGCAGCCATTCTCAGAGTGATTAATTTTTGGATGCGATGTGTTTCAACTGGATGATGCACCTGAAAATACTCAGTAGGAAACGGTCCTTCACTCTTAACAGAGGGTCATCCGTACAATCATCCGCAGGTCTAACCTCAACCCAATTCCCACAGAGTAACAATTAAAGTGTCCTTGGGAGGGGAATGGAAAATAGAAATGACCTCTGAGGCTCATCTACACCCCAGACTTTTTGAATTCATGTTCACAAGGCTCTACAGATATGCATACATATTTTATATGTACTATACATATATAAACTTACATAGAATTAATGCTTTATCACCACTGTTTTGCAACCTAGTTTGTCAAAACCTAGCTAGTGCATCACTATTCAAACAAATAGTAATCACGTCTCAAAGCCACATGGATGGATGGTTGCCAACCACCCCCTTCCTTTTGAGCATAAAACAACGCATCTGCTTTATACCTGCTGTAAACAAACTGTGTTCAAACCAAATCCTCAAACCAAGCCTCCCTACCTCCAGCAGCACTCTATTGTCAGGAGCCTATGTACATTTTGGGGAGCACTGAGGGAAGGAGATGCAGGCAGAAGGAGCAGCTGAAGTATATTAAGCGTTATAAAAAAGCAATGACTGTTTAAATTGCAGAGCTAGCAGTAGTGATAAGACTATTGCTTTTACAAGTGAACAACAGATACGCCTTCTCTAAATTAGCTTTAGTGCCATCCTTCAGTGGACAAAAGTGGCATTTCTGGGCTTCCAGCCATGCATGAACTACAGCAGATTGGGTGGGGTCCAATGCTTGAGCCCATACAATGCATTAATGTGGAAAATATTACGCTCCCTTTCCCAGAAAACAAATGCTGGATTTGGTTTTCAGAACCTGTTACTTCTATTACCACGTGAAAACGCCAGCAGTCTCACCAATTTATTCTACTCACTAACCTCACAGAAGTACTCAATTTGACCAGCTGTGGAGCTTCTCTAGTCTTCTTCACCACTATTTTACCTTCTGTGTTAAAATTGGAGAATAGAGGCAGGGGAGGAAAAAGTAGTAACAAAGCCACACCAAATGTTGATGCTTAAAGGACACTATCCACAAATTCCTCATAAGCAACACAGAAGCCACAGGCATCTTCAGTTCCTGCTTGTGATGTGCTCAAGGGCTTCTGTCACCATGTGTCTCTGCTGACAGGCATCAGTCCCCCTCTTTCCCATACCATCCCCAATCTGATCATCCGGTTCCTTGGAGGGTGCCCAATCTCTTGCCCTTGACAAAAGGCCAGAGCCTGAACATCTGTGCCACCATGAAATGGGATATTCACCCACAGGATGCTCATTTTCAACTTTATTCACGCAACCCATATTAAATAGCAATTGGATAAAAGGTGTCCCTTCCACTCACCAAAACAGACTGTCTTCCACTATATAAAATGATAGGGGGAAAATAAAAAACACAGAAGGGGCTATATTGTTCTTCAGGCCCACTGGGGTACAGGGAAGAAGCAATGGATGTAAAAAGCAATGAGGGAGGTTTTAGCTGTAATCGGAAAAAATTCTAGCAATACAAATATCTAAACCCTGGAACTGACTGCCCTTCTGAATGACGACTTGTCAATAGTTATTGACTCTTAAGAACGGATTAGACAAACAGTTATCAAAAGGGACACATAGAACTGATCTTGCTGGGGGGCAAGTGAAGACCTGTATGACCCATGGAGGACCTTCCACCTGTATTTTTGCTGTTCCAAAGTTATAAATCAAAATATGCCAATATCTATCATATCTTCTAGACACATCTCTGAGCCAACAGTATTTAAGTTACCAGTATAATAAGTGAGCAATTATTTGGCATAGATGATGATATGGGAAACCTGGCAACACACCAGAAATAAAACATGCAGTCATGCATCTCCTAAAAGATAGAGTTTGGGAAAGTATTCAGCATATTTTTTAAACAGAACATGGTATGAGTTTGAGGTTGTTAAAATCTGTTCAAATATTTTCCATTAAAACAACAGCAACTCTCTTTATCAACAAGATAAGGCTCTGAGGTAATGACAGCATATCCAGCTTTCCCGTCAAGATAAACTCTAACACAAAATAACAACTTACTCTATGTACATACATACACAGATGTTTCAAGGATATAAATAAATCTCCACCATCACAGCATAGCTTTCTGTAACATCTTTCCCTGCTCACTGCAGGGGGGTTGGAGTAGATGACCTCTAGGGGTCCCTTTCAACCCAAAACATTCTATGATTCTATGATCTTTTATAAATCCCACAACTTTTTATAGGCATGTCGGGTACTGCAGATGATGGTCAGACCTTGTTTTCATTGAAATCAATTAAGGAAGATGTATGGTAGCAGAGCCAATTTGCTTCCCTGGAGCTACACTTGGGGGTACTCATGGATGAAAAGCTGGACATGAACTGACAACGTGTGCTCGCAGCCCAGAAGGCCAACCGTACCCTGGGCTGCATCAAAAGAAGCGTGGCCAGCAGGTCGAGGGAGGTGATTCTGCCCCTCTACTCTGCTCTGGTGAGACCTCACCTGGAGTACTGCGTCCAGCTCTGGAGCCCTCAGCACAAGAAGGACACGCACCTGTTGGAGCAGGTCCAGAGGAGGGCTACAAAAATGATGCAAGGGCTGGAGCACCTCTCCTATGAGGACAGGCTGAGGAAGCTGGGCTTGTTCAGCCTGGAGAAGAGAAGGCTGCGGGGAGACCTGATTGCAGCCTTTCAGTACTTAAAGGGAGCCTATAGGAAAGATGGGGACAATTTTTTTAGCAGGGCCAGTTGTGACAGGACAAGGGGTAATGGTTTTAAACTAAAACAGGTTAGGTTTAGACTAGACATAAGGAAGAAATTCTTTACAATGAGGGTGATGAAACACTGGAATGGGTTGCCCAGAGTGGAATGGAGGCCCCATCCCTGGAAACATTGAAGACCAGGTTGGACGGGTCTCTGAGCAACCTGATCTGGTTGTAGATGTCCGTGCTCACTGCAGGGGGGTTGGACTAGATGACCTCTAAATGTCCCTTCCAACCCAAAACATTCTATGATGCTACACTAGTTGCAAGAGCAGCCCATTACATGTGCAGCTTGGCATTGCTCACTCCACTCCAGTTCCTGTCCTCTAGAGGTAGCTGCCCTCCTGGATAATGAACAAAGCTTTCCGATAGCCTAAAAAGGGCCTGGTTGTGTATGCAGGGAGGAACCAAGGTGCCCTCAACCCCCTAAAACATAACTTCTGTAACAGGTAGCCACTCACTTTTGTGCAGAACAGGGGTCCTCATACCCCTATGAACTGGCTCCTGTAATGGTCTAAAGATAATTCTGCATGTTTTGGGCTTAAGTATAGTGTAAATAGAAAATAACTCATTAAACTTAGCAATATATACTGACAAAACTGGTTTAGGAACAGAGGAAATTAGCCTTCTTTTCATAATGGTTGTTCTCCAGGCTCTCTGTTGTCTACCTTTCACTTGGCTTGTGGGTTTTTGGTTTGAGGTTTCTTTTTTGGTTGGTTTTGTTTGGGGTTTTTTAGGGGGTTTTGTTCTGTTTGTTTGTTTTTCTTTTTTTAACTAGAAAGATAAGCTTTTTCAAAGTCTAGTGTTTTCTTTAGGTTGTACTGTTCACAGAAATTGGTAACAATTTGTCCATCACTGCTTATACAAAGAAAATAACGTGCATGTTGTTTGTGGCCTCACCACAGGCGTTACTCAGCAAATTGTAATTACCCCACTGGTGATTTAGTGTTGTATGGAAACATATCTTAGCGTGTATACACACCTGCCCTTCCTTATGAAAGTTTGTTACTTTTGGCTAGATCACAGAAATAAGATACCACCAAGCTAAGCAGATTTTGAACTTCAGTCTGTTGTTCACCGTTCCCCACCCCCAAAACAAAAATTGGATATAATCAGCTTATATAACAAATGTTGGTAACTTCACAAAAATAGTAGTGAAAAAATGACAATTGGCGGCGTCACATGTTTAGTTAGCCAGATTTGCTTTCTCCCAGCTACTTCCTTCCCTCCACAAGCTTGCACTGCTCTCAGGAGCCTTCCTTCCCAATGTGGTAGGGCAGGCAAAGGTTACCTGGATATTTTCCAGACACACAAATACATTCAGTGCATTATATGAGAACAGGATCTTTTAACCATGTAATTCCTTAATCAACACAACACAAGTTATCCCAAACATCGTTTACAGAATACAGCGCAGAAGATTGAGGAGAGAGTCATTTCAGAGTATTTGATAATTGTATCTTTTGGAGAGGAAGAAGAATCTATTCCTCACTGGGACTGAAGGGAAGATTTTAGAAGTCCAACTGTGATAAATGTATTTGAAAGAAGGTGAGGTTTGGAGAGTCGCTGGTGTTTTTAAGGGATGGCTGGAGCAGAGGCATACCCACAGAAGAACAGCACGGGGAGAACAAGTGGGAGGAAGAGAATAGGCAGCAGTAGATGGGTAGGTGGGAGGCTGTACAGCACAGTGAGTCAACATGAGATTTTCACAAAGCAGGAGGGCAATCTAGGCCAGATGCTTTGTAAGTTCCCATGACATCAAGGGATACATTTAGCTCGGACAAACTTTAATTTAAAAAAGTAGGTAAGAAAAGCATAGAATGGCCTAATATTTGCCCCTCACTAGAAGGATAGACAGAAGGACAGGTTGTTTTCAGTTTTGAAGTCTGACTGAAGATTTTACCTTCCATATTTCCTGTTTCTGATATATGTGATAGCAGGTAAATAAGCCATACTTCTAGGACCACAGAGAGGCAAGTAACAGTAGAGCCAACAGTGCTTTAAAAGGCACAAATGGCACTGAAGGACTGTGATGAATTGGAGCTCTTTTATGAGGGCTGTATTTTCCCAGACGCATACCATAAAAACTACCTGGGAGCCAGGGTCTCCTCAGCTGTACCCAAGCAGTCCCCTCCCTCTCCATCTACTAAAGGAAGGTAGATTTAGACTGGATATAAGGACGAAATTCTTTACAATGAGGGTGGTGAAACACTGGAACAGGTTGCCCAGAGAGGTGGTGGTGGCCCCATCCCTGGAAACATTCAGGGTCCATTTGGATGGGGCTCTGAGCAACCTGATCTGGTTGAAGATGTCCATGCTCACTGCAGGGGGGTTGGGCTAGATGACTTCTAAAGGTCCCTTCCAACCCAAAACATTCTATGATTCTATGATCTCGAGGTGATTTCACAGGTGAAATGAGGGCAGCATCTACCGCTGTGGAGGCTCAGCTGCAACCATGACGCTGAGGAGCAGCAGCTGCCGAGACCTCCTCAATCCTTGTCTCGCAGAAGGAAACCCCACCCCACCACACCACAGATACGCTTCCTCTTCCATTCCTTTGCCATAATAATGACAGGCAACTCTATTAATAATATCTGGATGTCTGCACAACAGGTTGCCTCCCCCCACAAAAAAAAAATCACAAGAAAAAAGAAAAAAAAAAAGCCCCTGAACATAACCAAGAACATTTGCTGCATAATGTATTTCAAAGCTTCCATCTGTGGGACCAATAAAAACCATACTTACTAATGTTACACATTATGACTTAATTTAAGATGTGAAAGCTTGGGTTTGTACTGCTTTAATGTTAATGATTTATTCTAAGTGCAGTACATACCCAGTTTATTTTGGCAAGACTCGTATTATCCATTCAACGGAGATTTTCTCTCCAAGCTTCTTACTCAGATCAAAACATAATGAAACGACAAAATTGCTGCATTCCCCTCCATATATTTGCTTCAGATGTTAGCAAGAGATAGTAATGTATCTTCATTTGTAAGACTTTGAACTTCTGTCAACATCATATATACCACAAAATATAAATAAGTGTAACCACAAGCCTTTTTATGTGACATGTTTTAAAGGGCTTTCAACATCGATTAGATTTTTACTATTGCTGTTACTGTTATTTCTGTGATCTAGAAGTACTCTAGCTAAGTACCAAAAGTAGAAACACTAGTTTAGGAAGGTTAAATATCAGCAAGATATTTCACAGGATATCAGAGATGAGTGCACAAGTATGTCACACAAAGACATGTTTACGCTCTGATTACATATATACATTAAAAATAGTATTTAACAGCTACCCTGCACTTGCAGTGAGAATTACACATCTGTAATCTTGGAGCCAAGGGCCCGGTGAACCCTATAAAAGCAACCGCCATTATGTAAAATAAACTAAGCAACATCGAGAAGCAAGAGATAGCATGAGCATGCTCCATACTAATAGTCCCGCTACTGCAAATTTAGAGAGGAGAGGAGAGAGAAGAGGGAAGAGAAGGCCAAGTAATTTAATCCAAGAGGACATTAACAAAACAAAGATCCATGACCTCAGGATGCAGTTCTCAGGAGTTAACAAGCTAGGAAGAAGCAGCGTAATACTTTTCTCTAAATCATCAGCACACTTACTGGCATCAAACCTTTCTTCACAGACACTCTTCGTTAGAAAGAAATATCAAAACAGGCCCAGCACATCCTCTTCACAGCATCTTCTCCCTCCTCACCCAGCCAGGTGAGGAATCGCCCTGCACCAATCTGTCAGGTACACATTGCTTCCCGCTCCATGCAGTATGGGGCACTCTGTGTGTGGGTGGGGGGAAAGTCCGAAAGCCCTAAATCCTTTTTTTAAGTCTTACTTCACTGCCTGTCTCAGCTTCAAGGGAGGAAGGAATCGGACATTCACAGTGAAAACAAAAGCAATGATCCAAATTAAGATAAAGGGAGAAAGCACACAGACACAGCAGGGAGCTTAAGTTTGGGAGCACAGTATGGAACTAAGAATGTCCTTCACACACAAAATTAAGTAAAAGACTACAAAGTATTTTAACAGGGGATTTCCTGGGGAAAGCATTACCTAAACACAGGCTTTACTTCAGTATAAAGCTGACCATAATGATGGTACATCTGCTGTGGGTAGACATATCACACCCTCTGCAACTCCTCAAAGAAATGGCCAAGACATTAAATTTTGGGTAACAAACTAAATCAAATGAAGAACAACAGTATCACAACATAAGAATAACTTCCTGAAAGCATCGATTGGCTACTGACTCCATTCACCATCTGGAATACTGCTATTACTAAAAACATCCATGTGTCAACACAGCAGCAGCATCAATGCAGTATGCCAACGTTGACGCTGCAGAGGACAGCTATTTCTGTAGGACAACACAGCTCAGGTGTCCAGTCATGTGCGGGCTTCTGGTGTGCTCCTGGAGAGAAGCAAGGACAACTCTCAGACACCTAGAATTCAGTATAATATATAATTAAAGAAACACTCTGCTACTGTATTCTGGCAACGTTATTCCATACTTTTTCCCTCAGTTCTCCAAGGAGGCTGTTTTGAAGATGTGGTTATCAAACAAACCATTTCACATACACACCCACTAACAGTGAATGTTTTATCCCAAAATGAGAATGAAGTTATGTTTCTAAATGTTGGTTCTATACAAAGCGTAAACATACATCTGCTTGCAAATGTTAAATATTTTTAGCAAAATGTCTCATCTCATTTCATCTTTTACTCTATGGATGGAAGAGCAAGGTACTTTGGGATGTACTTTCTCTGCCAGGACCACTAATACCAGAAGTTCATGTTTCACGTGCACCTTCCTCCTCATCCACTGAAGACGCTACTACCTCTGTTCCGCTCACTGGGTACCAAGCATATGCAGCCCAAGGGTACCTGGCAGACACGGTATCAGACCACCTGCGGGAATTCCCAAGGCGGAATTTAAAATACAGACCCGCACAAAATCACAAAACTCCTTGTATAGTGAGCTTGACTAGTGTACTTGAAGAACAAAAGCTATTTTTTATTGCTGACTCGAGAAAACTGTGAACTAATCATTTAACGTGTATTAAAAATACATTGAACACAACAGGTTAACTCTTGCAAACTTCCAAAAAGCAGCCACTCATGCAGATTACAGTAAACCATGCAGATGACTAAAACCACAAGAAGATGTGGTTCTGCTTCAAATAAAAATAACCTGTTAGAAAAAAAAATCTAATTTACATACATATCAATCTAGATATTGATATTTCAAAGTGATTAAGTCCTCCATCCTTTGACAACACTCCTGTTATCACAAAAACTGAAGTAGTAATAGACAAAACAGGTATCTGATGCATATAAACCAATATAATAGAGATTAGGAAATCTTTCTTATAGAAATTAATAAAAGGCACCTTAAAAATAGCCTTTCATCTATACAAACCAATTATACATTTTACATACCTCATAAAATCAATGGAGTTAGATGAGTTTCATTGTAGTGTAGCTGTCTTAGGGATACAAACCAACTACTGAAAAACCCTTGTACACATAATGCAAGCATATTACTATAAATGGAGAAAAGTCACACTTTCTACCTCCTTTTTTTAAAAAGTGCAAAATGAATGCTTTCAGGGAGATGATGCTAGAAGACAGAAATTTCTAAAAATATTTTACAAATAACAATCAGTGATACAAATTCTCTCAGAAAGGCAAGTTTCATCTCCTTCCTGGCCTCAGCAATACAACATTGAATACCACTCCATAAACTAGAATAGTTTAATTTTATAGCATTTAAATAAAACTATAGCTATGAACAGAGCTATGATGTATGTGATCCATGTAACTATATACATGGTAACCCATTCTTGCATGTTTCATAGATACACAAGTTATAAACCATGTACCCACTGACTTCTTTCTTTTTCTCAGCACAGATGGCATTTCAAGAGGAATTTTTTTTGTGCCACAGCTAACACAAACCACAAAGAAATTACTCTTATTGAATATTGCCTGCTGTTGAAGAGTGTTTTGAAATTACACTCCATTTTTTAAGGGAACTGAAGAGCTGAGAACAAGCCGTGCATTCACAGCAATGGCTAACAGATAAAGCAGCAACGCTGACTGAATGCAGCTCTTCAAGAACCAGAGCCTAATGGATGCTGCAGATTAAGGACACATTTTTCCTCTGCACCACATTAGGGGAATTCATTGATATTTGCTTGGTAATGAGATCATTGTCCATTGGCAACTTCCATCATACAGATAAAATTACTTAGCCTTTTGTCTTGGCTACCAGTGGAAGAAGATTATAAAGAGAAGTAGTCATACTTCTATAGATGAAGACAAATCTTTCTCAGCAATGCTTTGAATATGGGATTTTCTAGAGAAATGGGAAACTTATTTTTATGTGTATATATATACATATGTATGTGTGTGTGTGTGTGTATGTATACACGCACAAGCAAAATCTTTTGAAAATAGTAATTACCTAAAATAATACAGGCCTCAATGTCAGGCAGTAGAACAACTTAGCATTACTACATTTAACTGCACAATCAAATTCTCATGCTTTCATTTTTCACCGGAATTTCATTCCCTGGGAACGCCACTGCAAGTCCACACTTAGAAAAAGTGGACAGTAACACTGGCCAGAAATCCAGATGGCTCAGCTCATGTTAGAAGTTCTCTCTCCTAATATTAATGCTACTGCATACATCAGAAGACAGGGTGAAAGTTGAAAATTATGGAAACCCAGGAACAATGAACTAAGAGGTCCGTGTGCTGACCGGTTGCTACAAAAACACCCACCAAACAGAAAGCCACTTATTTATAAGAAAAAAGCTTCATCCGCATTCTTGCTAGGTCCATCACTCTGAAATCATACCCTGCTCTCACAGGATCAAGTATAGTAAATCAGGCTCAAAGCCCACAACCACATGTAGTTGCCATTATACCAAATTGCATGAAAATCACAATCAGATGCAAAACATTATGAGTAAAGAACAGAAAAAGGACTTTGCTTTATTAATGAGATTAATATTCCTTCTGCTTTGAACATTACTGGGAAAAAATAGTTCAAGAGTAATGTTAACCCATCCAAAATTCACACTTTAACATGAATATTATGCTGGCAAAATCCTGCTGGAGAGGCCAGACAGCATATCTAAAACCGGTGATGAAAGAATAAATTGTGGCAGTGACGTAACTGGTTCCTCTACAAGCTGCAACTGATCGAACATGATGGTTGTAGGAACATCAGTAATACAGTTTAAGTACAAGGTATCTCAAAACACTCAGGTATGTTCACAGTACAACACAAAGAAGAGAAATCATAGAATCACAGAATTGTTTAGGTTGGAAAAGACCTTTAAGATCATCAAGTCCAACCGTTAAAAATGGGGGAACCGACAAAAGTCCACTGAAAAATAAAGATACATTGTGCACACTTTCAGAGTAAATTTTTCTACAGCAGGGGATGTTGCACCTTTTTCAACAAATTATCCTACCCAACATACCACTGTGGCTCTCTGGCAGTGGGGACTTCTGAATGCTAATGCCCAAGTCTGTGCCACCCGGCTATGAAATCCAATCTTATTTATAACAAGCTCAACCACCCCTATGTTCAGCCACCCTTTGAATGGGACAGTCCTACTGAGTGTGTCCTCTCTTTCCCAGCACTCTTGAGGCTTGAACCATCTCACCACTTGAAAGGTGAGTTTCCAACAGCTTGCAAGCTGTCACGAACACTGTCATCTGCTTCAGCATCATCAGAACCTGGTTCAGCTATCACGGCAACAAACACTACGCACACCCAGACAAGTAATCTGGAAAATGACATTCCAGTCATCCATTCCTTGAATATGAGGAAAAACTTCTTTACTTTGAGGGTGACAGAGCACTGGAACAGGCTGCCTGGGGAGGTTGTGGAGTCTCCTTCTCTGGAGATATTCAAAGCCCGCCTGGATGAAGTCCTGTGTAGATTGCTCTAGGAGAGCCTGCTCTAGCAGGGGGGTTGGACTAGATGATCTCCCAAGGTCCCTTCCAACCCTTGCGATTCTGTGATTCTGTGATTCAGTCACATGAGCGAGGCGACTTGGGAGTGCTGGTTTGTCTCTGCGGTAGCTACCCACCGAGTTTTTATTTGCAATTTAATCTACACTTTCCAAAGAAGCTTCTGCTACACTGCATTTACATGCTGCAGGCAGATCAAAGGCCTCTAGAACTTAAAGCACATACATAATCCTTCTAGAACGCAAAGAAAATTTAGTATTAGAAAACAGCATCAAGAAATGTATCAGTTTTTACTGATATTGCTAGCAGACCAATTCTCTGCTCTTTGGATAAGCCTCTTTTTCCCATTAAGAGTCAGATCCTAGAAGGCACCACACCTTTTCGCAACAGACCATGACAAGCAGTTTACCATCAATATTAAACATAATCAAGCTCTAATGACTGCTTGGGTGAAATCCAATCAAGCTGCACACATATTTAACTAAAGTAGTCTAGCAAAACAAAGCAACAGTTTACTACTTCAGTAATTAGCTCTGGTGGATATTTGGAGAAACTGCTTTTGAAAGCATGGTACTGCCAACTACCAACGTTTTTGCAAAAGCCCTGAAGTATGGTAATGACTCTGGGAGTAACTCTCCTTGCATGAAAAACAACTGCTTCCAAAGTTGCTCATTTTCTGTGCATGATGATAGTAAAACTTAAGACAAGCACTCAAACTATAGGGTGGTGAAAAAACTTGGAGAAAAACTCACACCCCAATGAAGTGCATTTGGGCTCGAAGGAAAGCTAGAGAGCTCAGAAGGTCATGGAGCTATAGTCAGTAAATCTGAAGCACAGCCTGGTTTCTTGGCCTTTTGTTTTCACCCATTTGACTGAAAAGCCTCAGCAACCAACAAGTAGTTGATGCCCTCCGAAGTTGCCCCAAGAATCCACTCTGCCTGAAGTGTGAGGGATACAGGAAAGGAGCTCCCCCCAGGAGAGCTGAGAAGCCTTCTGAAGCAGATGGAGAAGCATCACAGAAGACAATCTCTGAATAAACAACATCTCTGGATAAACAGAAAAGCACAACTTGATCGTCAGGTTCTTCCCTCTGCAAGGAGACTGGGAAGTCCTCCTAGTGAGGATATTGTAGTTAAGCAGATACTGCTTTTGATCTCGGAGTCAGACTCCTGGAGAGTTTTGGCTATGAAAATATGCACACATTACCACTGAAATGCATAGTGCATAATCAATCACATCCAGGAGGCCATATGGACCAACAACGCAATCTCTAATCAGAAGGCTGCCCGGAGCTACATTCCTGGAGACCAGGCAAGAAAATCATTTAGGGATGAAAATGCAGCACTGCCTATACTGTTTCTTCATAACGATGGTCAGAAAACACGGCTACAATTCATTTTGCTCCAATTTTCTGTAGCTATTCTAGAAGGACCTAAAGAGGCAATGGGGGAGAGAATTCCTGGAGACATTTAATTTACTTTATGTCAATTATTTAACATAGTCTTCCATTAAATTATAAACTAATTAGCAGATAAAGTATAGGTACATGAATAAATATCAATTTTGCAGTAATTGAGCAACTTTTTTTTATATATGAAAGAAGCAGAAGATAGTAAAATCCAATATATTTTTGTCATGGCTTAATAGCAGTGAACCAGAAGGGCACAGGAACAAGAAGGTTTTATTGCACATCAGCTATTTTCACACTATAGGAAGTGCTTAAGCAGCTGAGGTTTAGCTTTGGCTTGTTCTTTAAGAGCACAAACGATGTAGAAAAAGTTACGAAGTTAAAAAGTGTATTTTTCTTTCTTTTTTTCAGAGAAGATAGGGTACAGGCGGACTGGGGAAAAGAAGAATGATGTGCCAAGGGGATAATACAAATTTCACAATATTTTGAGGTCATCTAGCAAAAGGTTAACAAAAGTAAAACTATTTAAACACTCCCACCCATCAGAGGGGTACGAGCAATGTCTACCTAGTTCCTTCTTTAATTCTCTTAACGGTTCGGATGTTTCCAGTTACTCCTTTCTGGGACTCCAGAAAAGACGCCACTTCTGAAACTAATGAATATAAGTTTTGAAGGGTTTCCAGCTACAGCTGGTCAAAACACTTCTGTCTAAAAGGACCTTCAACCCCACCACCATTTCCAGAGATTTGTTCTCACATTTTCCTCAAAAAATGTAAAGTTCATCCCTTGCTCTCCATCACGCACCCTTCCACCCTCATCCTCCGAGAGGCAGAAGCCATTCCACACGTGCCTGACCTACACTGGGTCCCTCCATCATGACTCACACCCTCACACCCACCGTACCAGCAGCCCAAGCTTTTTCTCATCTTGTTGACTTGCTTTGGAAGTAAGCATGCATTATGGTAAGTGACAGATGAAAATACCAATGAGCAAAAAGGCTGCGTTAACTTCCATGCTGCTGCCTACAGGGGACATCATCTTTGATTACATCTGACCTCTACAGATGTAGCTGCCCAAAATGCTGGTAGACCTGTGCTTGCTTTTGCCCACAAGACAAGGCGATTCGTCCCTCAGCAACAACACTCTCTTTTTACAAGACGACCTTTCACTGCTCAGATCCTAGGGATCTGGGTTGCATTTGATCACTTATGTTTGAACTGGAGGCTGATGCAAAGCATGTTCTCCTCTGTTGTATAGATAACATCTCAATTCTCAGAGATAATTGCAGTTTATAGTTGAGTGGCCAGACCCATTTCTCCAAGACAGAGGTCCTTTATGCACCAAAAATACCAACAAATTTAAAGGGAAAGTAAGGAATCCAAATTTCCTTATTGTTTTTAATAATTCATCTACTCAAGCTGAACATTTATACTCATCTGAGCTTCAGAAGTAGGAAAGCTATTTAACTCGTATAAGTCTTGTTCAAAATGACCAAATTAAGAAAGCTGAAAAGGGAAAGACTTAATGTCGTTAACCTCTCATTTCATTTTTGCATCCCAAAACATAAAAATTGGTAAAAAATAGTAAGTAAGTCTCCTCCTATTTTAATACAAAAGACATTTCCAGCTCAGTACGTAACATAGAAACGTCTGCAGTATTTATGCAAGATGAAATAGAAAATGTAAACAATCAAATTTAAAATTTAATTTCATTTCAGTATTAAAATTCTCCTGCGTGTAATAAAACATTCATTTCAGGTCTGCTACATTTAGCCTGACACTATTACTTCACAGAGCTGCCCTGTGAAGCACCCTGAACATGCCAGGACTTTGATGGTTAAGACAGCTCCCTTGTACACCGGAGACCCCAGTCCAGATCTTTGCTCCAAATACCACAACAGAAGGACCATCCACGCTCCAGGCAAGTGTGTAACTGCTGGTCTATTAATTACTTGTATCATTAATAGATTGTTGTATTAATTAATTAGATCTACCTCTTCTTTCCAGATTTAAT
Source organism: Egretta garzetta (assembly GCF_000687185.1). NCBI lineage: Eukaryota > Metazoa > Chordata > Aves > Pelecaniformes > Ardeidae > Egretta > Egretta garzetta. The sequence goes on along the minus strand of NW_009258952.1, from coordinate 1,590,621 downwards.
TAACAAACAAAACTCCAAAGTGTCCATGATTTCCATTAGTTTCCCACCTTCCTGCATGTGCATGCGAGATGGCCACCAGCCTGTCCCTGCTCTACAGTTCCATCTACTGTAATTTCAGCATACCTAAGTACCAATCACCTCAAACGCTGGGGACTCCGTTAAGATATTTTCACATTTCTAAAATTTCAGAGTCTATAAGCAATAACAAAAGCCCTGTGGCTGAATGCCTCAGAAGCAACATTTACTATGCCGGTGTTTTCCAAACTTACTTATTTTGGATACAGTGCCTCACAAAGATTTTCATTCTTATTCACTGAGATCCTTACAAACAGATAAGAAGGGATGGGCTTTGTTTCATTTTGTGGTCAAAGTGAAGTACACCATGTTGCCAGCTTTTTTGCAGACACTTTTTCAGAGCTCTTACGGAGATATCCATATGCCCTTGGTTAATAAGGATTCTGCAGTATGACAAACTTCTGTCTCAAAATCACTTAAGCACTGCCCTGGGTTTAGTGGGATACTGCGAAATTTAATGCTGCCCTTTACCTTGGCATCTGAAGTAAGGCGGGTAACCTTCACAGCTCCACTAAGGTTTTAAAATAAAATAAATAGCAAGCTTCATTTACATAGCATTTTTCTACTTCAAAATGATAGCTGCAAGTTTTCTGTAGAGAGGGTGTATGTAGCAATAGGAAACTGAAGATCATACTAAACTCCTTATTTCTCCCACGCTTTTGTAAACATCATCTGATTAATTCAAGATGACCTTTCACAGTTGGATATGACAAACAATCTGCAAAGGCAATCAGCAAGCTGCAAAGGCGGATAGATGTTCTCATTAGAGAAGACAGTCGACCAAACAAGTCCTGCCAGGAGGAGAACAGGGGAGGAATTCACCTCTGGGGAACACGCCAACTCCATTAGCGCAGTCTGAGACAGAAGATTGGAAGGGGCTTATAAAGAGGCAGGAGAACATCAAATGCCTGGACTCTCACTTCTCAGAGAACATGACTTCAGAGATCAAACTGTGCTGAAGAGGAAGAGAGACTGGGCATTCCCCTCATTGCAGTAACAAATATTTAGTACGATCTCCAAGCAAAGGGTTTAGCGCCCTTCCTGTCCTGTGTAGACAAATGGACCAATAAATCACCTCAAGTTAAAAGGGAAACTTAAACTTGTCCTCAGGACTGTAGCAACAGTAACCAAGATGTCTATCATCCTATCAAATTTAGACTCTTAAGTTTGTTTTCTACTTCATTCTCTAATTCTGCTAATGCAGCAGCTCAACCTGCATGTCTGAAAACATGCAACAACATAATATGATAATTTATCTGTTCACAACAAAATACAGGAACAATGAACAATTTTAGAAGACACGGTTGCAAAGGAACATATTTCCTATCATCTTAAGTATCTCATGCTCACAACTGGTGTCACAATTAGTCTTAGGAAGGCATTAAAGATATTTATTCATTCTCTTTTCCACCTTGTTGGGGAAAAAATACCCATCCCTCCAAGGAAGGATGATCTTGCAGTTACAGAAAAGGGGAGCTCGACTCCTTCATTAGGTGGATTATCTGCATGAAGCCACACAAAAAGGCACTTAAAAGCCTGTACCTTAGCTGCCTGAATTGTAAAATGGAAACGTTAACATATGGTTGGAGCAGGAGGTTGGACTAGGTGACTTCCTGAAATCCCTGCTGACCCGAATTTTCTGATGATGATACTTGCTTTGAGACACACAAGCATGAATGAGAAGGGCACTTGGCCATTACAAGGTTGATTACTTGTGAAAATCTCAAGTAAGTATCCTAACACTTTCAAGCTTTTAATGCATAGCTTTTTACTAGATGTGGAGGGAAAAAAAATCCTGTCAAAATACTTGGGAACTTTGCAGTTTTCGCAAGTGTCATCCATGAGAGCCAAAGGAAGATGGTCATCTTGTTCTGGATGATGTAGCAGAACCTGATGGTTTATGTTGGTTTTTAGAAAGCAAACAAACCAAAATACAACAAAACATCCAGTCTGACTATCTATTTTTTAAGTGGCACTATAAACTCGGAAGGCATTTCACTGAATGTTACATGCAAGTGAATTTATAAGGCAGGTTAAAAAAGAAATCTTTGCAGATATGCCAACACAAAATCACAAACAAAAAGAAAAAAGCACTTGTCACCTTGCAATGCAGAATACCCAATTTGTTGTCAGTTTTTCACCATTCATACAAGTCTGTTTAGCATTACTGGATATGTTTCTTTTATACTAATATTCAGCATTTCCTAGAGGAGTCATTCCCTTTCTCTCTCAAAGTAGTGAAGCCCTTCCCCAAAGTTCAAGATTCTAGACTGTATTTCAAGCCCCTTCTCTTTAAATCAGTAGCCAGTGCGAAACACTCAGTTTCTCTTCTCTTATTTAAGTATCAGGAAGTAAAAAAAAATAGACAAACCTTGAATTTCTTGCTGTGATATACATTAAGTCTCAGATTAAAGAACAACTCTTTTTCTCAAAATAATTCCCTATAAATAGTTCATAATTGAATGTGTAACTGCCCAGATGCGAATGCTGAAGACACAAATGTTTATGTGCATTCACAACAGATCCTCAAGGAATAGCAAATTAAAAAGCAATCTTAAAATCTCCAATTACCTATTTTGTACAAATTTGATTTCC
>NW_009258952.1:1580134-1587876 GCF_000687185.1 Egretta garzetta | reverse complement strand
TGGGCTTTCCTCACTACTTTTTTCTATTAATTCATTTCATAGACCACATTATGACCCAGCTGTATACCTATACAGGGATACAACAGAACATAAGATACTACATCCTCACTACACAGCCTAAGTCACTGAACACTCCCTTGAGTATAAAGTGGCTGCAGGTATAACAGTAAAAAACAAAAAATTAAAAATAATAATAAAAAAATTGCTAGCAGTTAAGATATTCTGTGTCTAAATTAGAAAATTACTTCTCAGGGTGAAGCTGGTTCAGCAATCTCTTCTCATTAAGACACGTCATCTTCTGGGAGTACCTCAGTTGCAGTGCTTTATAAAAGCAAAAACAATAAAAAAGCAATACAAAGTCCTACACTGCAGGTGGTCTCAGTTCCTGCTACTACTGTTTTCAATTTTCTAGCAGATCCCTCAATTAATGGAGTCTCTGACTGACTTTGGACTGCTTGGACACAAATGTTAGTCTTCTCAGTTCATTGCACTGCTTACCAAACTTGGCTCTAATATGCCATTAAAAGAAAAAAATGGTGGGGAGGGAGAAGCTTAAAACAAAACACAACAAAAAAACCGAACTTTCCTTACCTTGCTGGAGGCACATCAATATTTGAAGAAACAACCTTGCGCTTCTGTTCCAGAAGACAAACAGAACGAGTGTTTTCCTTTTCATACTCGTGAGCTCTGTTTGGTTTTTTGGTCTCTGCTGTTTTTAAATCTTCCTCCTTTGTGGTGAACAGGAGAAACTGTTGGTCTGGCAGTTTTTGACTGATGTCACTTTTTACATCCTCCTGTTGAAATGCAGGGAAGGTCATTTCACGCTTGATGCTGGTTGCCTGTAAAATTAAAAGCAATTATTAAATTTTCGTCTAATGCTCCTAAAATGTAGGGGGAAAAAAACCAATACCCACAGGCATTTACTTCTAATTAGCTCTTTGAATCAGAGAATACCATTTCTTTGTCCTTCAAAAATTCTGAAACTGCCATTAATTTCTCAACAGCGTTGAAGACTATCCAGGAAAATAAGCAATTCTTGTCCATTTGATAAAGCAATCAGTTGCCTCTTAATGCTAAATCAAAAAGGTATTTGAATTGGAGTATCGAAAACTACAGTATACACAACATATATTTAATGTACACACATCTGTGCCACATAACTATGCAAAAGAAACCTAGATGCCCTCCTCCTAAAATTCCAGGAAAAAAAGGCAGAATTTATCCAGATAAAAGGCAACCAAGAAATTAAAGCACTTCTGACAGCCATTTACTGTACTCTCTAGCAGCTGTATTTGGAAGTAAGGGTTTCTCCAGGATCAGAAAAGTAATTTGCTACAATCCAACTCAGCTGCCAGAAGGCAAAGGGGAGCAAATGATGCCAGCAGGATCTCCATGAGGATCCCAGCCAGCTCTGCCACCGACAGGCAGCGGTGAGGAGCACGGACACACACAGCAGCAGTGCCAGGTTGTCTCTTTGGCTGCCAGTGCCTCCCAGATCTTCAGGCCTGCTGCTTCCCACAACCAAAGACCTCCCAAGCAAATAGGCATCTTAACAAATACACTGCCTCTCTGGAATACATCATGTTGGTGTTTATAAAGAGAACTATTGCAGAGTTGCAGTGAAGAACACCAAAAGCCAGTAGAACCAACCCACTACACCTTCCCAGCAAGCAAACCAAAGTGCAGGATCTCTGTTTTCCTCTTCAACACCGTTCCCTGGCCAGCCAGGCTTCCTCAGCTTCACGGGGGCAGACCTATCTCGCAGGCTGTCGCCAGCCTCTCGTCCTGCCATACATCAGCCAAGCTCCTCCAGCCCCTTGGCCTGCCAGCGTCCTCGCGTCCCTGAGGACACAGAGCCTACCAGAAGCACCTGTAATAGAGTTATTTCTGGATATCCATGACTTTAATACCAGGATCTTCGACTGCTAACTTGCCCTAAGTCCAGGAGATGCACCAAGGAGGCAACTCCTCCACCCAACCCAGACAGCCAAGAGAAACGCGGCCCAACAAAATGGCTGCTTGTCCTGCCTTGAGCAGAGGTACTTCCATCCCACGCCACACGCACCACCTTGGAGAAATCCAGATGCTTTCTAGGACCTGCAAACTGGATTTTTAGATACTTGTGAATTATTGCTGATCTTTACAGTAGAGAAATCCGGGATGTGTCACCCTCAGGTAGTAACAGCACCAATAAGCTGGAATTCCTATGCAAACTTCCCCCTTACTCCTCCTCCTTTTCATGGTCCAAAAAAATTAATCAATGTAGATGTGTATATATTTATGCATGAAACTATATAAAAATACATTCCTCTCCCCACATATCTCCCTGTTTATAGCTTTCAAACCTTGGCAGGTATAAAAATGGTGCAAGCAATTTTTAAGTTCACAGGAAAGACAAACTTGCCAAGGTAATTTTGTTTTGTTCAGTAAAGTATAGAACATGGCTAATGCATAAACACGTGGGACTGATGATTTAATTGTCTCATTCTAGTGTTTCCACGGAAGGGCCTTTAGCAGTTGCTTCAAGAACAAAACTAGAATTGTTACTTTATGGATGTAAATAGTAGAAAGAATTAGTCATTTTACACTTCTTCACACACAAACAGATGACACATTACCAAGAAAATCTGCCTGGAAGACAAAACAGTCAGCATGTGATCACATAGAATTAGAAGACAACATATAAACAACACAAATTTAATTCTGATTTAATGATTATTTTTTTTAAAACTTCTTAGATTTACAGTAAGCCCTTTTTTGAGTGTCTGAGGATCTTAACAGATGTGGAGTTGCCTTCAATTTTCATCAAAACTGACTTAGAAGTGATGCACTAAAGCAAAAGAAAAAGCCTGAAAACAGCCAAGTTCCAATATCCAGCCCCTAGAAATTAAGTAATGCCAAGCAAAGGTATGTATAAGATTTGAATTCCATCTCCTCCATTGCCATATGGTCTTCCATTGGGTGACCACATACCTTTTCCTCCCTCCCCAGGATTTCCACCTTCTAAAGCGCAGAGGTCGGTGCTGCGCAGGGCATGAGCTGCTACACCCGCTATGCGCGGCAGGGTGCTGGTGCGCACTCATAGGAGGCAGGACCCAGCAGTTTCCTCCTCACTCTGCACAACCCTTAGCAGAAAAAGCACCAAGAGCATGGGAGAGGGGCAGCCTCCCTCCTTCCCTACTCTCTAATGCCAGCCTGAACATGGTATTCATCGGGATGATTTTCTTTTTTCAACCTAATAAACCCATGGTTTTATCAAAGAAAAAAAATTCCTCGATTTATGGAACTGTAATATTTTACTCAGTTTCAGCAAACATATTGTGCTGTACATTATTAAGTTTTCTTTATAGACCTAAATAGTGACAACAAAGGGCTTCAGACTCAGACTAGTTGTACAAATAAAGCCTAAAATGCAGAATATTTGTACTGTGATACCAGAGAGTCTATTCATATATGTCAAAATTATTCAAACCCAGTTCAAATATATTCAAATAACGGTTTGGTTTTCATATGTCAATGCGCCACAATTAATAGCCAGCCCCATGCAAGTGAATGGAAGTGAGGAATGATGAAAACCACAGAAGCAAGCACTCAGAAGGTCGCAGGGCTGCTGCCAAGCAGTTCAGGTCCTTTGTCTAAATGGCTAGAAATAGCCCAATGCAATACTTACACTAAACCCTCTCCCTCAGTTTTCAACAGATATTTGGAAACATTAACTTCTTTCTAAAATTTCCCTTGAGAGCAACTGCAGATAAAGAATCTTTTCTGCTTTAAAAGCAGGTGATCATGAGAGAAAGCCAGGAGTTTCCCTCTGTGGCCACGCACCAGTAGCTTTCTCCTGCTCCACAGACAGTTCTACTATTTTAATTAATCCATTTCTACAAGAGCCATTTCCACTTGAGACACTTGCCCTATCTGGAAGGGTACGGGGTCTTTTGCTAGAAATCCAACCACCTACACGAGCAGCTGTTGATGTGGGGAAAGCAGAAAGCCACAGTCACTTGACTCATTGGGTTCCTCCCTTTGTGACAAACATGTTGATCAACCACCAGGACCCCTCTGCTTTCAAGCTCTGCTTCACAGTTTGACGATAACATGGACAACTTCCAATATATCTTTCCAGATAAGTTAACTGTTCTGTCATATCTTATCAGGAACTTACCACCACCACCGTAGATCCTTCATATTCTTTCAACCACTTTGAAGCTTGTGGTGGTCCTCTAAGTCCATAACATGTTTCAGCAAAAATTTCACGCCAGTCAAAGCAGACGCAGCTTGGCTCACAGCCAGATGATAACATCGTAATATCCATTTATTTCAGCTTGCTTCCAATACTTCGCATTTCTCTCTCCTTAGTTGCTCTCAAATTCCATGATTATGTTGTTCCCTAATGGTTTGGCTTCTCTTGTCATTCTACCTCCATATTTGCCACCTTACTGCCTCCAGTATCAACTGCTGATAAAAACTTACACAGTTTTTTTTCATACACTTGATTAATTATCGCTCATACAAGCCATTTGATGATAGGCTAACTGTTTTTCTATGCAACTCACTGCCTATTTTCACCCTTAAGCCATGAGCAACCTTCAGTTTACTTTCAATCGAGTCCTTTGCAACCTGGCCTCAGGCAACCAACATTGCTTGGAAGTTCAGTCACAGAAACAAGATTTATAAACCATCTGCAAATTTTAAAAACTAGCTTTGCTTCTGTCTGCAATTACCCTCACTTGCCTTTGACAACTTCCCTCCCATCACCGCTGGGCAAGGGAAACTTTTGATATGCCACCGCTTGAAAAGAACAGCTCAGTATTACCCACACCTTCCCCCCTGGAGCTCATGCCTGGGGCCTGATCTGCCTGTACTCCTTCCACTGCTTCTCAGTTTTCAACACCTAACAGCAAGACCATTTCCATGAACCCTTTCAAAGCTGCGAGCTGGGTCAGAGAGTGGTTTTCCCTTGCTCATTTTGAAATATTCTTGCTCGCCGTCCGCAGCAGCACGGTGCTGTGGCTGCCCTACGCTGGCAGACCAGAGACAGGCTCTGCCTCAAGCAGGGAGTTCGGTAATCTTCCTGCAAAAACTGAAAGTCATTTCTTGCTTTGATTTCTAAGCAGAAACTTTATTAAACAAAAAAAGGAAAACGTTTTCGTTTCTCTTTTGCAGTTGTCAAGACAATGGTATATATTTAGCTTGAGGGTTTTAAGTTAAAGTTCTTGCTTGATTCATTATGACGAAGTTTAATACTCCATGTGACAGCTAAATGATTACCACAATTAATATTTTCAGCAGTATATAAATAATTTTTCATTGCAAAAGTCATCTTAACCTGCCTATAGAAACTTGTATTTGGTGGTATCTTGTCATAACCAAGCTGCTAGTCCTGAACTCCACATGCCCCAATCAAGACCACGCGTGGCAATGGAAGTCCTGCCCAAATTAATGCATGCTCAACATTAACACAAATTTTGAGGAATTTAGAGCAATTTTTCTTTATTCTTTACAGAGGCTGTGCAGACTGCAATTTTTTAACAGTTTAGACCTTAACTTATCTGCAGTCAATTTTTGTTATGCCCAAAAGCACATCCTGATAAGATGCTCACGCTGCAGTCAAACTTCAGTCAGACTTCTCCAGTTTCAGTTAAATTCCAGCTTGGATTTTGGCCTGAACAGCAAGAAAATTATTGATCAAACAGAGATCTCAAGTATTGAACCACCTAGTCAAAGGATCAGCAAACACTAGAATAAGTAGACCTATCATATTTATATGTAAATGTAGAGACTTACATTTGACAGACTATATGTCATCTCTTCAGTACAACCCTGACCAGGCTTTAGCATCTTCCTTTGCTTTCGGTGCACTGCTGCTTAAAAACTGAAGTTATTTATTTTCAAATAGTTCGCTAGCATTAAGATGTCTGTGTTTCGTATACAATGGGAAGTATTAAACTCCCAAGAATATTAGCATCATTTACCTGTATGCAACCCAAACATATAGAAATATGACTTCAAATACAAAAACTGACTCCCACTGAAGTTCTTTCAAATTTCCTGGTTTTTCTGTGCAGCACCTGTGGATCCAGGTGGGCACACCGGGAGCACAGACCTCACTTTTAACAGGCTTTGCAATGGTCTACACAGACAGATGGCAACAGAAGAAAAAACCAAAAAATTGCCATGCCACATACTATGACTACTTTGCTGATGGTTTTATAAAGAACTCTGCGGTGGATTTACCGATGAGAGCTGGGCAGCGGGCACTGGCACCCACTGGATGCACGGGAGACAGATAACGATACAATAGCCAAGGGCTATTGTGGAATGTGCCTATCTGAGCACAGTGAAGGAACTAAAATCCATGGTCAAGGTGCAAAAATGACAATGAGCCAATTATCTGACCCCCATCAATAGTGAGCAGCCCAAGAGCCCTTGGAGCTCTCCTGCACGGCAGCGGGCTGCACGCCAGGATCTCCCCTTGAGCAGGGACGCCTCCCAAGGTTACTCCTCGAGGCTGAGAGATTCCTTACCCCAACAGATTCTCGGTAAGTGGCTAATAGCATGCTAACTCTGAAACCTTAGCCAAGTGATACACAGGATTGATTGCACATATATAATCCTTTAGCCATAAACCGTTGACCAAGTCTGGGACTAGGATTGCATCCAGCCGCACTCAGACTGCTCTCTGAGGAAGGAGTTTAGAAAGCAAGGGGATCTTTTCTGAACCTCATGACTCAACAGGAGGGTCTCCCTGACAGCTTTGTCTGACCCTGCCCTCTGTGCAGTAAATAACCAAGTGTACCTTGCCATTGAATCTTACAAACTACCGTCGTGTTTACCACTGAAGTTTGTTAACTCACTGTTTTACTCCAATAAACTGTATTTTTTGCCTCCCTCTCATGCCACCCGCAACAACCAGATGCAACGGAAGTGCGCAAGCAGAAGGCAGGTGCCGGGCACAGAGCATCACTCACCCGAGCGGCACTACCTCCAGCCCTGTGACTTGGTGCAGCATCGTCAATGAAGCCACGCCGCTTTACACCAGCTGACGAAGATCTGGGTACACGTGTGACCACGTCTGCCTACAAGAAGCCGTCAAACAGGGGCTGGGCAGAGCGAGGCTTCTGTCATGCTGTCAGGCAGCAAGCAGGTCGGCAGCAACAGGCTCCCCTGATCTTCTGGGGGACACTATGGAACTCCTGGTTTTCCTCATGTTGTCTGCTGGGATTTGGGAAGGACTTAAACATCCAAGAAAGTCCCCTCCATACACACTTCAAATCCTAGAGGCCTGGGTAAATGAAATAATCTTGCAACTATGGCCTGGTTTGTGCTATTGTGTTTTGTTCATACAGATAAAAGAGCTCATTTTATGACAACAGCAATAAAAACACCTCTAAAGAACACTAAAAACATTTTACGAGGGTAGAGGGAAGTATCTGTACAAAAGTTGACCACAACCAAACCTCCCTATAAAAATAAAACAGAAAACAAAACCCCCCAAAACCCCCCATGATAGTGGGAATATGCTTTGGGAAACCAGTTGCTTAAAAAAACCCACCTTATCTTAACAATCCTGATGCCATTGCCATGTTTCCATTTTTGTACAAACTTCCTCTCCTCCCTCAACCCATAAAGCTATACTTCCTTTACTTCAGCTACAGGCCACCATAACTGGACTGAACCCCAGTGTCACTTCATTCCAAAAACAAGATCCCTCAGAAGCCACGCTGGCTGCTTTCCAGACTGGG
>NW_009258952.1:1568772-1580051 GCF_000687185.1 Egretta garzetta | reverse complement strand
GGGGCGGGAAACGGACGACGACACACACTAATTAAAAAACACAGACAAAAAAAACCCCACCTAAAGAACAGTCACCCAGCACACTGCTCATACTCTGGATAAATCTGCGTTGACAACAGACAAATAATTTTAACTTGTGAGTTCTAGGCCTACGCACAGTACTAACATTATATACCTGTTTAAGGAAGACACAGGTCAGGATGAGGATTTTTGATTTCCGTCTGATTTATTATGTAATCAGTTGTTCTAAACACATAAAAAAAAAATCTTTTGATTAAACACTAATTAAAAAAAGACCACTAGCTACAAGACTGTTTAGCACCAGCCAACCCGCCATGTAACTCTGTTGGGTTTTTACAAACAATTTTTTAAATTCTGACTTTGTGACCATCTCTTTCCATTTCTGAAATAGATGTAAGCATGCTAAGTGTTAGGAACTGCCAATAAAACTTCCATCTGGTAAGAACACAAAAGTCACAGGATTTTTATTTTTTTTTAAACAAAGCTTTAGCAACATTTTTGATCCAATACAGAACAAATATGCAGCTCAACAGAGGAAGCGAAAGAAGGAATCGACATATTTCAGCCTAGCCTGTTAAAGGAAAACAATAACGAAATGTATATATTTAACATGATATATATTTTTAAAGTTCAGCCAGAGCAAGAGCTCAATAACTTCAAGACTCTCTTCAGGCCCGCCTGAACAGCTAGGCTAGGCTCTAGGGACAGGGATAAGTCACTTCGCTGAACAAGAAAGAAATCAGGAGTAAAGTTCGCAGCAAAATACAACAAGCAACAATGAGAAACACCAAACTTGTTACCAAGATAACATCATACAAGTAAAAAAATATTTAAATTAAATCCCCGTAAGGACAAAGCTTTCGGTTTATTTGTACTACTTTGTACAATATTTTCAGTTCAAGTTCCTGTAACAGAGGGCTTTTTTTATGTAAAAAGGCTCTAATTTTTGCCATCTCAAAACGGCGTCCTCACTGGAAGGAAAGAATGCATTGAATTTCCATTTTGCCAGAAATCTCTATTCATACTGGAACACAAAGAGGTAAGACAGATTCTCGTAATGATGCTTCGAAATAATCTGCCCTGAATTTCAATGTATTATTACATTTTCGAGTATACTTTGCATTTAATTACTCGCTTCACCAGCAGTTGCTCATTACACATAAACCATGTCAATCTAATCACTCTAAGCATTTGTAAACTGCTGCTCTCTAACAATATGGAAGATAATGCATTTTAAGGTCACTGTAAATGTTCTTTACAATATATATAGTATGTATTGATGTATAGTAATGCAGTATTCGTTTTCAGCCAGGTGAGGACAAAGTCTCTGTCTTCACCATTTGACTGAATACACAAAACCATCCCTAGAATATATTTTCTAGATATTAAAATTAAAATCTAAACATTCATGTTGCCTGGATTCACAATATGGTGTTAGGCAGCAAAAACTGGAGTCAGCAAGAAGTTCCTACCCTTTCATCATCACGGGTATGTCAGCGCTTATCTGGCTAAATATAACTCATCTACAAAAACCGTGTACCTCAGCACCAGCCTAGGGTGTTTCTGAATTATACAGCATCTATCCAGACGGATGACAGAAACTTTCGCTCCCACATTTGAAATTCAGTACCCATCCAGGTACCTGCTGTACCCCAAATAAAACAACATTCGACTTGGGACGTCTGAAATTCTGCACCAACTGGCACAAGAAGCACAGTTGTTATTAAAACTGGGCAAGGAGGTGTTACTAAGATTACAGGGGGAGACAGTGAGGAACACTGGGAATCCATGGCCCTTCCCATAAGCCATTTTCAGGTCTAAACAAAAAAGACTCAGAGATATTTGAGCCTTGTTCTCTCCACCACGTGAATAAAGGGATGAAGATGTGAAAGTACGGCAGCTTCCTTTCCCATCCGCCATGCGGCCACAGTAAGTTCCTTACAGGAAAGTACATGACATGACTTCTAAGATAATCAGACACCAATTAGTAACAATTACCAAATATTAATACTAATTATCGAATGCATGCATCTTCAAAATTTGCTTGCAGTGTTTAAGCCTTAAAGAACTAACTCTCCATGCTCAGTATTCCAGATACGCTGTGCACAGGAGTGGATGCCTTGCAGTCGCCGCTCTGCAAGCCTGGCTAGCTGGGTTCAACTGGATAACGGCCCCCGGGCATGGCATCTCTGGAAGGATCTCAGCAGAGGTCTTTCAGCTCCATTTCCCTTTTGTTAAATAAAACAAGGCCCTGAGAAACACACAGCCTCTAAAGATCTAAAAATTAAGAAACTAGCTTGGAAAGACTTAAACAGAAGGAAAGCAGAGGATCATAGCTGTAAAAAAACAGGTTCATTTTTCATTTCGCAATCCTCTTGCTGCACTTCAAACTTTGCTAAACATGCTCACCATCGAGAGCTCAGGTATTCCACCAGGCTAAAAAGGACCTGGCTGGCCAGGAATGGGCAGCCATAATTGCCTTCCCAATTACTGGTTTCCCAAACAGCAAGTTTAAAATGAACTAAACCCATCATCACGTTTTCTCGCAGTGACGTACGTGCCTGGCCAAGCAAGCGGGCAGGGTGCCTTCTAGGCAGCAGGTTCCCCTCGCCTCTCCTGCGGCAAACGCAGCGTGAGCAGTGGCCGGTGCCGCTGGGGCAAGCTGTGGCCACATACCGGACAGGAGAGGGACTGGAAATACGTGCCCTGGGCTGGCCAAGGAGCACTGAAGGACAGAAGATGAGGATACACCTGGGACTTGCTGGCCACCTCTGGGAAAGTTTAAAAAACCTGGAATTGGAGATAAAAATGAGCGTGCTAGTGTGGGGTAGCAGGGAAGTTCAAACCCACTTTTTTGGTTTTATTTCTATTACGTTACTGGTTGTAATTACAAGCTGTAATTAATGAATGCCATCAAATCAGCTTCAGCACTGGCTGAAGATCTTAAAACCCACGTCAGGGTATTTTCTATTGTATGCCTATGAACACCTATTTTCTCTGAAATGGCGATTTTTCCTACTTCTAAGAGATGCGAAGAGGGTCCTAGAAGCCAGTGGGAAAGTATCTACTGTCTTTCCTGCCCCTAATTTTGATTCTGTCTATATTAAGAAGTTGTACACAGCAGCTTAAGTTTTAAGTAGCTTAATACAGCCTTGTCTACATACTGTCTTATGGACAGAAATATCAACCTGGCGTGTATTTCCCAGATTTCATGTGCGAATAAAATATCTTTAACTTCAAGTCTTTCAAGACCATTGCGAAGATACATGAGAAGCTCTCTTTTCATTTGCTGGTGGTTTGGGATCAGTAAGGATGGCAACGGTTCAAAGCAGAAGGGAGAAATACCATCACTTCTTCTATCATCTCACTCAAGATCAAGCAAGCAGAGCTCCCAAAAATCAAGACTATACAAGAGGCGGTGGGGATCTCCCCACACTTAGAAGATTTTGGAAATGATGCCTCACTGCTCCTCAGTAAGAAGCTCTTGATCAGTTCATCTGCATTTGAAAGCCCTCCTCTCTGGCTGGATAGAGAGATATAGCACAGTAAGTCTAGTGAAAAGAAAAACAGATTAGCTTTATTTTCAAGATCTCTTGCAAATAAGGTACAGAGATTGCCAAGATCAGAAGTGATTGTCTGACTTTGGAAGCAGCCAGCCGAGATGAGATGCTGCAGATCCTAGATCACTTAAAAGGGTATGGAAATGTAATCCATATGCCTTAACAGTCTGGGAATAAAGAGACTGCTCTTTTTTGTTTGTTTAAATGATGGGATACCAGTGGAATTAAACCGAGGTAGCTCATTCACAGATGTATCCAACTGTTGTAACTTCTGAATGAAATAGGCACTGTGAATGAAAGCTTCAAGGGCCAGTGCTGATCCCTGAAGCTGAGAGCCTGGAGGAGATACTACAAGATCAGAATTAAGTGCGCATCCTGATCTCCTCTAACTGATCTCCAGCCTGGAAGTAGAAAACATCATCCTACGGAGGAGACAAAGAAGCAAGGAGCGTTGCCCCCAGTTAAGAGATTCTCCCAAATCTATGTTTGGCTCCAGACAAAAACATTCAGTGGTTTTCCTGTTCAGAATGGGAGAGGTGCCAAGAAAGGAGTTTACTTTTGGGTCTGACTATGCAGAGAAGTGGTATCACAGAGTTTCATCTCATTATCCCTGGAAGCAATGGAATAACACGAGTAGAAACCCGCAGAGGCCAAACGTGACCTTCTTTTCCTCAGCCACTCCAGAAACCAGCCCTCTATCAAACCACCACAGGAATGCAACGATGTCTCATGGGAGAAGCGCCTTTGCAAAGAACCTGAAGAACAACCAAGCCCAAAATCGAGCACAGCCCAACCAGTCAAATGGCTGCTCTCCTCTAATGGAGGAAGGCTTACTCCCTTTCTCACCTTCCTTTTCCTCCCTACACATGCCCTAGCTGTGATATCCCCATCTTTTCCTCTGCACTAACAATATGCTTCACAAGCCCTTCCCCGAGTCACCTCAACTTACTGAAGTTACAGAGTCTACAGACTCTCTGCTGCACGCGCTTCCCGCTGTTTCAGTAGCCCACAAAAGCACAAAACAAATGCTGGTACAAGCCCAGGGTAGCTAGTGCATGATTTTCTTCCTTTGGCAGTACTTACATTTGCCACAAATACATATAAAAAAAAGAGACTTATTGAGAAATATGAGGTCAAAAGCATTCTTGATCCAAAGAGAGTTCTTTCCACCATTTCAAAGGGATACACAGGTACACATAAAAGATCAGGTTGGCTCAAACGTTTAGCTCACCAACTTTACAAAGCCTAGTTTAGAGAAGGTGACTGTACAATTTGTTCTCTATGTCAGTACAATGCAGGCATTAGCCACTTCATCTGCTGAAGCAGGAAAAAAAAAATGTAAATAACCATCCAGTCTTACGACCGCTTGTCATAATTACGCTGCCTATCTAAAGTTCAAGTAACCTTTTATCCACAGTGTTGAAAAAATACATTAAAGATGGTAAATCAATAAGCTATATAATTTCACACTTCAGTATTTAATCATTGAGGCATTTTACCTTCCCTCTGATTCTGTGTCCAGTGATCGTAACGATCTTCCATAGTCCAAAGCAATACTTAAAAACGATTAGGACTGTTGTGGAAAGGTCTTAAGAGACTATTGGATTCACCCTTGTGGTTACGTAATTAGGCTGAAATCCCAAACCTGCTTAAACTAGCAGGACTTTTCCGTCAACTTCAGCTGGGTCAGGATTTTATGGCAATTTGATTCTTTATGTTTTGAAAAAACACCAATGAAAAGATCTGTATTTTTATCCAAAGTTCAAGCAACAGAAGTTGTTCAACTTCCTGTCTTCATTAGTTTTGTTGTCAACCAACAAATACCACCCACACATGTACTTTTTAATACAATGAGACAAATGTCACTGCAGTCATCATTTGGGATTGGAAAGTTTGGCAAAGTGCCAGAGTGGTGAAAGTGATCCCATCACAGATTGTACAGCAACAGCAATAACATTAAATTCCTACATGCTGCAACACGCTACAGAAAAATATCAACACAAGTTCCTGAGACTGAAGCTGATCACCATAGGAGTTAATGAACGCTCTTTTTATTCACTCTGTATTTCCTATTCTGTTTTCACAAATAAACAAAAACACTAACAAGAGTTTCTCTCTTAGCCTACTGTCCTTCTGTACTCTTTGGGCTGGCCTCAAGCAGCAAGAATGCAGGAATGGTCAAGCTGCTCACTATTTTTAGAAGTAAGCAATTCAATAAATCACTTGGAACTACTACAATGCCAATGGGCACTCTCATTCTGAGGTGTGTGTGGGGAAGCACATCGTTGCTCAATCCACAGCAGTATTTACAGAGCAGACACCAGCCATGCTCCCTACGGCCCAACCAGGAAAGTTCCCATCTTTGAGATGGCCAAGTGGCACAGTTTGAGGCACAGATTTATCCCACCATCTGCTAAGATCTCTCTGGTGCTCTCATATCACTGGAATTTCTAATCTAGCAGCTGGGAAAACAGAGATTAGGACTCAAGGGTTCAAAGCTGATCTACAGGACTGCTAGGCTTCTCCACATCCTTGGTTCAGAAGCAAGGCTGGAAGAGCAGAGGGTCAGGAAAGGCACAGATGGTCCATGCGTCCCCACTTCTTGTAGGACACATTACAAATGTTAATTACCAGACCATGAAAAGCATTTTGACAACACTTAAGTTTTCAGATGCAAAAAAAATGACACTTCTATCTTCAAGAAACCAGAGAACTATAGGCTAGTCAGCCTTACCTTGATTCCCATGAACATGATGGAGCAGCTAAACCATTTCCAGGCATATGAAGGACAAGAAAATTATTGTGAGTAGTCAGCATAGCTTCACCAAGGGGAAGTCATGTTTGCCCAGCCTGATGAACTTCTGGGATGAAACGACTGGCCTGGTAGATGAGGAGAGAGCAGCAGATATTCCCTATTTAGACTTCAGGAAGGCTTTTGATGCCACCTCCCATAACATTCTCACTGTTGATGCATGGGCCAAAGGAGCAGGCAGTGAGGTGGGTTGGAAACTGGCTGAACAGACGGGCCCAGAGGGTGTTGATCAGCGGCACAAATTCTAGTCAGAGGCCAATAAACAATGGTGTACCAATACTGGATCTAGTCCTGTTCAAGATCTTTATTACTGATCTGGATGATTGGGCAGAGCACACCCTCTACAAGGTTGCAGCTGACACAAAACTGGGAGGAGTGGCTGATCCCCCAGACGGTCACGCTGCCACACAGAGAGACCTCAACAGGCTGGAGAAATGAGCCAACAGGAACCTCATGAAGTTCAACAAGGGGAAATGTGAAGCCCTGCACCTGCGCAGGAACAACCCCAGGCACCAGGACATGCTGGGGGGCCACCCAGCTGGAAAGCAGCTTGGCAGAAAAGGCACAGGGGGTCCTGTTGCACATCAAGTTGAACATGAGCCAGCAATTTGCACTTGTGGCAAAGAAGGTGCATGGTGTCCTGGGCTGCACTAGACAAAGTATGTGGGGGGGGGGCAATCCTGCCCCTCTGTCAGCACTGGTGAGGCCACACCTGGAGTGCTGGGTCCAGTTCTGGGATCCCCAGCACAGGAGAGACATGGACATACCAGACAGAGTCCAGCAAAGGGCCAACCAGGGTGATGAAGGGACTGGAGCATCTGTCCTATGAGGAAAGGCTGAGAGACCTGGGACTATTCAGCCTGGAGAAGAGAACGCTCAGAGGGGATTCATCAGTGTGTAGAAATACCTGAAGGGAGGGGGCAAAGAGGACAGAGCCAGGCTCTTTCCAGTGGTCCCAGTGCCAGGACCAGAGGCAATGGGCACACACTGAAACACAGGAGGTTCCCTCTGAACATCAGGAAACACTTTTTCACCATGAGGGTGACCAAGCACTGGCACAGGTTGCCTAGGGAGGTTGCGGAGTCTCCATCCTTGGAGATATTCAAAAGCCATCTGGACATGGGCCTGGGCAACCGGCTCTAGGTGGCCCTGCTTGAGCAGGTGGGTTAGACCAGATGACCTCCAAGAGGTCCCTTCCCACCTCACCCATTCTGCGATTCTGTGATGAAGGCTGCGCAGCACATCTCTATCCACCGGTACATACTGCATACTGGAAGGCAGCCAGCTGATCTTTCTTAACTTAACTCATTCTAGACTGAAAACAGGCTCGCAAATAAGCATCAGAACTGTTAGCGGCCCCGCTGTACCTCTTTATTCTCACATAGTTACAGTTTTCTAACATAATTCCTTTTAAGGGCAAAGTGGTTGTGCTTGGTCTGTGTCCAACAAACAATAACAAAAAAAAAAATTAGATCAAAAATCCTCAGCAAATTACTCCCATTCATTCATCATTATGGGAGAGTGGAGAAAAAACACCATCTTACAATCTCACCACCCCCAGGTCTGCCTCCAATAATCCATACTATGTATAAACTGTTTTTATTTTTAATAAGGAACAAAAAAAAAAATCCCAAGTCTAGCTGTGCAGCTTCCATACCAACTTCACTAGCCAGGTTTTCACTTAAGGACTATAAGAAACTGACTGAAGTCTGAAATTTAAAAACTAATTAAATTTATCTACTTACAAAAGTATGGCTCAGCTGCTGGTGTTTATCTGCCTCACTTGTCCCACCTTATAGTTGTTCCCCACAGCCCATCAGTATCCATTCATCATCTCCTGTGTTACTCTTCAACTTTGCAGAAGAGGGTAGGGCAGGATCATCCTTCTTCTGAGTTTGTACACAGCCTAGCCTAGCAGGATCCTGTCCCAAGATCAGAAGATGAGTTCTGGTGTTCTAAAACTGGTAGTATTTATGAAAATATTTTTATCGTTATTAGTCTGAGAGGGAACATTTCAGTTTACTCGTAGGTTAACATGCCAGTTCATAACGTGTCTTGGAGATCTCTCCACCACTAAGCAAATCTGGTGTTTGCAAGTTGCCTTCTAAAATACATTTGCACACCCATACGAAAGCTAAGTTAAATAGCACTTTGCTGATCAAGCAAAAAAAAAAAAAAAGTTTGTTTTGCCCAAGGTGAGCTTATAGTCCATTGAAACAGTACAGCTGAAGCTGAAAGTGTCATTTAAAGGACAATGAATTCACACCTGGCTTTAGAAAGAGAAAAGGAGCAAAGAAATCGAATTCAACTCAGCCTAACACCACACATAAGCAACAGGCAACTGATTTCTTCCAGACAAACTCTGAAGATTCTTCTACATCCTGTATACCACACAGATGTCTCTATCTTTAAAAAAAAAAAGGCAAAACATCAACCCAAACAAACAAAAAGCCCCACAAAAATCATGTCCAAAAGCATGCTTTTTCCTGGATTAACCTCGGCTCCTACCAGTATCTGCCATCCCCACTCTGAAACCTCTGGCACAGACTTTCATGAGCTCCATGCTTTGTACTTGTTGCAAATTCCATTTCTCAAGGTGGGCAAAACTGAGCCAGATCTGCATGAAGTTGAAGTCCTGCTTACGCAGCTTGGGCTTTCGTATTCCTCCTACATCGCAGCACAGCTCTCTGGGCCTTCAGTTTTCAGACTCTTCATCTGCTCATTGCTCATTTCCCCTGATTTTGGTGCCCAACATTTGCAGGAAATTCATCCTTCTGAACTACCAAGAAGCGCTCACACACAGCCAGTATCTGGAATGGATAATTTCACACTTGCTTATGGTAAGGTAAAGGGCAGAGACCACCGAAACACAATGCTTGAGGAACAGGAGCAGGCCCCATGCTCAGCTGGGTTAGAAATGTCCTGTGTCCATATTCTGAGCCTCAGGACAGAAAACAGGCTGGAGATGAAGTGGCAGCTCAACTGGGCTAAACAGGAGAAAGCACTAAGCCCTTTACTATTCATAACAGTAGAGAAAACATTGCACCATGCTGACAAGTTATCACAAGCCCGTGTTCATTACCAGCCCAAAATTTCAATCATAGTGCTGTAGTGGTTTACAGGCAAACTGGTGTAGCTCTGCGACTTGCAGTAAGGCTTCCTCACCAGGTACCAGATAAAACTTAGTACCGCAGACCGCTGATGGACCCTACTTCATAACCTTCTCTCCACTTCACCAAAAGCAGCAGTTCCCACCGAGTGAATTAACCCCAGTGCGGTACTAACGTAGCTGCTTGCGGTATCTGAACCAAGCTCCATACAAAAGATTAAATAAACACGACTGCAAATTAATCCACGCTTCAAGACAAAGTACCGGTAATTGCGCTATTTATTCTTTTTCATCTAATTTCAAATGGCTGGAAATCTAGATGCAGCCAAAGCAGCAAGCATGGGTTGCAAAGGAAGAGTTTCATGTGCAAAATGAGTCTGTAAAATCAGTACCTTGGTGCTACTTGTTTTCCTGTACAGATGAATGAACAACTTCTGACAAAATAACAAATCCCAGCACTTCTCAACACGGCTTTACAGGCTCTCAAAGTCTTTCTGGCTATCCTGCCATTACCCACCAGTGGCATAGAGCATGCTCATGCCTCTTCCAGCATCATGGTAGAATAGCGAGGGCGGGGGGCGGGGGTGGGAAGAGAGCAATAAAAGCTTTCTCAGTGTTCTCCGCTTGGACATCTGTGGGGCTACAGCAATATAAAGAAGCAATTTTTGTATCTTCCCCATGACCAACAGTCTCTCTCACTCCCTTTTCTGTCACATCTGTTCTCTCCTTCCAAGACTTCAGAAATTGGAGAAATAAGATTTGTCTTTATCAGGTACTTCTTCCTCTCTACCCCCATGCTTAAGAGTGAGGGTCAAAACCAGACCACCAGTGGTGCAACCACACAGTGGACTTCTTTCTGATGGAGACAACACAGCTATGAGACCTGACGGTGCAGGTACTTTTTTCATCTTGACTAGCGGACCAAATTCTCAGGCACTTCTTAAAAGTATTGATTTCATCGCAGACCCCATGATCACAGCCACTCCATGGAAGTGTCTTTGTGAAGAGCCCGTGAAACCTCTAGCTTTAAAATGTCATTCCACCCACGGGCACAGACATCAAGTGTACATGTGTGTCATCTGTATCTATACTGTGTCATCTATACCGCACACCAAAAATTTGCACGCTGCTTTGTAATTGCATTATCTGGATAGCGTATACTGCAAAACCAGCCCCCGGCCCACTCTGCTTTCAAATTCAATTAAATTCTGAAGCTCTTCAGGACGTCTCTTGTTCTGAAGGGTATTGGACACTGCAACAATTTATGCCTTGTCTCAGCAGTAGACACCCCTTCAATTCCCTTTGCTCCTGGACCCCAACTGGGAAGGCCAGGTCCAGGAGTCCAATACTGCTGACCCCGTGCCAGTTCTCCGTATGGCAGGAACCCCATTTGACAAGCCACAGCGGACCGTGCCAGCTCTATTACCCTCCTGCAGTTTTGCAGTTGGTCCCCTGCAGTCATTTCATACCCACTTTTCTTACTTTTAATCTGTTGCTTTAAAGTTACTTGGAAGAATCCTTAGACTACGCTTTATGTGCTCCTACAAATCAGACCCTGAAGAAATATATAGAAAGCAAAGGCAATTTATTTAAAATGTTAATTTATAACAGCTTTCCTAGTTTATAGTACTTAAAAGCATACATACTGAAAGCAAAAACGAGACAGGTCATGACGGTTAGAAATATTCTCCTAAAGTCAGTAAATACCTGCACCTGGTTACTGAACTGCAACGCTGCGGATGACTCGAGTGTTACATATACCAAAAGTAGCCTCGTA
>NW_009258952.1:1567549-1568703 GCF_000687185.1 Egretta garzetta | reverse complement strand
TACAGTCTTAAATGCAAGAAAGAAATACCAGAGACCTTGATTTATATTAACACACCTACTACTTTGAAAACGTGCTGCGGGCTGGCAAAGAGAACAACACACTCCGATAACCCACATTATATGCAGATTATATCTATGTAATCCAGCTGGTATTTCAGATTATCGTGCTCCACTTGAGAATTTCACACCTTTTAGCTATTAGGTACACGGGGAAGTTTCTCTAAGACTTCTCTACCACTTGGAGTTTCAGTGCAGTGGGGAAACCGATGGGACCAGAAGCCCACGGCGGTGTCCTTCATCCTTAGGCTACCAGTCAAGTGCCAACAGGTTTGGTAGCAGCAAAGTTATCCCAGCCCATCAAGCCCCAGTAGCATGGGCACTCTGACCCAGCAGACCCCAACCACATCCCATGGCCTCTGACAGACTCGCTGCACAGCTACAAGGACAGGGTCCAACCCGCCCAACTGGGTCAGATTTATTCTGTCAGTGCTGTGTGAAACTTGCTCTGAAGTAATATGGGGAAAACTTGTATTTCTGCTTTCCTTCAGGATCTTTTTGTTGTTTGTTCTGGTTTTGTTTCCTTTTATTTTTCTTCTGTGGATACAGGGGAGACCCCAATGGTAATATGGCATTACTAGGCCAGCCCTGATCTCTTGTTAAGTAAGAATCATTACCTAGATTTAAAAAAAACAAAACCAAACCAACCAAAAAAAAACCCACCACAAAATCCAAATGGATACCCTTTAAACTTTCACGTACGTTTATTTTCCATAACCAATGCACACCTATCATATGAATCCTCCATAGACTTACACACAGACTTAACCCTACCATCTGGGTTATCCCAAGAGAAAAATAACTACAGAAAATCCCACATGATAAAATAATTAAACCTAAGTCTAGTGCATCTCAGCCTGCAAGCATTATAGAATCATCGAATCATTTACATTGGAAAAGACCTTTAAGATCATCAAGTCCAACCGTTAACCTAAACGCTGCCATCCCACCATTCAGCAGGTTGCTCCAAAACGCACCAAATTCAGAGGACCGCCCGAGCACACTTCGATAGGATTTGAATCGGACCTCTGCATTCAGAAACGTCTCACGTATCGCCCACCCAGGCCTCCTTACCACAGCCCCCCTCCCCTTGCAGG
>NW_009258952.1:1564123-1566286 GCF_000687185.1 Egretta garzetta | reverse complement strand
CGGGACAGGCTGCCAGATGTCTCGGGCCTGAGTGAAACAAAATTACTTCACCTCTCCCCAAAAAACACAAATGGAAAAAAAAATGGAACTTTTGGGAAAAAAGCTGAAAGAGACTGGGGTTTTTTGAGATGAAAAATTGAAGCAGAGCTTCCCATAGCCTGCTGAGAAAACTACCCAGGGTGGTCAGGGAAATAATTTCCGGTTTAAATTGCAGCACCTCTGCGCTTTAAGCCTTAAAATACCTTTCTGAAAAGTTTTTTTTTTAATTTAAATAGTTTCCAAACAGAGTTTGAGGTTCCTGCAGTCACCATTTAAATTTATTATAGGCTCCATTTATTAAAGCCTCCTGAGATCGTGTTATACTTAAGGTTGCCACATGCTTTGCCTAACCTCTTCCTCTATAAATAAGTTTTCAGTCTGTGTTTACATGTTAATTTTGAGCCATGTGTATATAATCTTTCCCATTTACAAGTGAATTATTTATTCCCTTTCCAGTGTTCAGTACCTTTCTCCCCACAGGTTCTGTTTGAGAGTCGTGCCAGCAGGCCAAATGTACACGTAATATGTCAGCACGGGGCCAAGCTTCACCTCTAATGCTAGCTTAATTTGTCCCTGTCAAAAAGTAATTATTATTTTTGGAATATAGCACGTGGTACTTCCTATGAAAGAAATTATCGATAATACCGTACCCATTCTTAAAGAAACAATGAAGTTACTTTTCACGTTGAACTAGGGAAGTTGTTTCAATTTTCTCGACCCAACCCCACAAACCAGTTGGTTTCGTTCATTCTTTCAAGGTTTCCAGAGACTGTGCATCTCTGGGCAAAATCCGCCACGGAATGGCTGGCAAATTCTGGCATACCAGCTCTTCCAGCAGGATTTGCCCACACATCTAAAAATGACAGTTCCCGGGGTTTTACCACAGCTCTGATCAGCTGCGCTGCCGTGGGGGGTCAGCCCATCTCACCGCAGAACAGCAGCCACAGCCCCCGGTACACGCCGTCACGGGACGTCCCGTCTCTTTTCCTGCCACTGCATGAGTATTATGTACATAGGGCTCAAAAATAACACGGGAACGTGGACTTAAAACTTCTCGATACGTGGTTGAGTGGATCACTCGTGGCTTTTTGAAGCTGCTGTTGCGATAAAGGATAGATTTGCGGAACAAAAAAAATAATAAATGCTTCTTAGTTTTATTTCTAAACAGAATGTTCAGAATTAAGGTTTAGATTTGACAGAAAGTGACGCTTCAATTTTGCCTTAAAAATTAATTCCACCGTGAATTTAAATGGTATTCTTGGTTCCTCCTTACTCATACCTCAAGGGCATAGAAATGGAATCATTCCAATACCTCTCAGTGTTAAAATTATTTGAAATATTTCGTATCATTTGAATACCACCCAAATCAAATGGTGGTCTTCTGCAGTGGCCTGTGTTCAGTTATTACAGTCACATTACGGAAGGTCCCATTCCTATCTGCTGCATACTGGGATGAACATCCAGAGACTTCCCTGAGGTTTTCAAAGGTCTGTATGTTTTAATTGTAGCATGAACAGAATCAAAATTAGAAATTACACACACCGAACGTGATACCGCTGAATTGGATTATGCACGCTTAGCATGAACACCGCCAAGTAACAGAGAGGAGACCAAAGGATCTCTCGTGGAAAATAGTGATGATAAAGGATAGTTGGGCTCACACAGACGCGTCTGTTGACTTCCATGACACCTCACACTTCAGCCTCTATCTGCACCCCGCATTCAGCCCTTTCGTCAGCTTAGTTCCAGGCTCCACTATAAGGTAACAGCTGACCTCATAAAGGAGTCTTCGTAAAAAAACCCTGAGGTTTTGGGGGATGAACATAAAACCAGAGATTGTAACCAACAATCAGGCTTTTAGTTGTCAGTTCAGCAACAGCGGTTGCCAAAATTTCTAGCTGGGTTCTGTGCTTTGAGGCAGGAGGCAGAGAAGAGAGGCTCAGACGGGTTCTTAAGGATGAAGAAAACACCCCAGGCCAGCCTGCCTGCCTGCCTGCCGGGGAGGTTGCTCTGTCTGCCAGGATGCTGCCTCTCCTCCCCCAGGACTCCGGTAGGCCATGGCCCCTCAGCTCTCAAAGCAGAGCAGGACAGCAGGTGAGCCCTGCAGAAGTTGGGCAGGGTGAC
>NW_009258952.1:1559816-1564100 GCF_000687185.1 Egretta garzetta | reverse complement strand
AGCGTAACCAAATTCTTGTGGAAGGGGAAAAGGCAAAACAGTTTGGGGATCAGGAGGCAAAAGGAAGAGTAGTCCAGAGTTCACCAGGCTGATGGGCAGGGCAATCCCAGGAAGGGGTTTAGAGAAGAATACCGACTTCTGATTAGTAATCTGAGCTGCTAACACTTTTTACTCCTGCTGGGTTATCAAATGCAATGAGAAGCCAGTGTTGACAACTCCACAACAGATTGGTTAAAGATTTCTAGCACTTCCCAGGCGAGCCAGATTGGAGCTGTAGTAAGAATAACTTCTCTCACAATATTTGATACAAACAAAAGATAGAAACGACTGTTTGCTCCATTGCTTCCAGTCTGTCTGACTAGCAGTATGAATGGAGCCGAAGCTGAACCCATACTGCCCTTTCAGTCCTTCCCAAGGGTGTTAAATTATGGAGAAAGCTTGCTAAGGACAGTCAGGAAGTCCTAGGTACACTCCTCGTAAGTACCTTCACATTCACAAGTAGTTAGGAGTCAAACACCAGCCATAATCCACTAGCACCCATCAACATTTTTTTCCCTGAGACTCAGTCTTAGCACTCTTGGGGTGAACTGCTGAACAATTCTGGCCCGTAGCCACATCCTGACATCGAGTAAATTCTTGTGATACACGGGGTAATAAAGTAACACTTAGCTAAACAGAGATATCTCATGATTGTACTACAGCATAATGTGCCTCTAACGGAAGTACAGGCTCTGGCTGGAATAATAACTGTTCACATGTCAATGATTTCCAAGCTTATTAAAAGTTAGTGTGCACATTCGCACTCCCTTTGTGTATCCAGCCTTCCAACACAGCAGAAGGGTTTCAGATGCTTCTTTGCCACTAACCTTAGCAATCGGTTCGTATTTCCAAAAAAGAAACGTCTCTCCCTCTCTCTGAAGACATGAGAGACAATTGGAGTAGTAAGTATAGATATGCATATATCCCTGTAGAAGTTCTTCTAGAACAGTCTGTGAAGGTCAGTCACAGTGACAGCTTTGCAGTTCATCTTGAATAATTATTGTCTAGCTTCTTTCAGTAAATCCGCTGGGCAGTTCTGTGCACGAGCCACAGAAAAAGATCCAGCTTTCCCCTGGCACTGCCTTAACGAGTCTACACCGATTACTGTCTGCTGCAGTCTTCTGATGATACATACTTTTTCCAAATATTTTGTACAGTCCACCTCTCAGTTAAGTATTCCTCTCACTTTTAAATGTAATTATTTACTGATCTTTTGGACATTCTGTTCCATTCAGCTCCTGCTACTTCATGCTGTGGTCGCCACGGCAGGCGCAGAAGCTTGCCTGACACCAAGCTGGGGAACGAGTCCCTTTTGCTTTGAAAAGCCAAGATTTTTCCATAATGCTGAGGGAGGCACTACTCTGTGGCCACCTCCCCTGCCGGTCCCAGAACCGCTTCCTTCAGGGACGCAACGCGGCTGCCAGCAGCAACAAGCACCAGCCAGGGCGAGCGAGCACTAGCACCGCTGCGCTTCAGTTTGCCTCATAGGAGCAGGCACGTCCGTTGCAGCCTGCATTTTGCTGGACCACCCAGAATCCTGCTGCGGCTATTGCCGCTTTTTTTTTTTCTCCCCCTTCTTGTTTTCCGATGTGCCTGCAAGGAAAGAATACATTTCTTGATTTATTTTCTTTAGTCTCTGAATATTTTTTCACCTTGTCCATGAATGCCACCTTCTTATCACTAGAGGCAAGACCCCCCCTGCTCCTACCTCCTTCCAGACTGATGCTATTGCTTCAGTTCCTTACCTTTAAAAAACATCTAGCAGCAATAGGAAGCAAAGAAACCCTCAATTTTCCATGCATTTAATCACCACTTTTTTTTTTTTCAAACACTACCTGCCTGAGTAGTCGTTCAATTTTCACTTTTTTGCGTGCAACAAACTTATTTGTGTGAGCTTTAGTATTCAAACCAGCATGTGTGCTAACCATGTGTGTGTTCCACTTCTCTCATAATCCCAGGCAGTTGAGCCCCTGCCAACTTCATTATTTGGGGACCTGCCTTCTCCACACCCCCTTTGTAAACTTTGCATTTGTTTTGCTTTATAGTGATCATTGAAGTTCTCACTCCAGCTGGGAGGACAGTCAGGCACCTTCAAGAACAAGGGAATGATTGACAATATTAGGCAGAAAATTGTCTACCAGATGCTGCTCAAAAGGAGAGGTGGCAACCTTCCGACCTCCTCCTCAGGAAGCGAAACCGTCACTTCTGTGGGGACACCTCTGCCCCGCGCATCAACTGAGCGGGGAGCGCAAGGTCACTTCTGCGTCTGGCTGTTGTGCAGCGAAACGCCACCCCACAGACAAGGCTACGCCTTCTGCTTGGAGAAGGTTCCAGTGCCAGCCATGCACTGGGGACGAAGCCACAAAACTCATCAGCCGCTGCGCGTCACTCAGTTCCTTTTACCGCTCCAAACACGTACTAGTTCTGAATAATCTTACTGGTACGGAAAGGAATTCTGGATAGTCCAACCTTGGACTGTGAGAGAATGAACATCAACCTGAACTGCACGGCTTTTTTAAAACCCCTCCCCAAAGTTTTTGCTGTTGTCGAGAAGTAATTTCATGCAATTCACAAGTTTGTGTCTCTTAAATGGCTTTGTTTCCCAGGAAGACAGGTCAGCTCATCGGAGTTTCAGCCTAGTACTGATACAAGGATTACAGTTCCCCTTTTTTCACACTAACTAGTCTGAGAAAGACAAAGGGATGAATTTGAAAAAAACAAGACTAACATTTTCCTACTTAAGTAGCCCAGAGTGACCACCATGGGGGGAAAAAAAATAATAGACAGGGAAAATGCTTTTCCTTAACAAAAGCAGCACAGGACACAACCCCCGTAATCAGCCTGCACTGAGGGCAGAAACACATAAAACACAGGCCTCTCTCCTGCAAAGGTTTGAGCACATACTAGAAATCTTTTTTTTCTTTTTTTACAGAAAAAAAACCCTATTTGGGCGAGTTTCAAAATTGTTTGTGCTCACTCACATGTGATAACAGCAACGTGGTGGATAATGACCCCTAAAATGACATGGGAATTAAAGGAAGGATATAGGAAAAGGAACGATGATAATTGAAGTATTATTTTAAGTAAGTGTATTCATTAATTGTCTTAATTTAGGCGGAACTTCCTCTGTGAGTGAGATTAAGCATATATTAAGAAAAATGCAAGATTGGCATGTCAACTTCCTCTTTCTCAGTGAAGTGTCAGAGAACCCAGCTTGCTTCTTAGAGTCAAGGCTGAATTTGCAGAGGTAGCAATTATGAAGAAAATAACTAGCTGTTTCTTTCAAAATGAACAAATTAGCTCAGGCACTCTGGAAAACATAAATACTACAGGACCATGTAAAACAGTACTTACAGGTTCACTTTTTACATGGGAACTCCACTGTAAATCTTGCGGAGCCAAGGAAAAAAATTACGCAGCTGTCAGTCAATGCCAGCAACAAAAATATTTACTCCAGTAAATTAAGCAATGGGTACATTTTATTTTGATCATCTTGCTACCTATCGTAAAATAGAAGTTTTATTTGCATAAATTCTTAATGTTGGAAATGCAATGCTCTGCTTTGAAAGGGGCACTCTGCATTTTTTTGGCTTGCAGACCACACTGACATTAACCCTAAAGACTCTTTAAATAGCACCGGAACCAAAATTTAAAGGAAACACCAGCCAGCCAGGCAACTTGAAAATCACCTACACCTCAAAAAATTTTTTCATTAATCAGCTGAAAGCCGGGTCGCTAGCTTGAGATGTAGGAGCTATTTTCCATGTTGTACGTGTTCCTATTTCCTAGTGAGTACAGAGGGTTCATTAAAGCTAATTTTGGGGTTGGTTTTTTCAGGGAATTTCCCTGATGGAAGTTTCTCCCGGAGGTGCTCCTTCCAGTCAACTCCTTAGGAGTCTTCATAAAAAATCGACACTTTTGCTGGCCCATTTTTCCCTAATGAAAAAAGCTGGGAAAGACAACTCCAGGCTGTTTGTTCCGCTTTTCTCCTCTGTCCCCTTGCGGGAACGAGCTGCCCCGTTCTCCACAGGGAAATCCGGTTGACCTCTTCCTGCCTCCCCCACCCTGCTCTCCTCCATAAAAAAAACCCCAAACAAAAAAACCCAAACAAGCAAACAAACAAACCAAAAAAAAAAAACCAAAACCCCACGGAGCGGGAAAGGCGCAGATAAAGCGGACTCTCTTGGAAAACGGGATCTTTCCCCCCAGGAACCCGCCCTTCGGCGCCACCCGGCAGGCGGGCCG
>NW_009258952.1:1553043-1559326 GCF_000687185.1 Egretta garzetta | reverse complement strand
GGCGGGCGGCCGGGCTGTGCGCCGGCTCCGGCCCAGGCCCAGCCCTCCTCTGCGAGCCCCCTGCCTTGAACCGCGTGAGGTACGGTCTCTGCAGTAATCCGCTTCGCAGTTGGTGATAAATAAACATCGTAAAGCCCCCGCTGCTGAAGGCGGAGGGTTGTGTAAGACTTTCGGCTTCCTTAAAAAAAATCACCCAAATAAAACCTCTGTAATCCTATGTGGAAGAGAAAAGAAGTTTGGAAACTTGGTACAAGTAAACAGCTCGGACATCAGCGAATGCATAAAATGACCCCAAACTTGGCTCAATCATGCCTCATGATTCTGGAGCTAAAATTGATTTCACTGGGAACCTATGGTTTGAATTGGGTTGGGACAACCTGTACTCCAGCACTTACCTGTTTCACAGACATCATACAAATGTAAGCACATAACACCAAACACAGTGTGGGTTTTGGGTAGAATACGCTTAGTATAAAATGCAGTCAAGGTCGCCACTAATTGCTGTGGCAAGCTCAATTCTTCAACAGCAGCAAACCCCCCAGGAAATAGCAAAAGCTCTTAAATTTCACGTACTAAATCTCATTTATTTCTCTGTCTGGTGATTAAGGCTTTGGTTTTGTTCTAAGAGGGAAGATCTAGTAAAATTGAAAAACCGAATTTTGAAGTGGCAGTGCTTTAAGCATTTTCTTGTGATTGTTTTTTCAAGCGTAATGTTTTGGCTTGAATTTCTAAGTTCTTTTAATTTTGGTTTCTAAATAGTTTGGGTTTGTTTAAAACCACTAAAGCTATTCTGTTTTGCTGGCTTCCTTTGGTAGCGGTGTGTTGTATTTTAATCTATGATTTGTGTAAGCAAAAAGAAAACGTTGGGGGTACTGAAAGTGTTACTAAATACAAAGGATTATTTTCCAGTGTTTATAGAACAAACTTATTTGTGTATAGACTTTGTTTTTTTTTTTTTTTTTAATATGAATGAAGTGCTGCTCCAGGCTTTGTTGTGGAAGGAACGGAGCAGCAGGGTGGTGGAGGGAAGAGGGAAGCACAGCGAGAAGCCAACCGGAGTCCTCCTGGAGGCTTTCCCTTCTCTTGGGAATATATAAATATCTTTGTATTTGGTCCAAAGGTTCTAAAACAACGCAGAAGTTGGGTGTAGATAGCAGGGTAATGAGTTTCACTTGAGCTATAGTGTAATGAAGCATCTACTGCCTTGTCCGAGTTAGTCATTTGGAACATGTTACTTAGGTAAAGAGAGTCTCACAGCAGAAAACAAAGGCAGAGTGAAGCGGCTGATGGAAACACAACATAGAGAAGGAGCAGCAGGAAGGGCAGAGGATGGCTATAGTCACAGAGGATGGCTATCCTTACAGAGAAAGGACAGCAAAAGAAGAGTGGGGAGAGCAGGGGGAACAAGTAGCAGGAACGGGAGAGTAGACCCAGGGCAGTGAATGATACCAGAAGTGTTGATGAAACCCAAGAATTTTGTTTTTAGTATTTATTTCCTCGTAGTTTTCCTTTGAACACAACTCTTCTTCACAGGCAGTTTACTGGGGCAGGGGAGAAGAGATGTGGATAATCAAACTGACATTATGCCCTTGTGGAAGAGGCTTGGGATAATTACACATGACACAGGTAAGTGTCCTGAAGATACCTGATGCAGCTCTTGTTAAAAATTTGGATAGTTTTCTTTCTGTGTGTCTATTTCTGTGGTCACGTTGCCCCTCATGCTGCTCACAAGTTCGGCTGTCTGCAAACCCCAAGCTTAGGAGACTTGGGACCCAGATTACCATTTTCCTACAGTAGTGTGAGGTTGTTCTTACAGAATAACAGGTACTGATTTTAGAGGAGAGTTAACCTCTTCCACCACAGAACATTAGGTGAGCAGCCTGTCACATGAATTATTATTTTGAGTATTTTAAGTTTAATAACTAATGTGTCGCATAGTCCTTTCAAAAAGGAGATTAGTTAACCGACACCATCTATCCTTGCTAGTTATCTGCAAGTAGATTACAGAGAATGATACTCCGCTTGCACATGCATTTTGCAAACTTACTCCTCAGTGGTGCTCTTTATTTTGCAAATCGCAGACATTGAGATGAAGGGTCTATAATTTCCTAGCTTGCCTTTCTCTTGGAACGCTGGTGCTGCACTGGCACACATCCACTTTGCTGTGACTTCATTTGAATACAGCAAATTCTTTATTATGATTAACAAAGGGTTGCTCTCTGGTCTGCTTTGAATCTCAGTCTGCTCATGGAGATTAGTGGGTTTTGAGCAATGCCAACTCACTAAATATCTCTGCTTCACTGATCTCAAAGACATTTGTGACAATGGATTTAGTAGTCATTTTCATGCGTGTTCTTGCCTTTGAATGGATAATACCTTAGTAGTTCTGCTTTCCATTGCTATTTGATTCTCCATCCCATTCAAAAGGGTTTAAATTCAAAACTTCTCTTTCCTCTTGCTTCTTTGAGATACATAAACACATCTGTTTGTGGTTTTAATCCTTGAATGCAGTCCCCCCTCTTTGATTTTATTTTGGGTGAATACATTGCAAATGTCTACGTATTATCTCCTTCTTCATGGCAGAAACAAATAAAACTCTCTCTCCCAAGGCAAGATGAACATTAAGTTGTTCCTCAGTTGAGCAGGAAGAGGATGGTGGTTTTAAAGTAGGGGACTCCCAGTTGCACGTCCTCATGTGGCCATATATCTCATTTGGCCACAAGAATTAGAGAATGGGCAACAGTAATTTTGGAGAATGGGCAACAGTAAAGCCTTAGCTGTTGTCAGACCAGCAGCCCCTTTTACTTTTTCATGCCAATGTCTCCATTAACTTCTTCACCTGTTAGCAGGTAAGACATACAGACCTCATTTAGCTGTTGAGTCTGACTGAAGTATTTGTGCCAAATATGCTTTTTAGACTGGGATCATTTATCTTCAAATCATCTGTTCAGTATTGTTTCCTTGTAAAGGTTTCTCTCAATTCCACTACAACATAACAAACTAATATTTTTCTTGCCCCAGACACATGCTTCAACTTTGTCTGAGTCACTCAGAAAGAGAGATACTAGAAATAGATGGGTATTTATTTTTTATGACATCATCACAAAATACATGCACTGACATCTAGAAACATTAGAGATAACCATCATCTTAATTTCAGATTTTCCAATTAAGGTCATGGGCATGAGCCACATTGTATGTTGCCACTTTCAGAGGCTTTTTTTAATACCTATAGTCCCTAGTCTTCTCTAGGGACTCCTGACCCTGAACATCAGGGTTTTAAAGTTCTTCCTGCCCAGGGTTTTATTTCTTTTCTGAAATGAAGACGCTTGACAGGTAAAGCGCTCTTGTGTAGTCACAGCTCAGTGGTTCTGAATAGCCTACATTTAAAAATAAAGCAGTGATTAGCAAACTCATCCCTGTTTTAAAGTACTCACTGCAAAAGAGTCACACAGGTAAGATTTTCTAAGGGCAATGATGGTATGGTATGGTGGTCTAGGTACAGAAAGATATTCCATTTGTGTATTTCTCTTACTCCAGCTGGAGCAGGGCATCACCATTATCAACACCTAAATAATGAAAATGTGTTCATTTAGAGAAATCTTTCATGGAAACAGGGCCTTATGTTGCTCATTTATTTCAATGAATAGAACTAGGCAGTAATAGAGAAGTAAAACCAGGAGCTAAGCTTTTTTGAAGAAGGAGTATTTGTGATTTGGGGTTTATTTTCATTCATTTTAGTAAGAAATACCATGTGGCTAAACAATTATCTTGTACTAATGTTCATCACATTACTTCTGTCATTGCATTGAATGCAATCTGACAAATTTTAAATTTTCTTAAAGGAAGGTGATCAGCCTCTTTCTCCTTCCTGAAAATTTCTTGAGACAAGGAGTATTATTTTATCTTGATATATTAGACAGAAAATTATAAACCCTTCAAAAATACTAGGTTAAATTTCTGGAAGCAAACAGAGCTCAAAAGCCTTGTGTTCCTGCCAGGTCGAGCTGTAGACTTCTCTTCTAATTGCTCCAGGAGAACAGCAATTAATCTCCAAAGCTGGGTTTGGTTTCAGAAAATGGATGGGCACAGTGAATTCCTTATTAAACTAAAGAAATTTACTGAGCTGACTTTCTCAAAAGAGTAAAAGCAAAAGTGTTCTGAGCTTTTAGTTCACAGAAAATCCAGGTCTACCAACACAGACATTAAATAGTTAAGAAAAGTAGAAAGTATTAAGTAATGCTGAAAAAAAACCCCAAATAGACCTGGATGGTAGTTTCTCTCCAAGGAAGTTGCTCCCAGTTCAAGATTTGGCCGTTGTACTCCCGATCCATGCGCAGCAAAGGATATAATTTATTCATAGTATTTCAGAGGCTTCTTCTAGGCCAGCCTTTGAAGATCTGTCCCACTCGGCATCTTTACCTGCATTCCAAAGGCCTGTACTGTCGTCTGAGGTACAGTTTCCCGCTGATGAATCCAGTGGATCAGCCAGGGCATTTGCTTCTGTAGATAACACACACTCTGACATCAGCAGCACAAAACCCAAGGCGGTGGCATAAAATTCTTGCAAAGAAGCCGTGTCAGTGCTGTGCAACACTTGCAGCAATAAGCCACAAAGAACGTGTTCACTGGTAGCAGCCTGCCTGGGAGAATGGCTGTCACCTGCTCCAAGTGTCACATCAGCCTGAGCTGTGAGCCACTGATCACTTCCACCAGGTGTCCATGGTGTTGGGTGGGAAAGATACCGTAGCCTGGGGCTGTTAAATCTAGGGCAAGGTTTCACTAAAGGCAGTGTCTGAACTGCTACCCAGCAATGTCAGGTTGCCCCTGCATCATTACTTGCCCAGGGATGTACTAAATCTTATCATAGAATCACAGAATGGTTTGGGTTGGAAGGGACCTTTAAAGGTCATCTAGTCCAAGCCCTCTGCAGTGAGCAGGGTTATCTTCAACCAGATCAGGTTGCTCAGAGCCCCCTCCAAACTGACCTTGAATGTTTCTGGGGATGGGGCAAATCTTGCTCAGTGGGATTTATAATTGTTAAAAAACTGGCTTTGGGTTTTGTACTCAAATAGACATTTTCCTGCAGCGTGACCCTGGTCTTTGCTACTCAGTTAGCCACCTCCAGCTCTTCTTACCAGACCCAGTGTTTCCACATACTTGTTTTGGGCTGTGCTCCACTGGGATCACATCACCCTACAGATTTACATAGCTTCCAGCACACGTTGTGTTGTAGCTAAAACATCTTTCAGCTGTCAGCATTTCCATCGGAGGTAAAAAAAAACCCCAAATCTCTAGTCCTTGAGTTCTAATTATGCTCCAGCCACCTTGATTTTGGTATGCTGACCTGGCCTGAAAATACCAGCAATAGCAAAGAGAGATTATTATTTTGGTGCATTTGTTCCCTGAAAGCATAATTAAGCTAAAAGTTTTGCATGTAGACATGCACCAACAGGAGCTGGGCCTATTGAAACTTTTCTGTTGATCAAACTTGAATTCCATTCAGAGTTGCAATCAGGGAAGCAGCTTCCAATGCACGCACAGAACATTTGCTTGGTAATGAAGAATTTTAAAACCCGTCCATGAAAATTGGTAGCACTAGGTGAAGCCAGGAGGGTTGTTACTGAATTTGCCCAAAATTCCAACTGCTGAAAAAGAGCAAGGTGATTGAAAAAGGGGCAAAATCTTCCAGTTTGCCTGTCAGCAGTTATGAGGAACAGGAGATAATGAGGAAGAAACTAATAGCATTATTTTGGAGCCAGAGCTAAAAAAAAAACCAGTGCATGGTTCATCACAGGGCTAATACTGTATAATGATTGATGGTTCTGTAATTGGAGTCCACATAGAGAGAAACAGGCTGTAAATTGAATGATGGAATATTTCACAAGTGGCTTGGAATTGTAATGCAACGATCAAGAATTTACAGAGAAAGAATTTATGCCCCTATTTTAACAAGCTGTAGCATTTCTAACAGAAATAATTAGGGTTCTGACAATGCCTTCATTTGAATGAAGGATTGAGTTTGACAATTAAAAATAGCCTGTAATCTGCATGTCAGGTGCAGCTTTCTACTGACACACAGCCTCATGGTCTAGTGCACCAGCATTCACAGCAAATTAGTCTCAGTTTTACTGTATTCTTTAATCACACCAAGTAGTACCTGGAGAAATAAAGTTCTTTTACTATGTCACTGCTAGTTAGGTAGCTCTTACAACTGAAAAATTGGAGAATGATTCAGTGACTTAAAATCAATGTCTCGGTGTGGTTAGAAGTTTCTTTTTTT
>NW_009258952.1:1529612-1552972 GCF_000687185.1 Egretta garzetta | reverse complement strand
AAGCCAATGGCTTCCTCGAGCAATTCACCGCAATTCCTTCCTGGAAAGCTCCTCCTCTCTAGAAGCAAAGCATCCCCCTTAGCTTTCCACAGAAGTGGAAAAGCGCCTGTTGGAAGCAAATTACAGCATGCATTTGGGGAGATGAGTAGAATTATGGTTAGGAAATTGGACTAACATGAGCAAACATGCACCAAAGAGTCAATGCTGATTTGAGCTAAACAAACTATCTCTTCTTTTGGTCACCGTCAGCTATATCCAGCCCATGGGCAGATCAGCCATGCAGTGCACATAATGCCTCTGACACCTCTAGGAAACACAGAGCCTATTGCAGCCTTCCAGAAAATTTGCAATGTCCATGAAGTTTTGAATTTTATCTTGCCTGTGTTCCACATAGCATGTGTACATATTCTGTTTGGGAAGTCCCACTGTCAGCAGCCCTAATTCTTTCTAATGTTAGGTGTCACAGTGCAGCTGACCTCTTTCTTGAGGCAGTCTAAGATGCACTACAGCTGCCAGTTCTCAGAGGTTCTGGACACAGTTTTTCACCAGCTCATCAGAAAACTGGACAGTGTTATTAACCATCTCTTAAGCAATTGGTAAATAGAAAGGGATCTTCCTTTCTGTGATGGCTTGTGTGATCATGCAGTTCTACCAAAACACCATTTCTGAGGTATTTAACCATTTCTGGGGCCAGCTTAATAATTTCAGATTCAGGGGGAGGTAATTCCAGCAATGATTACTTCTGGGCGTTCAGAAACTGCTCTCAAAGAAGTCTGAGTATGTGTTCAAGGCATTGAGTTGAGGCAGCTCTTACCTTGGGGACAGTGGCATCCATCCTCATGAGAAATTGATAAGCCTTGTTAATACCTTCCTTTGTCATTCTGTTTTAATAATTACTTGTAAAATATTTCCTAGCTCTTAAATACGTGGCAGTGTTCTTGTCTGTTTGTGGTGGCATATCCGAGTCAGACTTTTCTCTGACACTCTCTGACACCGAGAAGAAGGTGCACACAGTAGCATGTGGAGGAGATGAGACACCCGTTCACAGAGCTGTGTTTCTTGGCTAACTTTTACACCAGTGTGGTTATGACAACAAATGAAAATGTGCCTGTTCAGGAGCCATCAGTGAGGACTTAAGTGGCTGTCCCCAAGCTTGCAGGGATGAGCATGTGACAACTCTAACTGTGAAAAGGGGCACACAGGAGAATGACACAAGTTCCTGTCTGCTGGCCCCTGATTTTGGTCATAAAGCTAGTAGGAAGAATTTACAGCATAACTGTATGCTTCAGTGCTATAAAGATTATTTTCTTTAAATTTTATTTTTGTGCAATATTTTTCTCTTAAATCTTGCATGTGTTATACATACATGCATGCACATAGCAAATTTTCTGTTGCGATACCCACTAGATAAGAACTAGAGCTGTCACTGGTCAGGGTGACACATCCATAAGTAGCAGCCCTTTTCATGTAGACTAGTTTGAGGATGCCTTCTGCGCCACACTCTTTTTAACTTGAAGATACTCAGCAGTTCATGTGTGGCCCTCTCATGGACAATTTTTCCTTGCATGATTGTCTTTATCTTTTTCAGTATTAATGTATTCAGCTTTAAAATTTATCACCAAATAATACCACAGAGTTAGGGAAATAAATGCCATTAATGTTCATGAAACAATCAAATGCTCTAATGATGGGCAGGACAGAAGCACCCAACAAGGGACTTAATCATTAGGTTTTCATAGCAGGATTTGAGAAGCATGTGGTAAACAAAGGATGGGGCCACATGCTAAGCAACAAGCAAAAAATAAAATAGTGACTAGCTGCTCATTAAGTGAGTATTGTCCATTCCATGCACTGGGAGAAACAAAGGGCTAGTGGAAAAAGACAGCATGTGACTGTAATTAAAGACTTTTATATGACATAGGCACACCAGGAGGCCAAATGACGGTTGCACAGGCAACCTTACCTCAGGCTTTTCCTGACTTTCCAACGTTCAGCTTAGAAGCACTACAATGCCTTTTTATCTAGTGAAGAATGGCCAGCAAGGGACAGTCCTAGCCAAGGGATGGTGCTTGCTGGTGAGTATTACAACGGTGGTGGTAGCAGTAGGGGTCAGGGAGCTAGAGCATTCAGTAATTTGCGTATGCACATTGTGAACCACTTCATGAACTGTGCTTGGTCTTACATTGGTCTTTCTGAAGCAAGGAGGCAAAGTCCTTCCGTGCAGCTTACTAAGTTAGCAACCACCAACATGCTTGGTCTTACATTGGTCTTTCTGAAGCAAGGAGGCAAAGTCCTTCCGTGCAGCTTACTAAGTTAGCAACCACCAACATCACTGTGCTTTGCAGCCCAAATCCTGGCAACACATCAGAGCTAACAATGCACGATCCTTGTGCCATTTCCGCTCTCTAGAGCTGCAAACAGGGAGCAGCTAGAAAACAGCAGCTCAAGATCTACATAAACTCCCCTGTTCAGTCCTGGGAATCACTTGTGGGATATGTTGTGGAAGCTGGCCTACTATCACCACCAATAACTGGTTTACTCTTATGTGTGCTGTTAGCCCAGGGAGATTCTTCTCTTCCAGTCCTGCATTGTCCCCACTCTTCTGTGGGGCTGGGAGACATTTTTTACCTTTTAACCTTCAGACAATGGTTTTCAAAACTTCTTTTCCTTGCAGAAGTGGTGTCTGATGAGAGGACCACAGTGGAGGATTGGGCTGGTGGAAATGCCTGACATGTGTTGCTTGGTCTTACATTGGTCTTTCTGAAGCAAGGTGGAAATGCCTGACATGTGCGTGGTGGATTACATGGTTGGGGAGAGGCCATGATGCTGTGCTGTAGCCACCTACCAAGCCATTGGTAGAGCCTCATTGCTTCACTCTTTGCTTGTTTCTTTGGAGAACCCCTGTCACAGTGAGACAATGTATTGCTTAACCTTCTCCCACTGAAGTTTAATTAAAAAGGCAGCAAGCCATTGACTTGTGACCATAAGGCACTCCCAGGTGTGCATCGAGTGAGCTTTTGTGCAGAACATGAAAGCACAACGGAACAAAGCACTTCTACCGCTGTTAGCTCCCAGATGTGGCTGGCTGGGCATGGCTGCCCCAGAAATCAGTGGTCTCAGCCATGTTGGTGGCAACAACAGCTGTGACCGCAGCGAGCTCAGCAGAGTCAGAGTGAAATCTGCGTAACCACCAGAGCCTATCCGAAAGAAACTGAAATTAGAGAAATCTTTTCAATTCCAGATTTGCACCAATAAAACAATCCTTTAACATTGAATCCAAGTAGGTACTTGCC
The DNA here is from genome assembly GCF_000687185.1 of Egretta garzetta. Classification (NCBI taxonomy): domain Eukaryota; kingdom Metazoa; phylum Chordata; class Aves; order Pelecaniformes; family Ardeidae; genus Egretta; species Egretta garzetta. The sequence goes on along the minus strand of NW_009258952.1, from coordinate 1,549,679 downwards.
ATGCTTCTGACTTGTCATGAGTGTTTCATGCTCTCATGATAGTTTTAGGGCTAGAGACAGTTTTGAGGAGTGTTGAGCCAACGCTTTTCACACATACTAAGTTTATTTACACTGCGGCTTGTTTTGTACATTGCCTACAAAATTACGCTTCATAGAAGAAAAGCCTGGCAACACGAGGGAAATTGTTGTAAACAACCAGAGTGAGCGCTCCAGCCTGTGCACAATAGACATGCTAGAACTCAAAATAGCACCAGAGGACAAAAAAAAAAACCCGACCCCTTAACAAACAGTAAGAACATTGTTTGTTTTTAAGAAACACTGAGCATTGTTTTCAGCTTCTAGATGAAGCCCAGTTGCCAAAAAAGCCTTTGTTACTGCCTAAACCAAACTCAAGTTGGGAAGCATAGTCAGTAATTTATTTCACTTATGAATGTACTGCCAAAAACCCAGGGATGGGAATGCAAGAAGCGAACAGTCGTTCGAAACGAAGAGCCTCGTCCTCTCCCTGTCCTTTGTCTCTCTGTTTTCCCAGGTATAGGAATAGCGGCTTTAATGAACAGCAATAGAAACTGAGTTTCTGAGAGAAACTGAGTTCAAAATGGAGAGCTTTTGGCAGCAGTCCCCCTCTCCCCTCTTTTTGAGATCTTTAACACGTGCCAAAGCTTTCCTCTTAACTCTTGCCAGGGCTATTGAATACTGAAGTTGGTGTTTTGAACTTAAAACCTCCCAGAACTCTGAGACATCTATATGGAAGGCGCTTGCTGCCCTGCATCTATCTGCCAGAACCCAAGACCAAAATCTTAATCATAGATTCAGCTTTGGAATCTTAGAAATGAAAATGAATCCTGACTGTGTTCTGCCTCCCGTCCTTTTCCCTCCCCTCACGGCTCTTCCAGCCCATCAGGCACAAACAATAGGGTTTCTTGTACCCTGCAGTACCCACCTTCTTCCTGTAAGGAACAGAAGACTTGGCAGCTTCTCTGGATGACCATGCTGGTCCAAAATTGTCTCTGGGGCGCATGCTTTCTTTTGTGCTCAGTGGAGTGAGGGGTACATCCCTTGCGGCACAAATGTTGCTGACAATAAAATGGGCAGGACCAGAAGTTGTTCACTAGCAGCTGTTACTACAAGCGGATATATGTTGTATAAACAGTAAGTACACTAAAGCTGTCCAAGACCGTGGACTCTGGGGATTGCCTTTTTCATCCTTTTGCTACAGAAACAGTTCATCAGGTACAGAAATGGGTTAGGGAATTATGGTAGCTTAATGGCAAGCTTTTTATTTCCGCCCCAACATGGAGTGCAATTCATGAATTAAACAGCCAAGGTACCTTTCCAGTGTGTGAGGAAAGCTATGTGGAGGCCCCAAAGCCTACATACCAAGGAGGATACCACCCTCAGGATTGCATTGAGAACAGCATCTGAAGTCCTGGAGCCTGGGGAGACCATTGATGGATTCAGAGCCAGTCATGCCAAGGGCTTTCAGCTGTCTAGGGAAGACAGAACACTTTTTCAGTATGGTGAAGAAAGGGAAACATACAACAGCAGTTACTGGTTAGGCCTCTGGTGTCAAATCCACAAGCTGGGGATGTAGTAACACAGCCCCGTTTCAATAGGAGGGGTGAAGAATTCCCTCGTGTCAGGTAACACAGTGGTTGGAAGTCTCTTCTGGAGGCAGGGAGGTGGGTGTAAAGCCTCCTTCCCTTGGAACCGAGCACATCACCTTGCCTAGCATTTAACCAGAAAACATCCCACCTTCTCTGAATGTGCCTCTGACTGTTTGTTTTTATGCTGAACTCCATGACCTTGAGTTGTATTTGGAGTGTTCAGAGCACGCCTGCTGGATCAGGGCCCTCAGAATAGGGGGACAAGTCCCTCAGTGTGCAGTTTCCGTTGTTAGTTCTGAAACATGAAACACTAGAGGGAAATCTGAACTTCACTGAAATCAGTGAGGGATGCCCTGGCTTGACCAGATCTTAATCTCAAGTAAGTTCAAGCATTCCTCTAAATCAATTCTGAAGGCAGTCTAAAGTCTTGCATAGCGCTTTACGTTTCTCAATATACTGTAATGGAGATGACACATGCTTTAAAGCATTGGTTTTATGCAGATTTACCGAGAGGGCGAGGGTGCACTGAGACATTTTTAACTGAAAGGACACCCATACAGATGCAGTCATGGTTGTTTAGTCTCTGAATGAGTTCATACTTGCACTTTTCCAGAAGAGAATATGTGCTAAGTATTTCTTCAGGCTAATTCTTTCATGCTACAAATAGTAGTTGTCATCATCTCACCCAGCACACGGGTTTCAAGACAGAAGCTGTCAGAACAAACTGGAATGGTTTGTGTCTGTGAAAGATGATTACCAGGAAGCACCTACCTGTCTTAGGCTGGTCCCTGGAAGGGGCTGGCAAACCCTTAATATTGTCCTCTGCGTTCCTCCCTGACTACCTCAAGCAGTTTGTTTTCAGTACCACTGGCTGAGATTCCTCTGAAGGCACCTAACTCCGTCAGTGGTACAGAGGACCCAGACACTTCTTTTCTGTTAGACATGTACGACTATGATATCCTCACAAGTATCCTCCATACACGCTGAAGTATTTTTTCATGAATGCAAATGGAAAGTTGCTCAGCTTAGGTCCAAAAAGTGATAATTTGTATTCTGCGGATTTTTTAGATTAACCTAAAATTACTTAATTTATTAAGAACATGCCTGTAAGCCCCCTCAGACACCAGGATAGTCGTGTTGGTTTTAATTTTGCCATACATGTGGCTGAAGGGTGCAAGATAACTCCCAAGCCATCATCCTTTCATGAATGGAGATTCTTTTGCTGTAGCACCTTGTGGTGGTGTTGCCTCCAGCTCCCACATTTCCAGTGGTGGAGTTCTCTGCTTCCAAGCTCTCTTCTTCTGTGGACCACACTGAACTGACCACAAACAACTGGAAATGTTTCTCAGGGTAGGAGGCTCTTCCCCATTTTCATGCTATCTTGAATTTTCCGAGAATTTTCACTATAGGCCATTGCTCAGGCAATTAAAAGTGGAAGAGTACGTAAGAAAAATTTTGAGAAGGGAAGTTACATGGTATCAACCTGTGATTCTCTGTCTTCTCCCTTCCCCCTTGGCACACATGCACATGCATAATTAAAGAAATAAAACAAAACCACCTAATTATCTCCCTTGTATGTGGTAATTACTTAGTTGGTGGCCAAACCACAGTGCAACAGAAAGACGTACCAGTTCCCTCTGCACAGGCTTGCTTGGCTCCAAGGAGGCTCATTAGCTGGGGCTTGGTGCTAGACCTGCAGGACCAAGGCTGGAGCTGTGCTGCGGCAGCCCAGAGGATGTTATGCCGTGTGCCAGAGCCAAGTGATGTTCTGGTAAGATGGGCTGCAAAAGCAGGCTGGGTCTGAGCTAGGACGCTCTCTAGACACCACGTGTATTGGAGAGCACAAACCCAGGAGGACCTGGTGGGGATTTGGAAGCCATGGAAAAAAATAATCTCACTGCCTAGAGTATCATAAGGATCCTATTACAATGAACAACAGAGAATGGACTTTACTCCCACTCATCTCTTTGCACTCATCTGCCCAATGAGTATTGTATTTGCAAATTACTAAGGACAGGATCCTTGTCATCTTATTTTCCACTTAGCAGTCTTTTTAGTGTCACCTACAGACAGGCATGTGGCAATCAACATCTTTCTGTCATGTGCTAAACCTTTAAGTGATACCTAAGGTGCAAAAGCTGGAGGGAAAGAAATCTCAGATTTACATATAGCTTCACTTCACATACTTCATACAGTTTCTTTATGTTTTTATGCTTAAAACTCTCTGAGACAGTTTCTGTGGGGAAAAAACCCCCACACCTGATCAAGCACTTAAAGACCTGGACTTGGTCCAGGCACATGAAGGACCAGAAGGTGATTTGGAGTAGTTTGCGGCTGACACAAAACTGGGAGGAGTGGCTGATACCCCACATGGTCACGCTGCCACACAGAGAGACCTCAACAGGCTGGAGAAATGAGCCAACAGGAACCTCATGAAGTTCAACAAGGGGAAATGTGAAGCCCTGCACCTGCGCAGGAACAACCCCAGGCACCAGGACATGCTGGGGGGCCACCCAGCTGGAAAGCAGCTTGGCAGAAAAGGCACGGGGGGTCCTGTTGCACATCAAGTTGAACATGAGCCAGCAATTTGCACTTGTGGCAAAGAAGGTGCATGGTGTCCTGGGCTGCACTAGACAAAGTATTGCCAGCAGGTGGAGGGAGGCAATCCTGCCCCTCTGTCAGCACTGGTGAGGCCACACCTGGAGTGCTGGGTCCAGTTCTGGGATCCCCAGCACAGGAGAGACATGGACATACCAGACAGAGTCCAGCAAAGGGCCAACCAGGGTGATGAAGGGACTGGAGCATCTGTCCTATGAGGAAAGGCTGAGAGACCTGGGACTGTTCAGCCTGGAGAAGAGAATGCTCAGAGGGGATTCATCAGTGTGTAGGGAGGGGGCAAAGAGGACAGAGCCAGGCTCTTTCCAGTGGTCCCAGTGCCAGGACCAGAGGCAATGGGCACACACTGAAACACAGGAGGTTCCCTCTGAACATCAGGAAACACTTTTTCACCATGAGGGTGACCAAGCACTGGCACAGGTTGCCTAGGGAGGTTGCGGAGTCTCCATCCTTGGAGATATTCAAAAGCCATCTGGACATGGGCAGGTGGGCCTGCTTGAGCAGGTGGGTTGGACCAGATGACCTCCAGAGGTCCCTTCCCACCTCACCTGTTCTGTGAGTGCACTGTGGAAGGAACTCCGCTTCTGTGAAAAACTGGAACTCTAGCATTTCTTCATGTTTTGAGTGCCTGAATTTGAGACTTGAATTGTAATACAGGCCTTTTTCATATCAGTCCCTAGTTTAAAGACAAGCTACTGATAACTCTGTTCTCCAACCTGTGACAGCCTCAGCCATCTCACCCAGAAACAGCGCAATGCTGGTTCCACTGCTGGGTTACAAGACTAATGGCATTACCTGGAGCAGCAGCTGTTTGCCCCCTTCAGATCCAATCCAGACTTCATTTTGCCCAGGTTTTTTTTTTCCTTTGTACTTTGCTGCTGAAAATAAGCTGCAGCAAAGAGAGGAAAAAGACCTCTGAATGCTAGTTTGAGTGTTAGCCTTTGGGTATTTGCTGGAGGAGGCTTGGTCCTCTGCTGTTTGACTTGAGGCACAAGCGGCAGGTCAGGTTCAGCTTTTTTTTTTTTTTTTTTTGGAGGCCCCCACCATTTCCCAGAAAAATTAAAGAGGGAAACAAGGACTTTTAGGATAATTAGGGTTTTGTAGCTCAGCCAAACCCTTACAGAATTTTATGGGACAAAGGAAAACCACAAAGCGAGCCTTAGAGTTTTGTCCTTGCCAGATCCAAAGATTAACCATATAAATGTGGAGCATGTATGTGCTTCTCAAAACAAGTCGCAAAAAACTTCTACATAATAGAAATTGTCCAGCAGCCTAAATATACAGATTGCTACCGGATCTTCCTTAATTTTTCTTCACCTTGTGGCAAACTGTAATCCTGAATAATAATGATCCTTGTTATTATTATATTTTATTATCCTAATAATCCTTAATTACATTAACTGATGATGGGATTTACATTCTATTTCAGTCACATCTGTAAATAAGCAGATCTCGACTTCTTTGGTCAACAAGCTCTTTAGCAGGGACTGTTTCAGAAGTATCTGTTGTAGCTCTGATATGCTTTCTAGCACTACAACATGCACGGGATCCCAGGTTTCTGTCTGAACTGGCAGTTCTCTGTTCTTGCCTATCATTCCTTCCACAAAGGCTGCATGAAAATTCCGGTTGTATGAGTTACAAGAAGGGTCAACCTCACTTGTGTAATAGCCAGCTGAGAAGAGGTGGTGAAAAAGTATCTCATCAGCCAGAGTGCTAGGAAGAACTGCCATTCACGAAAGATCATGTCACTGCAGTTTGGGGGCTTTTGAAACAAATCTGTCAGGTACATTTTCTACCAAGCAATGTCAAGCCACTCTTTAGCTCCAATGCTTTCTAGTTGAATATAATGCTATGCTCCATGAACGCAGGGTGAATTGTGAGTCTTTGAGTTAATACATACCCAATTAAAAGTAAATTGAGAGTCACACTTCACAGGGAATAATTGTATTTCAAACACCAGGTGTCACTGCAGTATATGTCTGATTGCATACCAAGCTCCTGTTAGGTTAAAGCTTTACTTTTAAGTGATGTCAAAGATCAGTGGAGAACAAAGATGCTCACACTTTCTGTTCTCGAGTGCGTGCGTGCAGCTACATGATTAGCCAGAATGCGGGCAAATTGTTCAATGTTTAAACCAGCCACGTTTATAGTTCTGTGTGGTTGGCCTCAAATGTGAAGCTAACCATTGTAACAGAACTATTTTATGGCTGATAGCAACTGTTTGGAGTGAAGAATGAAAAAAAAATAGTAGCTGTGATACAGTTCTCTTGATAATAACAATGCATGCATTTTTTCAGAAGAACAGCCTGCATTGGGTAATATTCAACAAGTTCATAAAAAATTTATATCAAGTTAGGTATTTTGCAGCTTCTTGGTCTATGAACAAATGCTCAGTAAAAAGCAATCTTCTTGTAGACAATCAGATCCTGAATGATTTTTCACATTAACTGTTCCTTATTGTTACAAGTCCCCTATTTGACCTATAACCTTTTAACTTTAACTTGAATATTAAAATATACTTAGCCAGGATTAAACATTAAAGAGCCATTACCTTGACAGTGAACAGATACTATTTGTGCCAGTCTAATTTTCCAGCGTCCCAGCTCAGCATAACTAATCTGTGGCCACACTGTGAATTTTCCAGGAACCTGTTCATTAGTAACTACTTGGTATTAAATGGGTAAAGCTGCTCTTCTCTTATTTGTAATTAAAGATAATGAGGGGGAAGGTGCAACTCATGGAGAACACAAGTCCCTGCAGGCTAGATACCATTTCAGTCACATTCTCTTGTGTACAAAGAAGCTTTGCTCCAGAGGCACACTTAAAAGATGACATTTCCTTGTCTTAGGCTTACGCGCAGAAGCTGTGTTACATATTCAGCTGTGGCCCTGTTGAGGCTTAACTCCAGCTGGCAACCGAGCACCACACAGCCGCTCGCTCACTCCGCCCCCCCCCCAGTGGGATGGGGGAGAGAATCGGAAGGGGAAAAGTGAGAAAACTCGTGGGTTGAGGTAAGCACAGTTTACTAATTGAAATAAAATAAAATAGTAGTAGTAGTAACAGTAAAAATAATAAAAGAATATACAAAGCGAGTGATGCCTTACGCAGTTGCTCACCACTCTCTGACTGATGCCAGCCCGTCCCTGAGCAGCAGCCCCCCAGCCAGCGTTCCCCCAGTTCCTATACTGATCATGACATCATATGGTCTGGAATAGCCCTTTGGCCAGTTGGGGTCAGCTGTCCTGGCTGTGCCCCCTCCCAGCTTCTGGTGCATCTCCAGCCTCCTCAGTCAGTAGAGCTTGAGAAGCTGAAAACTCCTTGACGTAGTGTAAGCACTCCTTAGCAACAAGTAAAGCACCGGTGAGTTATCAACAGTATTGTCATACTAAATCCAAAATGCAGCACTATGCCAGCTACTAGGAAGAAAATTAACTCTATCCCAGCTGAAACCAAGATAGGTCCTAACTCAGCTTCCTCTGAAATGCTTCAAGATGTTCTCAAAGGATTTCTACACAAATTGGAGTCTTGCCATTGACAGAACAGCGCAGCAAAGGGCTGGGGAACATTGCCTAGAGAGCATCTTTAGCAAAGGAAAAGGAACCAAATGCCATGGCAATTTCAGAAGATAATCCATAAGGCTGGTAATCGCAGCTCTTTAAAAATGCTGAAAGCTGCACAACTTTCAAAGGCTCAAATCCAATATTCTTACCCACATTAAAGAGCACAGTGCCACTACATTCACAGGAGTTTCTCCTTTAGTCTAGAGACAACTTAAAACTGGTGCTTAAATCTTGACAGGATTGTGGCTTTGGGAGGAGTAAGGTGCTATGTAACACAAAGAAGACTTAATAGTTCTTGTCAGATAATGAAATCAGCACAAAATGCCTGGAATAAACACAATTATATCAAATAATGCAGATTTTAGGACCTGCAGGAGGAAGGGACTACAAGGACTGAATAAAATGTTTGCTAAGAAAAGAACAAGGAGAGGCACAGGTTAAAAAATCCCAAACCAAACCAAAAGACAAAGCGTATTTATTGTGTTTTATTCTGTCTGGCTATTGAATTTATATATATATCTATCAATCCACTGAATTTTGCCAGGATTTTTGAATTAAACTCATTTCATTGCAACTTAACGTGTTTCCCATTTGACATAATTTACATGAACTTCCAATAAATTCAAAAGTTATTTGCAAGTATATTAACCAGAGAAAATGGCAGAGCCTCTCTTAAAAGCTTTCAGAGAATACAGTACAGAATCTAAGATTTTTTGCTGCATATAAACAAGTAAATATTAGGGTACCACTGTACATAAATAAAACCTGTATTTTATATTATTGACCTATGTTCTTACTTTTAGATAACTGCCTTATTTGTTTAAGTAGCATTTTTTTCCCCTGAAGTATTTACATAAAACTTGTCTACATTTACAGTAAATAACCATAATTACCTACTGTGCTTTCAGCAGCCAAAAGCTGAATTGGCTAGAAACATCAGATGAAGATTCCTGGAATAATGGTATAACTAAATCACATCAACTCATGTGTACTACTACAAAATGTTGAGAGGAATTTCACGGCATTTATCAATTTACAAAATGCAACTTAAGTGTTGGGTCTGAACTGCTCTACCAGTAGGGTAAGCCCTGTAATTACAGTCAAGCTACAATTTATGGAACATACATTCTGCCAAACTACAGTATTTCAGTGTCTGCAGTGGTGTTAATAAAACTATATTGATTTCAAAACGGTAGCAAGCCAAATAACCCATCATGTAGCAAACAAGCCTCAGCTAGTGCCATCTCGGAAGTCTGCATGCACTGACTCCAGGTTTATATAGTACAGTCATTTCTCCAAACTGCTCTCACTGCCTATGGATCGGAACTACATGGTATAGTTAACTGTATCCACGCTAAGATAGCTAGAGACAGTTCTAATCCTCTCTTTGTAGAAGATCATACTGGGTCGAGGATGTTTTGCGGTCCTGTGCCAGCGACCAGAGAATTGAATGGTTGTCCAGAAAACACAAGTTTGTTGCTAGGACATTATGCAAGAGGATACTGCTGGAAAACCATTCCAGTAATAAATAATTTTTCCATTATAAAACAATGGATAAATGAAAGTGTCTGTAAATTACAAATATTTATCCACTATGTTCTAAGTATGCAATGTTCCATATATAAAGAAATTTTATGCTGAAGCTCCTATAGCACCCAATTTAAAGTGACTCCTAATGAGGCATGATTTTAATAATAGATATCAGAGATAATTATCCATTTATCAGACTATTTTTTGTTGTTCCTATGGAAGTCATATCAATCCACCAACATAAAAGAAAGAAAATACATATCACTGAAAATACAAACAAAAATACCTAGCACCAAACCAAACCTCTTCTAAACTCTGTCTTAGGGTTCAGTCCTGCACCCTTGTCTCATGCAAATAATTCTATTTAAATAAAGTAATCCTTTTTTTTTTTTTTTCTAAAACCCATCTGTGCAAGTCTAGATCTGCACATGCTACTTACATTAGTGCATCTACGTTTGTCCATTTTGGGTTTATGATAGAACAAAACCACGTATTTAGAATTTACTTTCATTTCATGTCTGTTGATATGGAGGCCTGATAAAAGATCAGAAAACTGCATCATGGTGGGGCAGGGAGGACTTGCCCTTGCCTCTTTGGGGGTAGGGGATACTGATCACAAACAGTTCCATCCAGCTCCTGTGAGATTCTCAGCAACACGTCCCTTAACTGTGACCTCTTCTACTGCAAAAATCTTTCTAAATAGGTAGTCTGTGACATGGCTGAAGTGCAAATGAAGCTTAGCTGTTGTTCCTTTTGCCTCTCTCTTCCTAGCTGCTGCAGTAGGCTCTACCTGTCCTGCCCCAACAGTAAATTCTCTTTTCTGGGTTTGCAGGCAGGCTCTTAGCACACTTTCATCTAGAAAGACCAGTCAGACTGAGGAGAAGCAGCTCGCATCCCGCTTTCGTTAAGTTAAAGGGGTCAGGACCGTGATGCAAAGGGCCATTCCTAAGTAGTTATCGCCCCAGAGTAGAGACAGGCTCTGCTGAAAATCACGAAGGTGGCGCGTGTGGGAACTCAGGAGCCACCAGAGTGATCCAGGTGCTCCTTCAAAGACTTGTCTCCTGGTAGGATGTTCTGAGGAGACTGGTTACGTGACGGTTCTCAAATAGCCTCGGAGATAAAGACCAAATTCCAGTATCCTCAGGCATGTGAGAAAGAGGGTTCTTGTGCTCTTAGGTGTTTTTTTACTAATACATTTGAACGTACCAGTTTACCTCTTACGTACATCATTCCGTGTCAGTTGAGTGCTTGCAAGCTACAGAACTTCTTGCCTTGAAAGAAAGTGAAGACCTTCACAGAAGTCTGCAAGACAGGACGTGATTTCCCCAAAACATCTGACCTTAGAGCACAAGTCCAGGCTCCTAAATCCCACAGGCATATTGAAAAGGTCCCATTCAGAAGCATTACGTGATGCAGTTTCTGTGCCCTCTGGGCAGCTGCCATATTTCATCAAGGACAAAAGAGATGCTCAGATGGTGGTGGCTGAACATGGCAGGGAGGAGCAGTTCCACAAATAAGAGTGTAGTTCAAATCCAACCTATGCTGAAAGTTAAAACATGAGAGTCTCTTTGCAGACATTAGGAAGTCAAAACATCAGTGCTGTGTATTTTTTTTTTAAGGAATAAGATTTGGACGGTTTAAACCCCCCTCCCCAATATCACAAGACATTGTAATTTTAACAAGAGTTGGTAATGTTGTCTTGTAGTGAACAGGAGGCATTCTGAAATCTCAGATGAAGCATTTTAAAGCCAAGTGATACTTACATACTTTGTAAATCACCTAAGAAGGCTGTTGCGTTGTCATAACCTATAAGAAATAATATAGCTGCCCTCTAAACTGAACAAAGAATCTTGTTTTATATTTTCTGTAATAAACATATACTAGTTAAAATTAGACAACGAATTTGCAGAGACAGAAACCTTGTCAGTGTGTGCTATTACAACAATAAATGAACATCACAAATGAAAGCTGGTATTTAGAAATGTGGATGGCAAGAGATTACCACATACAGTAGACAAATTGCTGTGCAGTAACAGTGAGCATCTTTACCTTTACAAAAACATCTTTATTTTTAGGCACTTCGCTATCATGTTTGCAGTGACTGTCCTTCTGGCCAGTTTGAAACTGAAGACCGCCAGAAACAAAACCTCATGGCTTGAAAAAACAGAACTGTTAAGTTTTATGTTGTTTATAGCCTGGGCACAGGCCAATGGGTCTGTAATACAAAGATAACTCACGCATTTGCTATGGAAATTGGGGTGCCCAAGTTAGCTATGTGAGCAGGTCAGACCAAGTAGAGCATTAAATTGTTCTACTGATTCTTCTTACAACACCTGAGCTGGATCACGTAGAGTTAGCTTAAATATATCTACATTGTGTAGGCGCTCTTGCTGACCTTTGGCTTGCACGTACAGTAAATTTTATCAGTTAATCAATGGGAACCTTGTATTACAAATAAGCTTTCATCTTTCTGTTGTCTATAGGAAAAGAACAGTGTCTAGTGTATGTGATACCCTAATGCACTCCTGGAAAATTACCACATAAGTAATCAATTTGTTTCATACTTTTATTGTTTAATACTTTTTGTAAGCCTGGGATCTTTCATACTGACCCAACCAAAGGGGGATCTCTCTCCTTGAAGAAAGGGAACCCCGTGGTTTTATCTCTGTGATAAAACCAGATGTTCCATCTGTAGCATTTATCTTTAGCATAATCCTCAACATCCTAGCTAGCAAGGGATATAAAAATACTTTTTAAATTTTTTTTTTTTAATTTTTTTTTTGAGGCTGAGATCTGCTCTTTATCTTTAGCATAATCCTCAACATCCTAGCTAGTAAGGGATATAAAAATACTTTTTAATTTTTTTTTTTAAATTTTTTTTTTGAGGCTGAGATCTGCTCCGGCAATGTCTTCAGCCATGACCATCCCGAAAGAGATGCTACAAATCAACTTCAGCAGCCAGGGTATGAAATCATACTGGTAGCAATTAATGCTCCCTGCTCCCAGGAGGAGACTTGCCCTTGAAAGTCTTCAGCACACCACCACAGGAGCATCTATCAGGCTGAGCACCTTTCTGCATTCTCCTGCTTTGCAGTAGACTATGTACACGAAGTTACTCGTGAGGCACATAACAGCCTTATTCAGGCATGTTCCAACCTAAATAAGTAACACTCGTCTGAAATAACTGGTAATTTGCCTAAGAGCAAAAATCCCTCATTGGAGTGTGGCCCAAATTAAAATGTTTGTTGCAGAAACAGGTTTCTTAACAGTCAAATTGCAAACAAATGTATATGCACAATAGGAGACAGAAAAAAAGTCCTTGAGCTGGGCTCTCTAATGTCTCCAATCCCACACTGCGGGGATGAGGGTCATGTCTCTAACTGCTTTCGCTCCAAGGCACTTGGCCTGAGTGGCTGCTTTTAAACACCTGTGGCCCTGCCTAGGCTTCATGTTCCGCTTGATGACTCCACTCTGGCTGCGTGTGGGATGAACAAGAGACAGGGCAGCACTGCCAGCCTTTTGTAGTCAGAGTAACACAGCTAACGCGAAGTTCTGGGAAGCACACAATACTAGAGAGAGCAGCCTGTGTCACAGCTTTACGCGTCAGCTTTCAGAAAGCACATTGAAACCATTTATCCAGCATCTTATAAAAGCACCATTGAAAGGTTGAACAGAGAGCACCGTGTATACAGAATTGTGATCAAGACAGCGGACAGGAGCTGTTCAGGGAGCTATGGAGACGCACACAGCCCAGAAGAATCCCTGCAGGATGGATTCCCTGAAGGCACGATAGACGAGGGCTTAGAGAACAAGGTAGCTGGTCCTCAGCCAGTTGCTACTGTGGGGATGGTCCAGCTCTGGGTGACTCTACTCATCCCTCACCCCATGATCCCTGCTACACATAAGCAAGCCTGCAACTGATAGGAATACAAAGACTGAAGCCTCCAATTGTTCACAGTTGACATGGACAAAGACCACCACCTCCCTGAATGCTCACTGTTGAAAAACTTAGGTTCTTCAAAAGAAGACTGATAAATCTTATTGCAAAGCTTAGTCATCGTAGCTACATTACTGGGCTTTTTAAAGGATGTTTGTGAGAGACTATTGCTATTGTAGGGCTAACTGAAGTCCAGTGCATTTAATGTGTTTCTATAAAGCTGTTTCCAACTTAGAAAAAGTGGGGGTTGTCTTTTTGTAGTTTTGTATTAAACAAACACATGGAAAAGTATGGAAAAGAGTATGGAAGTACTAGCTACGTAGTAAGAAAGGCACTATATAACTGATCTAACCGTGGTGATTAGGTACCTGCCTGTGCTACAAATAGCTGTAAAGAATCCATTTCTCTCTGTGACTGAGAAAGCAATTCTGCGTCATGGTAGAATGGGGCAACTGGTTTAGGTATGGGGTTAGAGCTGGTTTAGGTATGGGGTTAGAGCAACTCCCACAGGACATACATACTCATGGAAGAGATACACAAACTGCATTTCCTATTTCTACCAGTTCTCAGAAGGAAATCAGAAAAGACCTTTACACTAGTGTAGTTATATACATGTTACAGCTTGTCTTGGCCTTACTATGGCAATTTGATGTGAGATCTTATTATGTAGTTGTGCCAAAAAATGGAGGCAAAGAAATAGATTGTGAAGCTTCCCCAGAAAAGATCATCAGGTAACAAATACTTTGGATGTTTTTATTTTATTTAGGGATATGATGAAAGAGGAAAAATAGCGACGAAGAGACAAGTAGAAGAGACTCCCTTTTGTTTACAGTCAGATTAATCTCTTTCTTTGGGGATTACTGTTGGAAAAATCTTTCCATCCAATGTATTAGTGAAAAGGAAGCATTGGCAACAGCCGTGAAGGAACAGATCTTACTTCTGGGAAGACAGAACTAAACCAGAAGCTTGATTCTTTGTCAAGAGATGTAATTATTCACTTAAGAACCTTGGACTGAATTCTAAAACATTTTTCTTTAGCATTAGATTATATAATGGAGACTGTGGGGGAGTTACGGACTCCCCCATGAGTCCTTGTTCCGGAGGGCAATTCCTATTTGCTCCCAAGAGTCCAATGTGAGGGGGTCTCAACGGCTGAGCGCAGATACACACGTTACAAGCAGCAATCCAGAATCTGAGTTCCTTCCCCACCAGGCTGAGTGGTGGACGCTGAAAAGGTTGTGACCAGCCTGAGAGTCATTTAAATGGGAAGGAACGTGCCAGCACCACAGGACAGCAAACTCAGTACCAGCTCCCAGTGCCTAAGAGGCAGGTTAAAAACAGAAACAAAGGAAAAGAAGAGACGGGGAGGGATTTCGCTGTGGAAAAGGGAAGTCTGGGGGTCAGCTGTCAGAACAGGGGAAAGAAAGGAAGGAAGGAGCTGAGTCTTGCGTCCCTTCCTCCAAAACACCACTCTCAATTCTGCTCTGAAAGACCGCAAAGAGCGACCGGGCAGCCCTCCTCCTTCCTTTGACTTGCTGATCTTGATGGGGACACTTCTGCAGTGATGTTTGATTTTCTTCTTTTGCACCTTAAAACTTTACAATTAAGAGTTCAGTGTTATTCTTCACTATTATGAACTGGCATTATCTTTCATCTTTAAACTGGTCTGGAAATTACATCTGGTGAACCTGACCAACCTCATGTTGCTACTGTTTCTCCAAAAGCAGTTATCCATGTAAAAATGAGTAAGACAATCCCTAAGGATTGTAGATGGGATTGTAGATCCCATTTGAGATGTATTGGGGAATTTCAGGAGTTGGGGTGTGCCTGCCACTAAGTTGCAGGAGTCAGGCTGAGGACTATATATATAAACCCATACCCCTGAGCAAGGAACAGACAGCAAACACATAAAGACTGTGTTTGGAATTCTCTAGACTTATCACAAAAGATCTTCTGAAACGTGGTGCATCTTAACTTTGGCCTTAAACAATGTGAAGTAGAAGGAGAGAACAGTCAAAGGCAAACTTCATGAATTCACATTCAGGGGAACAGAAACAGAAACTTCTTTTGAGGGAAAAACGCCAGAAAGGAAGACTGAAGTCAGCTTCAAAAAGCACTGCAATGAAGTGGAAGCAAAGGGGTTTCTGCAGCTACAGAAGCATGGCAGCATGGTCAAGAACACGATGGGTGTAGACTGATCTGAACTGCTTTTCCTTGAAAGAAGAGAGTCATAGATCAAGTGTGCTGCACTGTCGCATGAGGTTAGGATCCACAAAGTCTGCATCACCCTGGGCACAGAGTTTGACTGCACACTTGCACTGCTCCTCAGAGCCATACTGCTTACAGGCAAAGCCCATAAATTAGCACACTTCTTTCAGTTATGAAGTAATTTCTAATAAATGTGCGTAACCAGATCTGTGTTTGTGCTCTATAGTACCAAGTAATGTTAAGCGTGGGCCAGCAATCTGAGAAGGGCTCAATGCAACATATCAAAATCCAGTACCAACAGAACTGAAACTAAACCTGTTCTAGGCTACTATGGAATAAGCCAACCTCAGTTTATGTACTGTTTACTTTGAATTGAAAGTAAACTACTCTTCAAGCACATGCCAAGTATTACATATGTGAATGTTGTTTGAATGCTACCCATTTTGGACCATAATTTATACTTGCATCCAAACTACATGTGTATGCTTATATACGTGGGGACATATGCACATGTGTACACATAACTCTGTACAAATGCATATCACGCAATGCCAGCTCTCTACTGTTGAACTGTTCTACATTGAACTGTTCTTGTACTATTGTACTGTTCTTGAAGAAAACAAAAGTATCAACCCAGTACCTACTTATTTCATCTAAGCACTGTACTTTGTTTTTAACAGTAACAGAATAATTTGGTATCTTTGAAAGACGGTGGCTTTCAAACTGCTTGTCAGAGCCCCAAGAAGTTCTTGGTTGCCCTCCTGCTCCTTTTAGCAGAGGAACAAGGAGGAGCAGCAGTTATCCCAGACTAAATCCCACTCTGTCTCTGCCCCTTTTTTGCCCTTTGGCAATGTTCTTTTCACAGACTCCATTATTTTGAGCTTAAAACAGCAAGGCATGTTCCACATCCCTGCTCAAGAAGACCAAAAATCCCCGAAGTTCATTTACATACTTCTAAAGTAAGGAAAAAAAATTAAAGGAAGACCAAATAAAGCCCAATCAAAGAATGGGATTCCTCCTGTTACATAAACCAGAAAGTTAATCTACAAAAAATTTTAACGTTGTAAAAATAAAAAATATCCACACAACACAGTGCATAAATTTTCCTATATAATAAACTAGACAAACATATTAAAATATTTTAAGCCTTAAAAAAGGGCAAAACTCTTCAAAAGGTGACTCAACACTATTAAGGTTAGACTAAACATTATGCCAGCGCATCCATTGGCACAACTTTTTGCAACGTGACTGTGGTCTGGTGTGTGTATGTGTAGGGGCATGTATGCACGCGAGGGGAATGGAGCAAGAACGCTAGGCGTGTCACTTGCCAGTTTAAAGCAGTATTTCACAAATAATCAAACAAAACCCCTACAAATACCAGTATGCATCTCAAATATTGCAAGTCACATTCCACAGCCCTTGACATTAAAAAAGAAGAAAAAGCCAACAGGATTAATTCAAGTACATTTGGAGTAGGTCCCTTGTGAAATGAAGTACTGTCGTTTGCACTTGAGTTGCAGTGATCGTGGACAGAGCTCCCCCAAAAGACACAGAAGCGAGCATGCCTTCCCCAGCCCTGCAACTAAGTCTTGAGTTGAGGTACGATGATCCATGGTTTGCTCAACAAAGTGGATGCTCGAACTTGAATGAAAAATGATGCTTGAAAAACACTTTGAAGCAAATGACATAAAATAGTCTTTTAAAACAAAAAGCCAGCTTTGTGTAAAGGCAGTCTTTTTGGTATGTAATCCTATCGGGACGACAAGCCCGGCAGTCCTTTCCAAATCCTGGTCATTGTGGAGCTAACGATAAAGAAGCCTTTACGTTGTCCTGCTCGTCATTCCAACCTGACATACCCTTCCCCGTGAGCCTCCATCCATCACCCAGAATAACCTAGCGGGTATCACACCCCGGCTGACATGTGCGCTGCTTCTTCACAACTTTTGCTCTCTGCTCAGCTTTGTTCCTGAAAAGGAGAAGCACTTCCCTCTCCGTGCTTCACATGTTCCTTTGAAAATACCCAGCGGATCAGATAAATGCTGAAATCTGCCTGCCAGAGTAGTTAAAGTCTGGTGAAATCCCTGTGGTGCTGCAAGTCCCCTATGCTCTCATAGTCATTCTCTCCCAAAAGAGCCGTGTGGTTTGTGTTAGGCACAGACAAGGTCCTGTCTTCTTCTTGGCTCACTGACTGGATAGCTTCATAGTCAGGCTCCAGCTCCCCGTTTGGTCTGTCCGCTGACTGAGGCACAGTGGTAGTATTTAGGGTGTTTTCAAAGTCCTTCACGCTTGCGTAGAGGCCACTGCAAATAGACGGGGACCTCTGCGATGCAATTTCTTGAATACAGGTGTAAGGAGAATCCAGCGCCTTGATGGCCTGTCCCGGCTTACTGACTGACGAGTACATGGCTGAGATCTAGGAAAAGGAGACACCTGCTGAGTATTTAAGCATGGCATAAAGCTTGTGTGCCAGTTTGCACCCCTTCCACCACAGGGATGTTGAAGAGAGGATCGTCTAATAAAAACATATCCTTAATTACAAAAAAAAAAAAGGATCTCTTACAAATCCTTTCTTTTCTGGCATGCATTTATAAATCTATTTTCTTTCAAAAAAGAAAGCTTTATAAAATGCTTTATAAAAGAAGTTTATAAATGTAGAAATTCTTTGAACATAAATCCCCTGCAGGCAAATTATACCCAGGACAAGAGGGAATGGCGTTGTGAGCAGGAGCCCTTGCAAGTTTTGCTGTGGTCCTGGAGCCAGCTTGGGCTCAATGGGGAGACAGGCGTCAAAGGGATGATCAGGTTTAGCTGCTGTAATGCAGGAGAAGGATGCTGTCTGATCCTTGGGGTTTTAAAAATTATTATTGTTATTTTTAATGGTAGCGGCTACTTTTCTGCTTTTAGAGACACCCCAATAGGAGAGTAGTTGTTATGTTTATAGGCAGGACCAAGGAGGCAACAAGTCACATGAAGAGAACATTAAAAACCAGGAGATAAATTACCCACACCAGAAAATTGCAAACAGCCAGCGCCGATCTTGATACGCGCGGTCTGTTCTGTTGACTAAACTCTGCCTACAAAGAGGAGTGGCATCTCGGTCAGAACTTAAGACTGAAACCTCGTGGCTACTATGAATACAAGAGAGGGAGCAGGAATCTTACTCCCAGCTCTAAAAATCCCCTCTGAGGAGACGGTATGCTTAAGTGCACGAAGGTGGCCCTTAATGAAGAGGTGAAGGAGGAGCCGGCAGGGAGCCACGCTTGAACGCCCTCTCCCAGTCCAAGGGGAGATGGCTGAGATTCCCTGCACTGCCTCTCTGGAACCTAGTATCGCAATTGCAACATAGCTCTTCCATTACATTTAAAGTGTTTCCCGAGCATGCAAGGCCGCTCTGGATTTCTATTAATCCAATTAAAATAGTAGATTGGCATGAACATGTCCATTACCATTAAGCAATGCTGACTGATGCAGATGAACCAGATCGCTTCCTTTAATTCTGTGTGTATATATATATTTATATAATGATAGACATCCAATTGCAGATGGCAATACTTCTTACTTTTTACTGATTTCAGCCAACCAAACAAAAAATGGCTTTTCTGCTCATCCATACTTCAGCCCTTTCCAGCGTTAAATTACATGAACCCAGTTCAAGGATCAGTTTATCCATTAATGCCTGGAAGCGCTTCTCCCAGCAGAAAGCATTAGCTCACTCAGCTCATTGCCAAGTTTGTGTTTACTTTTATGCCCAGAGAACATACTTATAAATTGCACGGGTGTATTGGAGATGATCACAAGCAACCTTATTTCTGTTTAACTTTTCTGCCTTTGTTTCGGTCTCCTCAATTTATTTGACTAACAGACATTTTAAAGAACAGTTTATGTTCCCGTGCTTTTATTGTGCTTCCGTTTATTTCCCAGAGTCCCAAACACTTTGCATGGGGAGGGGGGAACATGTTTCAAAAGGCTCCTGATTATTATTCTTAAGTAGAGCTCATCATCCAAATCAAGAAGCTGCCCTAACGATCAGCTAATTGTGGCCTCCTGTTATTTTCTGACAGCATTTTTTAACCTATTGGCCTGACACAGCCATATGCTGGAATACTTCTGATTTTAGGAATGTGGCAGTACAAACTCCATGCAGGGAAACTTCGGCTTTCATTTTCCCTTCAGACAAATCTCACCTTTCTTAGATCCTGCTTAATCATGCAAAGCTTATGCTAATTTCTGCCTGGAAAAGGTCTCTAGTTAGTTGTTGAATTTCGTGCAAGAAACCTACCTCATCTTCTGTAAGAGATGGATCTTCCTCTCGAGACTTGTAAGACATCGAACTAAGCCTCTGTAAAAAAGGAAGAAAGAAAGAAAAAAAAAGGCTCATTACCAGTCAACAGTGTGAAACCTATAATAAAAGCCTCCCATTACAATCAATACATTATATTTTATGGTCATTTTCTCACTAGTTCCATTTTACATAGCTAATATCCCTAATATCCAGAGTACATCTCTGGAGAGAACAGCCCTGAGGTTCGTAGAGCTTTTTAATGTATCTGCTCTTGTCCTGACCTGCAAAGGGTAAAAAATAATGTAGTGGTTAAAACAAACTCTGCTT
>NW_009258952.1:1510932-1529566 GCF_000687185.1 Egretta garzetta | reverse complement strand
CTTTTGAAGAATTAGAAGTCAACTGTTGTGACACACTAGTTGGCCTTCCACGTGATTTTCAGATACGCTTTTAGATGACAAAAGAACGACCGCAACTGGCACCTTCCTGACGACTGTTATCCTTCCTTCAGCGGATCCTGGAAGCGCTGCAAGGGAGGCACCGCGTCCTCTTCCCCCCCGAAATGCAATTTGCAAGTCAATCAAGTATCGCTTCCAGACATGTATTAGACACACAAGACTTTATTTTTTTTTTTTTCCACAGAGGTTCATTACAACAGATTCTTCTCTACTTCCATTTTTCTTGGTGTTTTTACTTCTGGCAAATACCAGTCTTCAACCCCCTGGGGCACTTTTGATGAAGACCCTGACCCAAGGCGTGCTGAGGTCTGCCTGCTGCTCCCCGGGGGGCTTCCCACGCACCCAGCAACTCCCTTGCTTCTGTCTCACTGCCTGGAGAACATGCTCTTTAATCTGTGGTTTGTTTACTCACCAAAAAAAAAAAAAGAAAAAGGAGAAGTTCAATCGTATTTTGGCCCTTTATTAAATCTGTTTCGCTACAGCAGCTCAGTTTAGTCTTTCTTATTTGCAAGATGTTTTTTGGGTTGAGGAGCAAGTTACTAATTTCACCCTCACGCATTAAAGCAAACCTGTGCTTGCAACATTCTTCAGTGAAGTTATTTTCTCTCATCAGTGTCTATAAGCACCACGTGGCAAGACCCCTTCCACAGTTTCCCGCTCAAGTATTGACAAATACCCCAGGGTGCTGGCAATCCTGTTCTCGTTTCCCTGGGACCTAGTGTTCTTTCTTCTAAATGTGAAACCTGCGACACATCAATTTTGCAGGCTATTGTCATCTTGGAAACTGAAAAAAGTATTGGCTTCTAAACATTTTGTACCCAGCAATATTATAAATTACGCTCGAAACCTCAACAGCAGCAACACAAGCAGCATGTGTCCTTATTTGCCTTCCACTCTCCTTTTGTTCCTCGACAGCGCTTGGTTTTTTGCTCTTTGGCTCAGCTGCTGCTCCTGACTCCGGCACCAGAACAAGACGACCATTTTCCTCTGGTGCATTTGGAAGAGATGCTTTGCCCATCTTCAGGCTGTGCAAGTGTGAAACCAGATGGCAGCAGCCAGATGTACACACGGACAGCATTTCTATCAGTGCTCACTCTGGAAAGACCTGGGTGAAAAAGGAGATCTGTACTATCTGTACTTCCTTTTTATTTTAATTAAAAAGGAAGAAACAAATAAAAAATATTCTGCCTCTCCAGCTTTATTATAAGAACTGCACCCAAGTTTTTGCAGGTGATAGAGGCCTGTAAGAGACTTCGTGCTATTAAAGGTGCCCTTCTTCACCAAAACCTTCCAAAGGATTTGGCTGGGTCACGGCCAATAACCAATTTAGAGAATTAATTTTCACCCATTTATCGCACGCCTGGCTCTTGAAAGGATCCTTTATCCTTTTCATGCTGTTATATACTGGAACGGTCTCTGGCTTGGTCCACCCAAATGAGCGTGCTTCAGGAACTGGCATGGGCTGGGGATCATCCTGGCTACCCTCTTTTACAGGGTGAGACTGAAACAGCCTGGACACGGTCTGTGCTCTCTCTGCTGGCAGGCACAAGTCTCGGCTACACAAGCAGCCTCCCTGCCTGTCCCTTCTTTGTGCCCTACTAAAGCAAAGCCGAATTGTAGTGAGAGGGACTCGCATGACTTACGCCCAACCTCTCTCTTCCCCAGGGTCAGGGCAGAAGGTTGAAAAGTTTGGGATATGGATGTCACGTTAAGCAAGGCAGCTAAGTTGCCTCGCAAGAGAGGAAGCAAAAAGAGACACCCATGGAGTCTGTTTAACTAAAAGAGCTATCAACATAACATACATTTCCATAAACATCTTGGTTTTGGTTGCCACATCAGAAAAAAGCAGGCATTGCTCTGCGTTCTTTGAAGCAGCAAAATAGAGGGAAAAATTATCATCATCACAACAGAAAAACAATCCCGCAACCACCTCCCCACACAATACCAACAATAATGACATTTATATATTCCACCAATTACCATTTCCAACTCTGCTGCAGCTGTAGCTCTCAAGGACAGGACAGGCGCACGCTTCGATGCATAATGCATGTACCTAGCAGCGAGCGCGGGAGCGATCTGACGCTGCCGGAGCTTTAACTCAGGGTGGCTTTAGCTCTGAATAAATTTTAATTAGACAAACACCTTTTTCCTGGCACTTAGGGGACTGCTTGTGTCATCTCCTGATTAATCCTTCAAAACCTGAACCATTTTAATCAATTCCCACTCCTTGCCGTCACTGACGCTGTATACACGGTGTGCTAGGGAGCTACAGAGCGCCAAATGCCTTTCTTTTGTATCAGTGCCTGGGAAATACAATGATTTTCTGCAAGTCTTTTCACACCTGGTAGGAAAAATGTCACTGTTACAGAAAGCTGTTTCTCTAAAAATTTAATTAGAAATTACATATGGCCTGAATTTGAAGGGGAGCGGGGGGGCGTTGGTGGATTATTGTTGACAATCGCATCTTAATTTTCTACTTAAATGAGCTCGTTATGTCTAAGAATGTGCACTGGAGGGTCCGGATAAACCATTTTTAGATTATGAGCAGTCTTCAGTTTCTTCATTTGGACTCCATTGAGCTTTATACGTCACACGGTTAGTCAGTTATTTAACAAGGTATTTTCCTGCCCTCTGCCTGGATTACTGAAATACTTCAAGTAAGAGAACAACCACAAACAAGTTAACAATACTTCATCTCTACTACGATTTTTCAGGCAGATGTTTACATTAAAATGTCACATCACATCTTAAGGATTTTTTTTAAATTTTCATCAATATCTAATATTGTTTGGTAACTCAAACACCAGAATTATATCAACCTGCTAAAATCACAGTTCTTCCATTCACAATGAACAACAAGTTCTCTAAA
This sequence comes from Egretta garzetta, assembly GCF_000687185.1. Taxonomy (NCBI): domain Eukaryota; kingdom Metazoa; phylum Chordata; class Aves; order Pelecaniformes; family Ardeidae; genus Egretta; species Egretta garzetta. Next base: position 1,526,619 of record NW_009258952.1, on the reverse strand, counting down.
CCAGTTCAGAAAAATGCAAACTCAACAATTTGTGACAACTCTGTGTAATGACAGCAGAGTTTGCTTCGGGACATGCTTTAGTGGTGGGATGGCAGTGTTAGGTTAACGGCTGGACTTGATGATCTTAAAGGTCTTTTCCAACCTAAACGATTCTATGATTCTATGAAAGATCTGAAAGCATCCTCAAAACCAATTCTGATGAAAACCTAAAAATGGGAAAGTAACTTGTTGGAAATGCCATCACTGTTTTTTCAAGGAATTCACCACTAACGTGTCCCTAGGCTGGCAGAAAGAATAAGCTGCTGAAAAAACATAACTTGTGGCCGTGATTTCAGCAGGTAGAAATCCATTGCTCTGTTTTGCATGTGACATATGGAATTGGACAAATAGAAAAGCCTAGCGTTGCCATCTCTCTCTCCTTCTGTCCCTCTCTTCCTATGGAGACAAGCGAGACGAGTGGCTCTGAGCAGGTGCCTGATGCTCACATAGCTAAGCCAAGGTGGCTCAACAAAGGAGGCACATCTAAAATTAGGGCATCCACCAAGAATGCCCCCCTCTCCTATGTGTAAATTGAGGTTTCATTAAAAAAAAAACAGGGGGGGGGGGATTCTAAACAAGATATAGATGCTGACAGAGATACTGGATACCTATTGTCATAGCTCCCACAAGTATAATAGCATTAAACAAGGCAGCAGAACCTCCCGTGCAGTTTCTGGATGATATTTGGGTAAAGCCTTATGAAGTACATACTGCAGCGATCCAAAATACACACTGCGATAGAATGAGTACATGCCTATAATGCAAAGACTACACTGTACATTTTCATATTTCCATATTTTACAGTCTTGCATCACCTTGGGTGGTTTTTTTCCCTTGGCATTTTTTGGTTATTTAAAAAAAACCCAAAAAACTCCCACCCATATGTTCTCTATCATTATTTGGTTGTATGACAAGGACAAGTATTTGCAGTATTTACCTTCTCTGGTTTACTTGCTCCTTCTGTCGCTTCTTCTTCTTCTACTTCTTTTTCTTGCACATTCTCATTTTCATCAAGAAGTTTCATGGGTACCGGAGGGGGAGGCTCATCCTCTACATCTGGTGTGTTGTCAAGAGGGCTTTCTGAATTAGCACTTTGGCGACTTTTTTTATTTCGGTCAACAGATGCATATTCTGCTGATTCAATTCTGCACTCAGGAGTCTGATCCTGACCTTCAGAAACCACCAGCGAAGCCTTTGATTTGCTGTTACAGCTCCCTTCGAGGTTGGCTGCTGCTCCAATGTCTTTAATTTCCTTCACAGTTTCATACAAGCAGTCTTCAACTATGTTCTCCTGAGAGGAGCTGTCTTTCAAGACTTCGTAAGGCCCTTCCATTCCAAGACCTTGGTCATTTTCTGCATTTCTAGCAGAGATGATAGTTTCCATGGTATTGTTAGGGGGAATGCTGGGTAGTTCCCGGCTCTGGTGACATTTTATGGACTTTCCAAGACTGTCCTGTTGATCTAGCAGATCAGAGACAGATGTTTGTACTTCTTCATAAGGCTGGATACAGGCAGTTGTACTGTCCTCTGAGAGTACTAGGGAAAATTACAAAGAAGTATTTCAAACCATTGCATGACTAAGAAAGGTGAATGCGATTTGGTACCGTGTGTCACTTTGGTTTTGTCTCTCACTGAAAAGGCTAATGATGCTAATGGTTTAGTGGTGGGATGGCAGGGTTAGGTTAATGGTGGGACTTGATCTGAAAGGTCTTTTCCGACCTAAATGATTCTATGATTCTATAATGCCTGGAAATGTCTGGCGGTCATCATGCTTACCAAAAGGTTTCAGTTAACAGAGATTTCTGCGCTCTACCGTTAAAATACCTTTCTCACACCACCTTAAATTTGTGCACCCCCAAGTCACATTACAAAGCAACAGCATTCATAGCCAGAACAGGGGACGGGTGGGGAGGTGCAGGCGTGCACGGATGCTCAGCGGTACTCGGTTATGTTGAACGCCTCCAGGCGGCTCAGTAGTCTCAGGTGGGGAACGCTGGTGGGAAGCCTTGAACCAAGTGCCTTTCAAAAAAGCCTTGTTAGATTCCCCTCTTTCCATTTCCCTCTCCTTTGGAATCAAAAAGGAAAGCGCTCTTGCTTCCTCCCTACCCAGCCCTCACCTTGTTTAACACGCTGGCCCGATTCTCGCCTGAGCCACGGCTCGCTCAGCCCTGCCGCAGTCAGCCTCGCTGCTCGCTCCTCCAGCAGCTCCGCGCCGGGGGGCTCTGCCACGCTTCTCTTAGTCTCGCAGCACATAATGTAGGTTGACAACCTACTAATGAGCCAGCCATATGCACAAGACTAGACTTCGGAAAGTAGTGTTAGGCAGAACATGTTATTTCAAGTCCCAGAAGCGGGTTATATGTCACTGTCACTAGAAGGTAGTAGGGACTGAAATCTACGGGACTTCTCATCTTACAGTGCACATGCATGACATTTGCCTGCATTCAGGGGTGTATACATGGGCATATACAAGCATGCTTCAGGTAGTATACGGTGTGTAACTTTAGGTGACACCATTTCTTTGAAAAATCACTTCTGAATAGCTTTACTTTTCTTAGTGCAGTTCCTATGGCACTCTCTCAGCAAAATCAACCCATTCCTCCATTTCCTTCACAGCGTTCGACATGATAACATAAGGCGTTGCTGAAGCAATCGTTACCCTTGATTTGGTGGTTGTTGTGGATGTTGCTTTCTCTTGCGCTCGCGGCACGCAGACGCACGTGGTCAGCACCCGCAGGGAGCCGCACCCTGACAGCAAAACTCAGGATGGAGCTGGAGGTGTGAGATGGCAATTGCTGTCTGAATGGGAGATGGGAGGAGAAGAAAAGGAAAACATCCTTCTCCATTCACTTGCCTCCTGCATACGACTGGGGAGGAATAGGTGGAATAAGAGCAAGTGTCCTATTGCATGCTGACTAGGACTCAGGGTGTCCTAGTCACTACCCAGGCTGCCTGCAGGCTTCCCAAGGAACATCAGGAACCGGCCTGGAAAAGTTGGAACACATTTCCCCCTTTCCATGCTTGCTCTCAGGGCTGTCTGTGCTATGCAGAGCACCACGACAGGCTCCAGAGAGCACCCACCCCGTTCAGGTTCAGGCTGGGGGGTGATGATCAGAAGCAACGAGAGCTCACATTTCTGTGCTCCTGTGGTTATGGGTGGTGACACAGAAGGGGCTGGCATAGATAAGGGCTTGGCCTAGATAAACACAATGCTCGCAGGTTGGGTAAAGAAAAAAAAAAAACCCAACATTTGATGGTGTTGCTTCCATAGCCCCGCCCCTGCTCAAAAGGCTAGCAGAAACGGCAAAAGAAAGAACTATTAACGAAAAGAACGCATGAAGTATAAAAAGTATAAAAAGGAAATTAAAGCACATTGGTTCCTGTGACTCAGAAGGGTTGTTATGCAGAGTGTGAGCTGAGCGATACCAGACAGTCTGAAAACTGTTCTGCTGGTTGACAGCACGCCTTTGAGTAGCAGCCTTGCCAGCTGCATGTGCGGTGGTGACTCGCGGCAAAGAGAAACCCTTCCCTTCACAGGGCTTTGCGCATCGACTCCCTCGGTCAGCCACACACCTACACATGCCACAAGCCACGGATGGGAGCAGCCATTAGCTGCAAAAACAAAGTTCAGAAATTCCTCTGGATGCTTGTCTCCGAGGGGTACAGACCAGATAGCTTAGCCTCTGGCTGCACAGGGAGATGAGGAGGCAGGAGATGAGGAGCACAGCCCGTGGCGTCGGTGCCCAGTGTGGAGACAACAGTTGGCTCCCGGCAGCTCTGAGCTGAGACCAAGTTTATTTTTAGGTGCAGCTTAGTAAAATATTTTCCAGTGATACTTCACTGTGAATCATTTTCAGTGTTCAGCAAAGCAAACACTAAGGGAAAAAAAAGGAAGCTTATTTATGTTGCCCATTTTCCAAAATACAAAAATACAAGCAACAGCCTCGCACAAGCACGGGACTACGATGCAAAGCTGTAATCCATGGAGGAGGACCTGAAATACTTCCACAGCCTCCAGGATTGAAACTTTGAGGTACAACTGCATCTTCTGGTCACATCCCAACTCCATAGCTGGCTGAGATTAGGGAATGCTGCAGTCTTTGCCTGATGGCCTGGTCAATCTGCAGGTGTAGCTTGGTGGCCCAGAGGAGGACATTAGCACCTTCCCAGTGTTGGCTGGTGTGGAGGACTGGGAGCCTGGGTGCAGGGTTGTGCCAGAGCATGCCTGGCAGGGAAGTGGAGATGCAGCTAAAATGCCAGCATCTCCACGGGATGGGCTACTGACTTCCCAGCAAGGCAGCTGTGCTCACTGCATTTTTTAACTTGATCATAAGTTTTGTGTGAATTGTGTCCTGTGCGAAGAGGACTGACTGCCCTCCAGAGAGCTGCATGCCCGGCCACTGCCCTGGGGTACAGCAGCTGATCTGGTGTCAGACCTCCAGAGGTGAGCAGGGGAAACGCAGGCTATTCGGACAAACATGACTGTGTGCTTGGAAAGCTTATGGCTAGAAACCTAAAACTTGAGGGATCACCACTGGGCAGCTAAAATTGGGAGCTATGAGCGAGGGGATGGCACCGTTCCTTCATCCCACCCGCAGGGGCTGCGCTACTCACCCTCGCCGTTGCTGAGTGCCCCGTTCTGGTCGCTGCTCGGAGGGGGCTCTGTAGCCGAACTTGTGATCGAATGGCTGAACACCTCCTTATCGGAAGGCTGCAAGACAAATCAGTGAGATCTAATCACCGTTGGATCAGCATAAATGTCTGCATAAACAGGTATGTGACGAATTTTGTTTTGATCTTGGGAGCTCTGACTCACAGGCAGTATTGGCAGGAGAGCCAAACCATGCCGACTATACTCAAAGATTTAGGTGCCTGTGTTTATAGGTGATAAATAAATGCAAGTATGTCCAGAGTGATCTCCCTTCCAACCCTTATGGTTGTGCTGCAAACGGAGTGAAAGGAAGGCAGGAGACCTGGAGTACAACGGTGCTGGGAAAGTGCAGATTATCGGGGTCTACACAAGTTCTCTTCCTGCTCTGCAACTTTTAAAGTGTCCCTTGCTCAACCGTCTCCAAATTCCTGAGCTATTTTCCAATCTGCAGTATTTTGCAAGGAGCTTGGTACAAACCAACCACAAGACAGACACAAGCTGCCAGAAGTAAACACTTACCACATTCATCAGGTTTTCATGGTCTCCGTTCTGATGTTTGGCCTTCTTTTCCCTTAATGAAAAAGACGTATGAACTGTTACTACCGATTACGCTAATATACAAATGCCAGTCATTAATAAAGCTTACACACCTGCAGGGAACAGAACTGTGATTCATAATAATACTGAAAATAGAATAACTGAAAATTATTACAGGGACTGGTATGACCTTGGTGTGAGGTCACCATCGAGGCAGGGCGGTGATAAATCTGAAGAGGTGCAACAAACACACACGAACCTTCTCCTTGTTCAGCGTAAGGAGTCACTGATGATAATCAAAACATTATCATCCTCAATTTATCATATCTGAAATGCTCAAAGATACAGGAGGTACATGTTTTGGTGACAGACTACCTGGGGGGTTCCATAAACTGTGTCTGTGAAAGGTGTTTATCCTCTGAAGGGTTAGAAAAGGCCCACAAAATCCAGCCTCACTCAGGACGCTAGCTACAGTTAGTAAGAAGCAGGGGCAGTTCAAGAAGGCCAGCGCGTTTCACAGCAGCAGAGGCCTTCATTTTAAAACGAATCCTGCTTCGCTTCACAGGACTCAGTCGCTGCATCACATTTCCAGTTTGTACCAGTTTGGAAATACAGCTCTTATTCTGAAATACTGTAATAAACTATGAGCTTAAAATAATAATAGTCCTTCCCCTAGATGAAAAGGCAAGTAAAAAGCTGAGAAAATATCAACAATGTGAAATCTGTGCTGCTTCTGAAGTCTGCAATGCACCGTACTTCCCACACTCGCAACTCTTAAAATTCTACCAATTGGGAAATAAGAAAACAGAGCAAGTAAGGCTGCACCAATGCAGAACAGAATTAAAGTTTACAAATAATTAATTTCCTCTCTGGAAGTTTTTCTGACTCTGACATTTTAGAAAGAGCAGATTTTGTTCAGTTTTCCATGTCCTCAACCCCTTGTGAAGAGTAAGCTAGGAAGAAATTTTACATAATTGCATTTATGCATAAACAACCTGCCCTACTGAATGACCTGAAATAAAAGATACCGCGTCCAGACTACCAACAGAAGAATTTATTAAATGTAGCATCACTACATCATTTCTGTCAATGTATCTCTGTAACTGCAAAGACATACTGAGTGGTTTGACTCTGTTTTAAAAACGTCTTTTTAGATGAAGCATCTAGAGATGTTTCAAGGACTGGAGTGTTACAAGAGAAAACATGGTACCTAAATGCAATGTTTGTAGGCTTAAGGATTTTTAAAATAGGTTTTCTACTTTTAAATAAATAAAAAATACGTATTTCCACTATTTTTACACAGGTATCACAGGGAACTGTGATGAGTAGGAAGACACTGAAATGTCGCCTAGCAGCTTACAAAACATTTCTCCTCAATCCCATGAAATTACAAGTTCCAATTTATGCTTTTTAGGTTTTCATCCAACTTGTGGGGTCTGGTCTTGCCCACGACTGTTTTTTTGCAACGCCATCATTAGAGAAATCGTGCCAAAAACGAGGGCCTTCCACTGTAGGCACACCTTATGTATGCCCATATAGTGTGTTTTATGGCTGCACAGCTTCCTCAACGCTCCCAATGCTGAACGGCTGAAAGTACATGCTCCTACAGGCATAAGGGTCCAAAGCAAAGATTTTGTTGCTGTACTGAGTTAAGGATAGGGTTTTTTTTCTCCCCCCATACATCTGGCTGATTGAGCTATGCTGGCAAAACGCAGCGATACGGACCACGGCGGTCCCGCTTCTCCTCGTGAAGGGTCTCACCAGTCCGACCTGGTGGAAGGGCACCGAGGATGGAGCGAAGGCTGCCCAGCTCCCCTGTGCAATCTGCAGGGCTCAGCTTGCATGGCATGAAGGGGCCTTGAAACGTGAATAAACAAAGTCAGTAGAAATGCCTGCACTGGTGAAATCAAGCCCTCTTACGGAGAAGATAAGGATAAGGTATGACTAAAAGACATAAATTAGTATCACCATTTGATTCTTACTCATTTGGGCTTGAACGGCAGGATCAATTCCTAGTCTTCAGGAATGGCCAAGGCAAAGCTGAAGTACATAGAAATAGCTTTCCTTTCCCTTTTACCTATACTTTTTTGGTCCTGTTTGGCCCGCCTAATTTTCTCATGTTTAGGTTAGCAGAGTGATCTACTAACAGTGTCCACCTGCGCTCCAGGCTTCAGCTTAGGAGAAAGAACCAAGCAAACACAACGGTGTTTTCCCGTCACAGCAAAAGCAAAAAAAAATAAATTAGATTTTGGAATGAATAGAACTGTTCAAATTCAGGTTTGCTCTGAAAACAGATATTCTACTGTACTTTTTTTATTTCTGTACCTAAGTCCTCAGTATTTCTTGCTAACTAATTATTAGTGAAGCTATTTCAATCCCTGCACTATTTGACTCAAGAACCATTACTGCCTGCTAAGCTCCTGAGCCTCACCTGTTGCAGCTGGAGCAGAGGAAGATGAGGAAGGTGAGGAACAAGAGTGTTGTCATGGCCGCCAAACTTCCCCACAGGATGACGTGGACCTGCCCACCGCCTAAGAAACCACCCCCTGGCCCCATGGTACGAGCAGGAGCTGGCGTCACTCGGGGATGAAGAGGTTATTCCTTGGAGAAGGCTGGCATCTGTGCTGCGTGCACCTTCTATTTCTGCAGAAAGAAAAACACCATTAGAGGTCGATAGAAGTTTTGAAGATAATGAATCTGACAGCTACAAATCTGGCAGGAGAGATTTTCAAATCCAGATCTTCCACAAAACCAGTTTCAAGTACAAGCCGACCAGCCAAAGAGATTTTCAGCTACATTTCTGACGGTGACAGAGAACAAACCTTGTCAAATATTAACGCAAGCTGCTACCTATCTACAATCTCAACACGAATAAAAGGTGGTCCGGTATCTCCGTCCTTGTATCTTGAGGAAAAATCCACTTTGTGGGACAGAGTAGTCTATTTTGCAGAGGTATTTGTTAACTTCCTTGAAAAGTAAGCTTTCAAAACCCACCGCAGCTTCTGCAAAGTTAACAAGTCAAAAAGAGAGCTGCAGCGGGCGTTCACCTCCTTCCCTCTCAATGTCTCCTGCCTGCACGTGATTTGGTGCTTAAAGTACAGGGACAAATAAGCTAGGCAAGCCTTTGGGAGGAACACCTCACAAACCTTTCTGCAGCGGATTGGATCGAATCTTATTTCTGTGCGAAAGGCTTATTTTCTTAATAGTAGGACTGCAGAGTAATAATACTGCACTTCCTTTTTTTTTGCTTCTCCCCACCTGAATCTAAGAAAACAACTAATGAGAAAAGTAGACAGGGTGGGTTTTAAGAGCTGAATAAACACAACTTTTGCCATAGCACAGCAACCCCTAGAGGAACATCCCAGGTGAATGGTATTTATGGTATGTAAGTTTTGGTATACAATATATTCTAGAATTGTATATGTATTTTTAATGTAATACATTGTTGACACAGCAAAATTAAAAAGAAGTCTTTCATTCTGCACCGCTGAAGATAGCAATTTCTCTGCAATTTAGGAACAGGTTATGCAAAGTCTATTTACAGGCCCTCAGCCAGACTCCAAGATTGATAAACACTGAAATAGAATGCAATGGCTAAGAAATGAGCAGTTACCTTTTGGGAATGAAAAAGTAGCACAAACATAAAATTGAATAATGTCTAAAGCCACTAAGACTTACTTACTTTAATTTTATGCATATATTTCCATATATATCTATTTTATATATGAAATATGTATGTACATATATTTTTTTCTTTGCAGCAAAAGCATACTTTGTAACAGCAAATTCAGTTAGGTGCTAATATCATATCTGTGTCAAAAACCACCATGTCACCATTTTGATATTGAAATCGTACAAGAAAAAAGATTAATTTCCAGAAAAAGGCCATTCACATTAAAGGAAATCTGCTGAGCTGGCCGAAGAAACTTAACAACCAAGCTATGTGACTGGGTAGCTCTTACAAGTAACATTTCTGTTCCTACATAAAATGGGCTCATGGGTTTCTACCATGCAGGATCAGACTTCTGGACACCTTCCAAGAAGAACCAATTCTCACTAAATTATCCATGGTGGATAAAAGCTTTTTTCCCTTTTAGATATTAATGGCATTGCAATAACCTGAAATGGGAAGGAGCAAACAAAAGATGGAAAAAGTGGCTGACCTGGCAAAGACAAACTTCAGAGTGTAGTTAAATTTTCTAGTTGGACCAACTTATAAGAAAGCCAGATAATCTGTAAGCCCTCCAAACCCATAAATATGCAGGATGGGAGGAGTAGGTGTCGCACACCTTGCCAAAGCACAGATATATCTTTCTGGTAGCCTTGAGCACCGACACCAAAGAGGCACCGCTCACTGGGGACGACCAACGCTGAGCAATGAGTGTCTGTGGTTACCTTGGTAGAGCTTGAAAAATTACACCTTTAAAACCAATGGCAGACCACTCTAAAAATGGTGTATATTGCAGATGTGAATCTGATACAGCCCTGCCTCATCCCTATTTTAAAGCAAAACTCGTGTTACTTCTACACTGAGTCATAGTCACATCTCTGACTGCGAAATGGAGAGACCTTAAGAGAAGTGGAATCAGATTTAGTCAGGAGAAAACTTGGTGTAATGACTGCAAAGACCTCTCTGATTAGGTGCAAGGGCACCGTGAACTGGGACGGATTCCTGTGGAGGTGATGGACTGTCCTCCTTCAGAAAACGCTATGGAGAGCACTGCACTGGCTGCCTTAACCAGCTCCAAACCTTTGTTACGTGTTTTGAATAGAAAATATTCTTCTTTCCAACTTTTATTTTTTATGAATTTTCAAAGATATTTTCTGCCCTGTTAAAGCTTTTAAGAATTATTCTTAATAGATCTTTTACTTTTTTCCCCATCCTTTTGCCTTTAAAAAATACTAATTTTCTTCCTTCCATGGAGAAAAAGGATGAAATGAAAATTAAATGTGAAAAAAATGAAAACTGAATCAAATCTTTTTTCACTATTTTTATTGTCATTTCTTCCTTAGTTTTCCCAAGAAATAAAAAGAGAGAATGCAAATGGAAATGAAACCTTTTTTCTTTTTTTTTTTTTTTTTTAAATATTAGGCAAAGTATGAGAAAAAGAATAGGGATTCCAAAATATTTTTCTTTTTTCTTAAAACAGAATCACATTTGTTTTTTTTTTAAAAGGAGACACAAAGTTGTCTTGGAAGATACAATTTCCATTATTGCTACTACTAAGTTCATGATTTTATACCTACTCTGAAGAACAAGACTGCACTCCTCTCAGAAAACTAAGTAACGTACCAAAAGCTAAAACTGCCCTGATCAGCCCCAGACAGAAACCTGGCAGAGATACATACATTGAAAACACGCCTGTCTGGACCCCTTCTGCTTCCACTTGGTGAATGCCTGGACACTCAAACATTCGTGTATGCCTAACAGAATGGATTTTGGAGCTGCTGCAGAGGCTAAAGAGAGACTTATTCGCAATCATAACTGTGGAACAACAAGCAGCTACTTTGGAAAAGCTCTTCACTGAAATGGTTTTACAATAAAAAGTGATATTGTGCTGCCCTCTGGTGAATCTCTCCATTCGGGGACAGGGATTTGTGGCTCTTGCGAGAGTGCTCCAGGGCCGAATGCAGACCCTGCTGCTGAAGATGGAGCTTATGTGGGGCCTTTCATCTGCTGGGCTTGACAAAGTCCTACCTCCACCCCTGAAAGACTGCCAGGCTTGAATAGTTTAACCTTGCAGAGAGACATCGCTGAGACAGAATGGCCGTCAACTGAACTGTTGTTTTTTGTTTTTTTCCCTTATGTGATGATCTTTTTAGGATGAAGATTTCTTCCGTTGTACCCTTTCCACAGAAATCCCCACAGAAGCTGCTGGTGACACCGAACTTCAAAAATGAGTAATAGAGACAGGCCTGGAATACCTGGATAAGAAAACCGGTTATTTCATCCAAGACAAAATGCAAACCACGGTTCGCATCCACAATTCAAAACCGTTATCAGTTCGGAAAACTAATCCTTACACTACATTGAATAAAATTTCTCCTTCTTGTGGCAACTTTCTCTTGCTTTTTAGACATCAATATTTGCCATTAGTGGAACCTATGCGGCAAATAACGCCTGTAGCCATTTCCTCAAAATTGCGCTTTAATGCACAATTACATTTGCAGCTTCAAAAAGACAGGTATTTCATTGCATGACCCACACTTTCACCGTGAACAGCGTGTGTTTTCTCCCTACAGCTGTAGCAGGGATAAAGCAGAGCTGAGGCAGTTCAGCCTGAGTCGGTGACGACAGGAATGTAGGACGTGCAAGTGCAAACTGAAGGATGAAGGGTGAAGCAGTCTTGTGCATAAGATATACGCTGCAATTTTAGGGAGGACATGGAGTGACAATTTCAACTAGTGAGGAAAAGCTCAGTCTGAGACCTGAACTCCTCTGAAGCTTGGGAACGGACAGATCCAGCGTGCTTTGGGTCCAGGGCCTGACCTGGGTTTTCTGAGCAAAGATCTGCCCGAGCTTACGGCCATGCCCCAGTGTCCCAGGAGGCCTGGCAGGAGATGGCAGTGTGTCCCTCTTCCACCACCTTCCCCTTGGCTTCTGGGTTTTATAGCCATTTCATTCATGTCCTGCTGTAAACCACACTCAGCCCACGCTTCCCACAGGGGACAGTGTGGGAAAAGCCGATGGCTTCACCTCTCTGGGTTTCTTAATGAATTATAGATGGAGCATAGACAAGAGAAGAAATGGTTCTGACAACTTGAGGGACTTTGAATGCGAGAAGCCAAACACGTCAGGACAGGAAAGATTTGGGGAGGGCTGTGGGATTGCGACTCCCTGTCCTGGGCTGTCAGGCTGGATTCGGCTAAGAGGGGCACTGCCCGGCAGCTTCACGTGCTTGCCTCTGTGCCGAGCTTCGGTTCCAGGGCTCCTTCTCAAGCTGCTCGGTCTCCTGCTGCCCTCTTCTCATCCCCCCCCAGCTCCCAGTGCCATCAGTTATCCACCCATGAACTGCAAAACAGATCAGTCAGATCCATCCTTTGGAAGATCCCCTCCACCCCAGCAGTGCAGACCTGGGAGGGAGAAGGGAGAGCGGGGAAGAATGTCGTAGATTTTAAACGAGATTTTTATTGCTCTAGTAGCAAGCCCCTGGAGAGCTGCGTTAAACCAGAACACGGTGAAGTACAAGATACGTGGAAGTAGAAACTGAGACAGGGGCTGAGAAGTATGAAACTCATGTCCTCTTGTCTACATCCAGCAGCAAACACTGTCACTCAAACACTAAACCAGAACAGAAACCTGGGCTACAACAAACAGGCAGTGGCAGAAACAGTCCTGCAGGTGTGAGTGATGCCCCTGGACGCAGATCCCTTTATCTTCTGTTCCTCCAAACCCTGAAAACAGTCTTTCTCTATGAGGCCTATTAGGGGACCTAATGAGGTCCTGTTACCTTACTCCCTCTCCAGAAAACTCCCTCTGCAACTTCAGGCCCAGCTCAGGCATCAGGGGGTGCAGTGCGTGCACTTCGGGTCCAAGTGCCCGAAGACTGAGGACGTCCCTTGTATGCAACACCCTTGGGCCACCCTGAAGAAAACACCTGAGGGTGGGCGATCCATTGCCCCAACTCCTGCACCAGCAAGAGTTCACACCAGACTACGCACTTGATTTAGAGAAGAGGGAGGACGTGGCAGAGGCACTTTACTCAATCCAGAACCGTTTCCATGTCAGGACTGTTCTCTGCATGCATGGAAGCACCACGCTGCCAGCAGGGAAACGCCATTTGTGCTCCTGGCACAAGCTGAAGTGTAGCACTATGGTGACCTGGGTCAAAATGGACTAGAAGCACCCTTCCTTCACCCAAACATCCTTTCTCTAAACCTCTTGATTGTAAACTGAAACTGTTTTCTGACCCTTTCCACCCTGTGGCCCCACCATGCTTTCATGGCAGAGCAGCTGGAGGCAGCTCCCGGGTGTCCCCTTTCTGTAGCTTGCCACAGCTGGTGGATTCCTGACAGCATAACCTGATACGATGCTACACCCAAATTCTGTGACACCACCAGGGCTGCATTTGTCCCTGTGTGGGCAAAATACTTTGGCCAAACTTTTCACAGGCATCTCCTACTGCAAGCCCTGGTTGGAGCCTGTCTGCAGCAGTTGGTGGGAGTTGTGCTCTGAACGTTAAGGTTACATCCATAGCAGTAAATGAAACGTGATAATTGTCTTGTAGTGCAGCTGGTTGGCATGGTACAGTCCAAGCTCATGCTGTTTCTTGTTCCTTCTTGTTCTCCACAGAATGGTGGTTGTATCCAAATTGTCATCCAGGAGTGGTCCCTGACCAGAGCTGACTCCGGAGTGGTGCTTGGGATTAATTTCGGAAAGAGCCTTTTGACTGCAGCCAGAGTTATGCTTCAGGCTGTTCTAAAGTTGGTAAAAGCAGATCCTTCGTATCTCAGACTGAGGATCCGGTAACAGTGGGTCCTTTTGACCTCAATCCCCCTGCGCTAGAGCTCCTTCTCTTCTCTCAGTACTCCTCCACCATGGGACATGCCCAGCTTTCTACCCACTCCAGCTCCTCTCACCAGCTCCTGTCTCTCTCCCAGTTCCCAGTTCTGTTTGCTGCTTGGGGCAATCATCTCTGTTATCGGTGACAAAACCTATATCAAGATATCAAAATAGCAATAAGCATGTATAAGTACCTAATAAAATAAGTACAAGATGTTGAAATTTTATCAAAAAGGGAAAATACAGACAATTCTCAGGCATTGCTACATTAAAATAGATGACACTATGGAACGGCCTGAACACACAAATATTATCCATGCTTTGAATTGGTGCTAGGTGCATAAGAACAATTGCAATTAAGTGCTTTTGGAGACAAGAAGTGACAGGACGGCTATCTGGACTGAGGTCTTGCTCGGCACAACCTCTCCTAACACCATAGTGTCACCAGACTAAAGATTGTGAATTTTCTCCAAATGCACTGTAAAAAAGTTGCAAGATTGGTTTGTGTTACTGCTTCTGCATCTACATTGCCGTACTTCAGCTGTTTATATGTAGATCCAGTGCTGAACTACGCAAACCTTCAAGACCAAGATTGCCTTTCTCGTGCAGTACAAGTTTACTGCAGCTCACTTTTGGGGTTCCTGTGCACTGAGTCAGGACAAACCCTTTCCTATGACAGATTAAAGCTCTTCTGGTGCAGTTGTGTTTTGAGCCGCCTGGCTTGGCAGCACGTTTAAGGAGAACAGACAGACAGACAGACACATCTTACACCAAGCAGTGAAGAAGTGCTGCAGGACACCAGATGTGCACATAATTATGGCCTGATCCCGAAAGCCTGGTGCTGGAAGGAATTACTGACATGGACTGCGCCACTGTTGCAGGCTGTGAGATGAGCCTCGCAGAGACTGCACGTGCCGCAAGCCTTCAAAATAATTTGCGCTTCTGCTTTGTGAAGCAACAGAATAATGAGGTTCTGATCTGATTCCCCACTGTATCTACTTTTACAGAAATCATAGCTCGCTTATCAAAGGATGTGTGTGCTCTGTAATGCAAAACCAGATGTAAGACAAAACTGAACGGTCCCAAACCACCGGTCACTTTTAACCCCTTCTAAGTCTTAACATCTGCTAAAGAGAAACCAAGTCTCGCTGAAACCACCTACCTGTGGCACCACAAGAAAATTCAGAAAGGCTTTTGCAGCAGTAAAAGCTGATCCACACCGCCATCTGCATTCATATTCTAATCAACTCATTCATGCCTTGTCCGACCACGTCACCTCAAGGTCAACATATTCAAAGTTGACCTAACTTCTCCTTCCATGCTTTCCTCTCTATTCCTACTGGAATTTTAGCAATTGCACATGAGCCTGCACCGCAGGCTGCCTCTCCTCCTCAGAAAGACATTTGGGAAAGTAGGAAGAATCAGGAAAGTCGTATGAACAATTGAGCGTGTGAATTCAAGAGCTTGCTTCAGGGTGGAGGAATAGTTTCTATTAAAATGGTGGAGCATTTTAGAAAATAAGAGATGCCACTAGCAAGGTTTTCCAGCAGACTGTAAAACTGGATTTTCAAAGGAAGGTGAGCATAATTGCATGTGAGCATGATTATGTCCCAGTGAAACACAGTCTGCATCCCAGGGTTAATACATGTGCATAATTACGAACCTAACTTGTCGTGTAGCTAGCACATTTATTTCCCACATTCACAAGGTCTTTCTGGGTATAAACCACACACTCACAAATCTCCGCCAAGGATATCTCCCATAATAAATCAGGTCCTGAGCAAACGGGTTTTTAAACCAGTAACTTAAAGCTCACAAATTCATTCCACGGTGGGTAATAACGTTACCCTCGTTTCACTCTGGGCAGCACGACAGCCCGACAGCAAGCGGGGAAAAGCAGAGTGCCGCGGACACAGCTTGCGAACGCAGAGCATCGGCTGGGGCCCGGCAGCCGCTG